>NW_009954577.1:4455-15281 GCF_000747805.2 Chaetura pelagica | reverse complement strand
AGCTGTGGTTTGATGTAAGTTCTATATTAAGAGAAGGAAAAAAAGCAGAAGGACATGAGAATCCAGGATGAGAATCCCAGTAATATTCTCCAGATACGTATGCAAGAGTTACTAAACACAACAAAGGCAGGAGATGGTTCTTCCAAGAAAAAGGTTGCACCAGTCAACAACCAGGATGGTGCATCAAAATATAATGCTAAATATTAGAGGTGCCCTGCCTC
Organism: Chaetura pelagica; assembly: GCF_000747805.2. Lineage (NCBI taxonomy): Eukaryota > Metazoa > Chordata > Aves > Apodiformes > Apodidae > Chaetura > Chaetura pelagica. Next base: position 15,060 of record NW_009954577.1, on the reverse strand, counting down.
CAGCCAGGGGATGAGAGGGACAACCGAGTTTAATGCACTGTGTGGATTCGATGGCCTGGCACATTAGAACCACAAAGGTATAAAGCCCTGGTGGACACTGGTGCACAGTGCACACTAATGCCATCAAATCATAAAGGGACAGACTCTGTCACTATCTCTGGAGTGACAGTAGGTTCTCAACAACTGACTGTTGTGGAGGCCGGTGTGAGGCTCACTGGTAAGGAGTGGCAAATGCACCCTATAGTGACTGGCCCAGGTGCTCCGTGCATCCTTGGCATAGACTATCTCAGGAAAGGATACTTCCGTGACCCGAAAGGGTACCGGTGGGCCTTTGGTATAGCAGCTGTAGAGACTGAGGACACTGAACAGCTGCGTACTTTGTCTGGCCTTTCAGATGACCCTTCTGTAGGGTTGCTGAAGGTTGAGGACCAACAGGTGCCAATTGCCACTTCAACAGTGCATAGACGACAATATCGCACCAACAGATACACTGAGATTCCCATTCATAAGCTGATCCGGCAATTTGAGAGCCAAGGAGTGGTCAGCAGGACTCACTCACCCTTCAACAGTCCTATCTGGCCAGTGTGAAAGCCTGATGGCGAGTGGAGGCTGACAGTGGACTATCGTGGCCTGAATGAAGTGACACCACCACTCAGTGCTGCTGTGCCGGACATGCTAGAACTTCAGTATGAGCTGGAGTCAAAAGCAGCCAGGTGCCACTATTGACATTGCTCATGCATTCTTCTCTATTCCTATAGCACCAGAGTGCAGGCCACAGTTTGCTTTCACCTGGAGGGGAGTCCAGTACACCTGGAATCGACTGCCCCAGGGGGGGAAACACAGCGCAACCATTTGCCATGGACTGATCCATGCTGCACTGGAGAAGGGTGGAGCTCCAGAACACCTGCATTACATTGATGACATCATTGTGTGGGGTGACACATCAGAAAAGGTTTTTGAGAAAGGTAAAAAGATCATCCAAATTCTTCTGGATGCTGGTTTTGCTGTGAAAAGATGCAAGGTCAAGAGACCTTCACTAGAGTTCCATTTGTTGTGAATTAGAAGGCAAGATTGTCGTCACCAGATCCCAATGGATGTGATTAACAAAGTAACAGCTATGGCCCCACCATCAACTAAAAAGGACACTCAAACCTTTTTAGGGACTGTTGGTTTCTGGAGAATGCATATTCCATGTTACAGTGAAATTGTGAAACCTCTTTATGAGGTGACCCAAAAGAATAGTGACTTGAAATGGAGTCCTGACCAACAGAAAGCTTTTGAGCAGATCAAAAAGGAGATTGTGCAGGCAATGGCCCTTGGACCAGTTCAAACAGGGCCAGACATCAAAAATGTGCTCTACACCATATCCATATACAACGGTCCTACTTGGAACCTCTGGCAGAAAGCATCAGGGGAGACTCGAGGTCGACCCTCGGGATTCTGGAACCAGAGCTACAGATGTTCCGAGGCCAATTACACAACAACTGAAAAGGAGATACTTGCAGCATATGAAGGAGTTAGATCCACTTCGGACAAGATCAGCACAGAAGCGCAGCTCCTCCTGGCGCTCCGATTTTCATATTCAAGTGTAATATTTCTCATACCCATCATGCCACTGATGTGACTAGGGGTAAATGGACTGCTTTAAATACCCATTGAGCTTGAATAGGAATCCCTAATCATCCAGGTATTGTGGAAGCAATTACAAACTGGCCGGAAGGCACCCACTTTGGAATGCCACCACAAGAAGTGGTGAAACAGGCTCAAGAAGCTCCACCATATGATCATCTACCAGAGACTGAGAAACTCTTTTCACTGATGGCTCCTGTCGTCTTGTAGGGAACCACCTGAAGTGGAAAGCTGCCGTGTAGAGTCCTACATGACTAGTTGCACAAGTAGCTGAAGGAGCAGGTGAATCAAGTCAGTTTGCAGAGGTCAAAGCCATCCAGCTGGCTTTGGACATTGCTGAGCGAGAGGGGTGGCCAAGACTCTATCTCTACACTGACTCGTGGATGGCAGCAAATGCCTTGTGGGGTTGGCTAAAGCAGTGGCAGCAGAACAACTGGCAGCAACAGGGTAAACCTATTTGAGTTGCTGACCTGTGGAAAGACACTGCAGCTTGGATAGAGAAACTGGTGGTAAAAGTGGATCATGTAGATGCACACGTGCCTCTGAGTCGAGCCACTGAGGAACATCAACACAACCAACGAGCAGATGAGGCTGCTCAAGTGTTCCAAATAGACTGGGAACATAAGGGAGAGCTCTTTCTGGCTCGATGGGCCCATGACACTTCAGGTCATCAGGGCAGAGATGCTACATACAAATGGTCTTGTGACCAAGGGTTGGACTTAACCATGGACGCTATTGCTCAAGTGATCCACGACTGTGACGTGCACTGCAATTAAGCAGGCGGAACAGTTGAAACCTTTATGGTATGAGGGGAGATGGTCAAAGTACAGGTATGGGGAGGCTTGGCAAATTGACTATATCACACTGCCTCAGACCTGCCAGCGCAAGCGCTATGTGGTTACAGTGGTGGAAACAAGTACAGGATGATTGGAAACATATCCTGTGCTTCATGCCACAGCCTGGAATACTATCCTGGGCCTTGAGAAGCAAATCTTGTGTAGACACGGTACTCCAGAAAGAATTGAGTCAGATGATGGGACTAATTTCAAAACAGTCTTGTGACTGACTGGGCTAAAGAGCATGGTATTGAGTGGATCTACCATATCCAGTACCATGCAGAAGCCTCAGGGAAAATTGTTCGGTACAATGGTTTGTTAAATGCTACCCTGAAGGCAATGGGTGGTGGAACTTATAAAACTGGCACAAGAATTTGGCACAGGCCACTTGGTTAGTTAATACCAGGGGATCCATCAATCAGGCTGATCCTGCTCAGTCAGACCTTTTACATACAGTAGACAGGGATTAAGTACCTGTGGTATGTGAAAGAAACCTTTTGGGTAAAACTGTTTGGGTTTTTCCTGCTTCAGGCAAAGGTAAACTTGTCCAGGGTGTTGATTTTGCTCAGGGACCTGGACATACCTAGTGTGTGATGATGGAAGATGGTGCAGTAGTATGTGTACCTCAAGGTAATCTGACTCTGGGTGAGAATCCTTAATTTGACAGCTGGTAAAATATAGAGCCCATATGTAATATATGGTATGGAATAAGGGGTGGAATGTCCTGGTTTGAGCCAGGATGGAGCAAATTTTCCTTTTACTGATTTTATTTTCCTTCAGTAAGCTTTCTTTTAACTAGCAAAGTGATCCAGCTAGGACTGATAACAACCACTGGATTTTTTTTTTTATTGCTGGGACTCCAATGTCATGTCTTTCCTCTGTCGGCTCAGGCACAACGGGAAGATCTATGACCCTCCCCATGCGATAGGGGAGGCTAAATTAGACAGACAGTAAAATTGGCCAGAGATGTTCCATTCCATATATCTACGTAAGCTCAGAGGAAGGTCAGAGATCACAGAAAACAACTTCCTTCCTGTTTCTTCTTCTTCCCTCCTCTTCCATCCATGGCCGGGGTCCAGGGAGGACTCCATCCACCCATCACCGTCGACCCCTAGGCTCGAGCTCTATTGACCCTCATAACTCTCCGCTTTCTCCGGCAGTAGTCCGGGATATTTCAGGACTGTTCGCAGCTAAGGAGAGTGCTGTGGGAGTTGCTGAGCATGGGGGGAGGCAAGAGGGGTTTTGCACATACCTGAACATGTTTGTATATAATTTTACATATTTTCTTTTTTCATTAGTGTTTAATTAAAGCTTTCTAGTTTGTTTTCAATCCAGAGTGTCTCTTTCATAATTCTCTCTCTCCTTCCCTACCTGGGTGGGAGGGAATTGAGAGCATTGTCGTCGATTCTGAGTCAAACCATGACAGTTTGTGACCAAGGTGCGGGACCCAGCACTTGGCCTTGTTAAACCTCATACAGTTGACCTCAGCCCATTGACTCAGTCTGTCCAGGTCTCTCTGCAGAGCCTTCCTACCCTCAAGCAAATTGACACTTCTTCCCAGCTTAGTGTCATCCGCAAACTTACTTAGGAACACTCCATCCCCTCATCTAGGTCATTAATAAAGATATTGAACAAGACTGGAACCAAAACTGAGCTCTGGGGGACACTGCTGGTGACTGGCCTTTCCCAAGTCCAGATAGTCAATGTCCACCTCTCTTCCTTCATCCACCAGACAGGTCACCTGATCATAGAAGATCATGTTAGTCAAGCAGGACCTGCCTTTCCTGAACCCATGCTGGCTGGGCCTGATCCCATGGCTATCCTGCACTTGCCATGTGAGCACACTCAAGATGAGTCTCTCCATGATTTTCCCTGGTACTGAGGTCAGGCTGACAGGCCTGTAGTTCCCAGGATCCTCCTTCAGGCCCTTCTTGTAGATAGGCATCATTTTGGCGAGCCTCCAGTCATCTGGGACCTCCCCTGTAATCCAGGACTGTTGATAGATGGTAGTGAGAGGCTTGGCAATCTCCTCTGCCAGCTCTCTCAGTACCCTTGGGTGAATCCCATCTGGCTCCATAGACTTTTGAGTGTCTAGGAGCTGTAGCAGGTCTCTGACTGCATCCTCCTGGATTGTGGGGATTTCTGCTCTCCATCCTTATATTCCATCTCAGGAGGTTGAATACCCTGAGGGCAGCTGGTCTGACTATTAAAGATGGAAGTGAAGAAGGCATTAAGTATCTCAGCCTTTTCTTCATCCCTGGTTGCCATGTTCCCCCCCTCATCCAATAAGGGATGGAGATTCTCCCTGGTTCTCTTTTTGTTGTTAATGTATTTGTAAAACCTTTTTTTATTATCCTTTATGGTAGTGGCCAAATTGAGCTCCAGCTGAGCTTTTGCCTTTCTACTTTTCTGTCTGTATGTCCTCACAAGCTCCCTATACTCATCTTGAGTTGCCTGCCCTTCCTTCCAAAGGTGGTAGACTCTCTTTTTCTCCACGAGTCCCAACAAAAGCTCCCTGTTCAGCCAGGCCAGTCATCTTCCCCAGCAGTTTGTTTTATGACACATGGGGGCAGCCTGTTCCTGCGCTTTTAAAACTTCCTTCTTGAAGAACATCCGCCCTTTCTGAACCCCTTGCCCTCAAAACTGACTCCCAAGGGACTCTCTTAACCAATGTCTGCACTCTGGAAGTCCATAGTGGAGGTTTTGGTGACCCCCTCTCCTTATTTCACTAAGTATCGAGAATTTGACCATTTCATGGTTGCTAAGCCCAAGATGGCCTCTGACCTCCACAGCCCTCCACATCTCCCACCACTCCTTCCCTGTTAATGAACAGCAGGTCCAGTAAGGCACCTCCCCTGGTAGGCTCATTTACAAGCTGTGTTAGGAAGTTATCTTCCATACACTTGAGGAACCTCCTAGCCTGCCTGCTTGCAGCTGAGTTATTGTTCCAGCAAACGTCCAGTAGGTTAAAGTCCCTCACCAGAACTAGGGCTGGCAATTTTGAGACTTCTGCCAGCTGCCTGAAAAATGTTTCATCTGCTTCCTCATCCTGGTTGGGTGGTCTGTAGCAGACTCCCAATAGGATATCCACCTTATTTGCTTTCCCCCTCATCTTTACCCATAAACACTCCACATTGTCATCACTATCATTGATCTATACAATCACAGCACTCCTTGATCTATAGAGCCACCCCACCTCCTCTTTCCTTGCCTATCCCTTCTGAGGAGCTTGTAACCATCTGTTGAAGCATTCCAGTCCTGAGTTCCATCCCACCATGTTTCTGTGATGGCATGTAGGCATCAGCTATGGGCCGCAGGCGGCCTTGATCTTGACAAACTACAGCTGTGCCCTTGACAGTTAGAGACAAACATGTTTGTGGGAAAAGAAGGTATGAGAGAGATACGGATGTGTGTTGACATTCCTGTAAGAAAATGTAAGAAACTTGTAACCTATCACAAAGTAAGATAGAACGCATGAACAGAAGCTGTTAACCAATGGGAAGGAAGCGTAAGGTGCACGGACAGAAGAAAAAAGTATAAGAATGCTATGTGACCTAATAATAAAGGTTGATACTGGTGACCATCATGGTGTCCCGGTCCCATGCTCCGCTGCAATGGCAATTAGGTCGTAGTTATCTTGCTGTACAAGGGCTTCAAGCTCTTCCTGTTTGTTGCCCATGCTGCGTGCATTGGTGTAAATGCACTTGAGCTGCATTATTGATTTCATCCCTGACATGGGCACACCACCCCTAGGCTCATCTCTAGCAAGCCTGATTTTATCCCCTGCCCCCTTCCAACCTAGTTTAAAGCCCTGTCAATGAGCCCTGCTAAATCTTGCCCTAGTACCCTTTTCCCCCTGCAGGACAGGGTCTTCCCATCCAATGTCAGCAGGTCCGGTGTCCTATTGTCACCATTTGACTCAGGTCTGACAGCAATGCTCTCAATCCTCTCCCCCTCCCACCCAAGTAGGGAAGGAGAGAGAGAAAAAGAGAGAGACTTGGCTGGATTGAAAACTAAACTACACAGCTTTAATTAAACACTAATGATAGAAGAAAATATATACAATTATATATAAATGTGTTCAGGGAATGTGCAAATCCCTATTGCCTCTTCCCACCCCCAGCAATTCCCACAGCATTCTCCTTAGATGCGAACAGTTCTGAACAATTCCGGACTGCTGCTGGAGAAAGCATACAGTTACGAGAGTCAAGAGAGCTCGAGCCTAGAGATCAACAGTGATGGATGGATGGAATCCTCTCTGGATGCTGGACATGGACGGAAGAGAGGGGAAGAAGAAGAAGCAGGAAGGAAGTTGTCTTCTGTGATCTCTGACCTTCCTCTGAGCTTACGTAGATTATGGAATGGAATGGAATGGAATGGAATGGAATGGAATATCTCTGGCCAATTTTGCTGTCTGTGTAATTCAGCCTCCTACAGGGGGGTCATAGATCTCCCTGTAGTGCCTGAGTCGTCATAGCAAAGACACAACCTTGGAGTCCCAACAATTACAATAATATTCCAGCTGTTATCAGTCCAGGCTGGAACACTTTGCTACTATTTAAAATAAAGCTTATTGAAGGGAAAAAAAATTCAGTAAAAGGAAAAGTGGCTTAATGCTGGCTCAAACCATGACACCTATAAATCAAACCATGATCAAAAAACCCGAAGTCCTGCTGGTAGCATCAGTTTTGGAGCCAGGCATTGATCTGTCTGGTCTTTTTGTACCCATTCAGCATTCTCCAAGACAGGAGGGACAGAGGAGAACACAACTTGTGCTCCAGAACCCTTGACCAGTTGTTCCAATGCCCTGAAATCTTTCTTTATTACCCTCTGTTGGGGCCCTGGCTGTTGAATGATTATGAGAAACTTTAGGCAGAAACATCAGGCAGCTGGAGGAACAGTGAAGGTCGTTCCTGTGGGAACTAGTGAGGCTCTGGTATGTGTAGCAATCAGGTAGTAAGGTAAACAGGACGAGGAGTCAGATAAAGGGCTAAAAGTAGGGACCAATCAAAAGGGGAATTGGGACACGTGAACAATGTATATTAACCAATTGAGAGCTTTGCTTTGCCGGATGGACAGTGTGCACGCTGTCCTGAGACTATATAATCTGCATGCAGCTGAATAAACACGGACTGAATCTACATCATATTGGTGTGCAGTATTCTTTCCCGGCTCGCCACAGGATATGGACCACGGCAACCCTCAAACCTCTTTTCTCCACCTCATCACTACCTACCTGAAAGATCAAAATAAGGTAATAGTTTGAGGGCCATATCAGACCAGGAAATTTCCTGGTTATATCCCTTACCCTGGTCCCAGGGAGGCAGCAGACTTCCCTGTGGGAAAGCTCTGGCCAGCATATGGGACCTTCAGTTCCCCTCAGAATGGAATCTCCTATCGCTATCGCCCTCCTCTTTCTCTTCTCAGAAGCAGTCTTAATATGAGGTGTGGTGGATGAAAACACGGACTCCAGGGTGAGAAGCAATGGAATTGTTGATTTTGAGAAAAATGCTCCCTTATGTACTTTTACAGTGTGAACTGAGAGTAAGTAGCCATGATACAGTGGGTGTAAACAGCATTCACACCTGCTCCTTGGCACATACAGAGTTCTTGGGTTCCCAGGATGTAGCCAATCACACACCAACCACACGATAAGCAGTGTTCTGCTTTATGCCAACATTCACAGTGCTGCTCACAGCAAGCCCTGGCCCTTAGCTCATCTCATATTGTTTTTATCTACTCCTTTATAGATAAAGGAGGCTCCTTTTCTTTCCCATGGCTATTCTCCACAATGAGGAGCTGGTTGCTTTGGCAACTTAATAGAAGCAATCTTATTGCGTGGAGCTGGATGCTTCAGCAGCTCCCTGGATGGGGCTTTTTCAGCATCCCCATTTATCTGGTCCCCTCTCTCCAGAGCCCTGTATCTGTTCCTTAAGGGCACCTGGGAAGGTGGGGAGGGTCTGGTAAGAACTCTCCTGTTGCCCCAAGCAGGGACCTACTTCCATTTCCCCCCCGTCTCGTACTTCCCATCCTTCTGCCCGGTGACAAGAGGGCTGGGGATCCTCTATCTCTCATGGAGCCTCCACCTGCTCCCTTTTCCCTAAGGATGGCAGGGTGCAGCTCCACCAGTCTATTTCCCTTTCACATTCCGATATGGTCCTTAACCTCTCCACTTCCTGCTTAAGCTCAGCAACCAGACTGAACAAATCATTTACCTGGTCACAGCGCACACAGATGTTGTCTCTACTGTCATCCTATAAGAGTGACAGACTCAGACACTCCATGCAGCCTGTCATCTGGACAGCTGCACGCCTCTGAGGCAGATCAGTCTGGTTTCCAACATTGCTTTTAACTGAGGCGCTTGACCATCTTCTAGTCTGCCTAGCCTGCCTGCTTGCCTTCCCTAATTCCTCCTCTCACACTTACCTGCGCGCCTTGCTTGCGCTGCCTGCTGTGGAGGCTGCTACCTCTGTTCGCTCTCATGGTCTGAGGGGAGCCTCTGCGCATGGCCGCGTTTAAATGCTGTGCAGTTGCCCCGGGCAATGCCCCCTACCATGTCACTTTCTCGAAGAAGAAGACCGGCCTGGTTGAGCAGGGAGCTTTTGCAAGAACTCAGGAGAAAAAAAAGAGTGTATCAACTTTGGAAAAAGGGACAGGTGAATCAGGAAGCATTTAAGGATATTGTAATGTAGAAAGGGAATTAGAGATGCGAAAGCTCAGTTAGAACTTAATCTGGCCATCTCTGTAAAGGATAATAAAAAATGCTTTTATAAATACAGCCAGGAGACCTGCATGGTTAAAGAGGGAACTGCTGGGCAAACTCAAGTAGAAGAAGAGAGTCTACAGATCATGGAAAGAGGGGCTGACCACTTTGGAGGAATATGAGCCTGTTGTCAGAGGATCTAGGGAGGCAACTAGGAAAGCTAAGGCCTCCTTGAAATTATACCTTGCAAGAGAGGCCAAGGACAACAGAAAGGGCATCTTCAAATGCATTGCATAAAGAGGGAACTGCTGGGCAAACTCAAGTAGAAGAAGAGAGTCTACAGATCATGGAAAGAGGGGCTGACCACTTTGGAGGAATATGAGCCTGTTGTCAGAGGATCTAGGGAGGCAACTAGGAAAGCTAAGGCCTCCTTGAAATTATACCTTGCAAGAGAGGCCAAGGACAACAGAAAGGGCATCTTCAAATGCATTGCAAACAAAACTAACACTAGAGGCAATATAGGCCCACTGCTGAATGAGGTGGGTGCCCTGGTGACAGAGGATACAAAGAAGGCGGGGTTACTTAATGCCTTCTTTGTCTCTTTACTGCTGGAGACTGTCCTCAGGAGCCCTAGACCCCTGAGGCCTCAGGGGAAGTTAGGATAAAGGAGGAGTTTGCCTTGGTTGATGAGGACTGAGTTAGGGATCAATTAAGCAATGTACCCCATGTACCAGTATAGGTTGGGGACTGATCTGTTGGAAAGTAGCATAGGGGAAAGGGACGTGGGGGTCCTGGTGGACAGAAGGGTGACCATGAGCCAGCAATGTGCCCTTGTAGCCAAGAAGACCAATGGCATCCTGGGATGTATTAGAAGGGGTGTGGTTAGTAGGTCAAGAGAGGTCCCCCTCCTCCTCTACTCTGCCCTGGTGAGGCCACATCTGGAATACTGTGTCCAGTTCTGGGCAGAGCAGAGGGGGAGGAGAACCTTTCTCACAGAATCACAGAATGTCCCTGGCTAGAAGAGACCTCCAAGATCCAGTCCAGCCCTAGACCTAACAGTGCAGGCTCACCACTAGACCATGTCCCTAAGCACCAGGTCCACATGCTGTTTAAATGCATTCTAGAGATGGTGACTCCACCACTTCCCTGGGCAATCTATTCCAATGCCTGACAACCCTTTCGGTGAAAAAATGCTTCCTAATATCTAACCTAAACTTCCCCTGGCGCAGCTTGCATCCATTCCCTCTGATCCCATCACACGTCACCAGGGAGAAGATGCTGTCCCCCTCATCACTCCAACCTCCTTTCAGGTAGTTGTAAAGAGCAATGAGGTCTCCCCTCAGCCTCCTCTTCTGCAGACTAAACAACTCCAGCTCTCTCAGCCACTCCTCACAAGACTTGTGCTCTAAGTCCTTCACAAGCCCTGTTGCCCTTTTC
>NW_009954577.1:0-3115 GCF_000747805.2 Chaetura pelagica | reverse complement strand
ACAACAATGCTCTTGATCCCCTCCCCCCCCACCCAGGTAGGGAAGGAGAGAGAGAAAAAGAGAGAGACTTGGCTGGATTGAAAACTAAACTACACAGCTTTAATTGAAACACTAATGAATGATACAAGAAAATATATACAATTATATACAGATAGATTCAGGTATGGGCAAAAGCCTCTCGCCTCCCCCAACCCCAGCAACTCCCACAGCACTTCCCTGAACTGGGAAGAGTCCTGAGGAATCCCGGAGCTGCTGCTGGAGAAAACGGAGAGTGATGAGGGTCAGCCTAAGGGTCGACGGTGATGGATGAACAAAGTCATCCCCGGACGCCGGCCATGGACGGAAGAGAAGGGAAGAAGAAGCAGGAAGGAAGTTGTCTTCTGTGATCTCTGACCTTCCTTTGAGCTTACGTAGATATATGGAATGGAATATCTTTGGCCAATTTTGCTGTCTGTCTAACTCAGCCTCCTGCGGGGGGGTCACAGATCTCCCCATAGTGTCTGAACCAGCAGAGTGAAGGTGCGACCTTGAAGCCTCAGTAGTTAGAAAAACATTCCAGTGTCTTATCAACCTAGCAGAACACACAGTTGCTAGTTAAAAGAAAGCTTACTGAAGGAAAAAAAAAACAGTAAAAAGGAAAATTGACTTCATCCTGGTTCAAACCAGCAATTAGTATTGCTAACAAAACCTGAGGAAAGTGGGTGCTCAGCAGCTCAGCCTTTTTCTTGCCCTTAGTCACAATGTTTCCTCCCATGTCCAAAAGGTAGTATGCCCTAACTCCCTGTCCATGAATTGAACCCAGGTCTCCCGTGTCACAGGTGGGGACTCTCCCCACTACACTAACTCACTGACCTTTTTAATGGTTAGCCCTCAACCTAGTGGACACATTCTTCTTGATGCACCCCAGGATATCATTGGCCTTCTTGGCCACAAGCACACATTGCTGTCCCATGAATAACATTGTCCACCAGGACTCCAAGATCCTTCTCCATAGAGCTGCTTTCTAGCAGGTAAACCCCTAATCTGTATTGGTGAATGGTGTTATTCCTCCCCAGGTGCAGGACTCTACACTTATTCTTGTTGAATCTCATTAGGTTCCCCTTTGCCCAGTTCTCCAGTCTGTTCAGACCTCACTGAATGGCTGCACGGCCTTCAGGTGTATCAGCCAATCCTTCCATTTTCATATCATCAGCAAACTTGCTGAGGACACACTCAGCAAGTGAGATGTAATGATTCCTCTGGTCTGGGCTTCAGAAGAACCAGGTAAAGCAAGGAATGTGATGCTTGTTAAGATAAAGCCTAGATATTGTCCGGTAAGAAAGAAACAGTCTCCCATAAAATTGGAAGCATGAAAAGGGCTGGAAGCATTAACTGACACATTTTTAAAATATGGACTGTTAAGGGAATGCCAGTCTGAGTTTAAAACCCCCATATCTCCAGTAAAGAAACCTCAGTCTTAGTAATATAGACTGGTTCAAGTTCGAAGAGAAATCAATTGGATAACTGTGTATGTGCATGTTCTGGTTTGGTGGGTTTTTTGGTAGTGGGGGAAGGGCCCCAGGAGTGGCTCCGGTAAGAAGGTGAGAAGCTCCCCCTGCTCCAAAACCAGCCAAGGAGCCAATAGATGTGCCTCTGCGATTAACTCTCCTGTTTTGAGCCAGGATGAAGCCAATTTTCCTTTTACTGATTTTTTTTCCCTTCAGCAAGCTTTTAACTAGTCACAGTGTGTTCTAACTAAGACTGATAAGAATGTAATGTTTTTCTAACTGCTGGGTCTTCAAGGTCACATCTTTACTCTGCCGACTCAAACACTACGGGGAGATCTATGACCCCCCCCGTAGGAGGCTGAGTTAGACAGACAGCAAAATTGGCCAGAGATATTCCATTCCATATATCTATGTAAGCTCAGAGGAAGGTCAGAGAACACAAAAGACAACTTCCTTCCTGCTTCTTCTTCCTTTCTCTTCCGTCCATGGCCAGAGTCCAGAGAGGACTCCGTCCATCCATCACCGTCAACCCCCAGGCTCGAGCTCTCTTGACCCTCATAACTCTTCACTTTCTCCGGCAGTTGTCCAGGATTTTTTGGGACTGTTCCCAGCTCAGGAGTGCTGTGGGAGTTGCTGGAGGTGGGGGAAGGTGAGTGGCTTTTGCACATATGTGAACATATTTGTATATAATTGTTAGAAATTAAATGTAGTGTTGATTTTGCATTCTAGTGTTAGAAACATAGTGTCGGGTTTATATTTTATATATATATATACACATATCCTAGTGTTAGAATATATAGTTTTGTTTGAGATAAGTGAGATATCTGACACCAGGAGTGGTTTAAATATATAGTTTGTTTGAGATAAGTGAGATATTTGCACATTCTAAGGACACCAGGAGTGGTTTACAGCCCAAGAAACTGAGGGAGTGAATTGGGCTCCATCTGGGGATCCAAACATGGAGAAGGATTTACAGCCCAAGATAAGACCGAACAAAGCCACTTCTATCTTGCTCCTCAGGGCAGGATGACACCAGTAGATTTGTTAATTGGGAAGACAGCCAAGGGGGCAAGAAAGGTCAAAATTTTAACTTAAAAGGTAAAAAGTAAACTGCTAGAATGGAATGTGTAAACAGGGGCGGGAAACTTATAGGATAATTTGAAGCGTCGGATGAGCTGTAAACCCTGGAGTACCCAGCCAGTGGGGAAACAGGGGAGGGAACTTTGTGTCGGGAATAGGGAATATAAACCGTTATTCACCTGACTATGGGTGTGCCTATTTGTTTAGGTCACCCATTCTTGCAAGAATGTAAATAAACTGTGCTTCGTTGAAGGATCTGTGTGGGCCTGTTAATTGGCACGACAAACGTTTCTCACATAATTGCATATATTTTCTTCTATCATTAGTGTTTAATTAAAGCTGTGTAGTTTAGTTTTCAATCCAGCCAAGTCTGTCTCTTTTTCTCTCTCTCCTTCCCTACCTGGGTGGGAGGGGGAAGGGATCGAGAGCATTGTTGTCAGACCTGAGTCAAACAGTGACATTAACATACGAAAGAACTGATACAACACCTGAGCAGTGGAGCACTTAGGGGAGAAGAGCTGTTGTCCTGGTTTGAGCCAGGATAAAGC
>NW_009954576.1:0-731 GCF_000747805.2 Chaetura pelagica | reverse complement strand
GGGTGGGTTTTGCTGTGGGTTGGGTTTTTTGGTTTTCTTCTTTGTTCACACACTCTTGAGGTTGACATTTGATAAAAGACAAGGATTTTCTCTTCAGGAAAGGTGTGTTGTTAATGATAATGCCAACTTTGTAAGTTGAAATCATGACCTGTGAAGACGTACTTACCTGTTCCGAATAAAAGGCTTTCTTTTTGTTACTGTGTTCTATTATGTAAGTGCACAAGTTATTGATGGTTCTATAACTGGTTGATGGAATGGAAAAATAATGGTTATTATTCAGTTGCTGTGAGTCCTCAGTTTTTCTACATCTGTTCCATTTGTGTAGGGCCCAAATCTATATTAAAACACAAGTTGTGAGCTGATCTTGCTGTTTTTTTGGAGTACAGGCGGGTACTAAGCTGGACCATTTCTTTAAACACAACTTGAGGCTGTGCCACCAGAAGCCACGTGTTAAGAGTGCTGTAGATTTCTGAAAGCTGTTCAAAGTGAATGCATCTGTTTGATGCTCAGCAGCCTTTGGTTCTGCTGGCCTTGAGGTTCAGCTGTCCTGAACCTCTTTTGTTTGGTAGATATACTTTCTTGTAGTGAAGGTTCTGTAATGGTATTTGACAACTGAGGACAGACAGACCAGACCTAGTTCATGTTGAGGGGATAAAAAAAACCCTGAAAATAAAAAAAAACCAAATCATAAAAAAGCTCGTGTTAAAAACTTCTCATTCATATCAGTGGTG
>NW_009954575.1:129267-133144 GCF_000747805.2 Chaetura pelagica | reverse complement strand
TCCCAGTTGGGGGGGCTTGGTGCTCCCAGTTCGGGGGGATTGGTGCTCCCAGTGCTGCCTGGATCCGTGTGGCTGCAACCTGAGGAGCATTGTGTTCCTGCCTCCACAATGGAAGGAGAGGCAAGAAATGGGCATGTTCTCCTTCCCTGGAGGAATGTCTCCCTTTCCTGCTTCGGGCAGGGATGGGATTAGGGGAATGTCTGACCCTCTGGAGGGGCTGCTGTCATTGGGTGTGTTTGAGGCAGGGGTCTGGAGAATCTCCCTGTGCTTCTGCCCTGTTTGTCCAGGTTGTGGACATAGCCTGGAGGAAGGAGCAGAGGAATGCAGAGCTGGGAGCTGCCTCTTCCAGCTCAGCACAGCTCCAGCTCAGGAGTTATTTTACCTTCTCATGACCATCCTCTTCCTCACAGCTGGGGAGTTAAGAGAGTGAGCCCGTGGGCAGCTGATCTGTGTGTGTCTGGGGGCTCAAATCCTCATCTGAGGGGGCCAAATTAGGTTGTAAAAAGAAAGGTGATGTTTCTGCAGGGGGGGTCAGTCAATCCAGCATCCTCAGAGGCTGAGTTTGCTGGTGTCTCAGGGGGTTGTACCCTGGTTGTTGTACCACCCTGAATTCCCTGCTGTACCCACGGGGTGTTGCCCATCCTGAGGCTGCTGTGGCTTTCTCTGACATGGAAGGTGCCCAGAGCCACAGATGACATTTGAGGTTGATCACATCAGATCTCAGGGAGCTTGTGATGCAGCTGAGGTCAAGGAACAAGATGCCTGGGGCCACTGTTTGCCTTGCCTGGCTAGTTACTGTGGTGAGTAATAGCAGAGGCCTTGGCAGAGGGATGAAAGGAGGAGGCAGGGAGCGTTGCCCTCCTGAGATAAGATGTTGAAGTGCCCCTAGCTCAGATGCCTTCAAAGCAGGATTGCAATTAAACCATTAAAAAGCCTTTCTCTTTCAAGTCAAGTGACTTTTGTGCTCGTTGGCCTCAGAACTCTCAGTGTGGTCACAGGCCAGTGATGAAGAATGGGTGAGAGAGATGATTTCCTGGCATCAAAGTAGGGGCAATCGTGGCAGCTTCTTCATGGGGTTTGAACTCCTTGAACTTCACTGATGCAGGTGTTTGGAGATAGGAAAGGTGGGAATGTGGCCAAGCCTGGTGCAGGCTCCATCTCCTCTGTGTGACCTGCCACTGGGTGGATGAGAGAGATGATTTCCTGGCATCAGGGTAGAGGAATTGGGGCAGTTTTTAGGTTCCCTGAGCTTCCCTGATGCAGTTTGTTTAAGGCTTTGGAGATGGGGAAGGTGGGAATGTGGCCAAGCTTGGTGCAGGCTCCATCTCCTCTGTGTGACCTGCCACTCAAGAGCTTTTCAAAGAGGAGCCTTCATTGGTGCTGGTGCTCAGGGAAAAAGTGCCAGTCTGCCCCAGAAGGGCTGGTGTGAGCCTGCTGGTTTCCAGTGCCCGACTGGGAATTTTGAGGAGCACCTCAGATGTAGCTGGAGGCCCCGGGGGTGCTGTGGAGAAGTTGGGATTCCTCCTGGTGTGGGGGCAGCTGGAGCCAGCCCTGGGGGATCACTGAGGTCTTTGTTTCCTCTTGTCAGCGACTTGTTTAAGGTGAAAAAGTGAAACAGCAGGAGGTAAGAGATTAAGAGATTAAATATGATCAATGGATTTAAGTCGGAGCTGACGGGGTGGAGGGAGCTGGAGCTTTTCAAGCAGAAATGGGGTGGTTTTCCCCCAAGAGCTGAGGTTGCCCAAGCTTTTTTTGCTGGAGCTTACAGGGAAGTTCTTTACTATGAGGGTGGTGAGACCCTGGGGCAGGTTGCCCAGGGAAGCTGTGGCTGCCCCATCCCTGGCAGTGTTGAAGGGCAGGTTGGATGGGGCTTGGAGCAGCCTGGGCTGCTGGGAGGTGTCCCTGCCCATGCAGGGGGTTGGAACTGGATGATCTTGAAGGTCCTTCCAACCCAAACTTGTTTATGATTCTATGAATTTGGGCCACCAGCCTTGGTCAGAGTGAGGTGGGGGGGAGATGTTAAAGGCAGAGGGAACCCAGGCTGAGCTTTCCACTCTCTCCAGTATGTGCCTGGATCTTGGCTGGGGAGGTTTGGACACATAGGGGGTTGTGTCCTGCTTGGTTAAGTGGACAGGAGTGTGGGGATGCAAGAGAACTCCACGTTGTGCTTCTCCAGCTCCCTCTGTGCCATCACCACCCCGGGATTGGGGTGCATTAGCATTCCCAAGGTGGGAAATCCTGGAATGCTAATGCACTGAGATTCTTGCCTCAGGAATGTTAATGCACTGCAGCTTTGCAGTGGTGGCACCGGGGGTGGCAGGAGGTGGGAGCTTGGGAATGACTGGGGAAAGAGCTGGAGCCTGGGGGTGGCTTCTGGTCCCTAGGGAGGCCTGGATGGCTCCTGGAGAGCATCCTTTCTGCTGCTGCTTTTTTTTTGCTGGTGCCTGCAGAGCCTGACCTTGCTGCAGGCTGCTGCTCCTTCCCTGCCCCAAACCCACCTGCCCAGAGCTGGGTTTTCTTCCTCATTTTTCTCAGTCCCCAGTCATCTCAGGTCCCTGCAGTTCCAGCAGGCCTGGTGCTAATAACCCACCTTCTCCTTCTGTCTGGCAGGAGGACCAGACTGTCCTTGTTTGTACTGACAGCTCCTGGAGTTGCTCGTTTTTCTTCTTTCCTTCGTTTCATCCCTTCCACTGCCTGCTCCATAAATCCTCTGTCATTGTGTCCTTCTGCAGGCCAGTGGCCACCACCTCCCCTCCTTGCTCAGCCCCACACTGCACACTCACCTGCTTCCTTCCCCAAATCCTCTCTCCTTTTTCCCTCTCCCTGCACTTCTTCCTTCTCATAACAAGATGTTTGGGCTGGGATCAGTTGAAGGGCTTATCCTGATCTCTGTAGACCACCCCCGGGATGGGGGAAGACCCTCATGGATGAACTGGTTGCTGTGGTTTGGTGATCACAGGCTGAGCTGGTCAGATCCTGAGCAAACCATGAGGGGGTTTTGCCCAGAGCTGCCTCACTGGGGCCTGGGAGCAGAGAGGTCAGAGCTGGTGCTTTATGAAATGACAGAATCATAATTATTTCTGTTCTACAGTTGCTCTTGGGCCCTTTTTGGAGGGGCTTATTGCTGTCCAGAGGCTTGTCCATGTGACCCAGCATTACTGCAAGGTCAGAAGATGCTTAATTAAGTTACTGGAGTGAAGTTAAAAGGAGATTTTTGGGGCCTGATGGACACAAACCATCTTCAAACCATGTACCAGAGCCTGTGGCTTTTTGCTTCTCCTTTCTCCTCCCTCAGTCCTGTGAGATGAGCTGGGTTTCCAGCCTGATGTCTGACCTTTGGAGATGGGAAAGGGGTTGGAGATTCAATCTCCTCAGTCTTCAAACCCATCTCTTGTCATTTTTTGGATGGTGGGGGTGTGGGAACCACCCATCTGAGCAGGGCTGGTTCTCCTGCAAGCCCCCCTGTGCTTGGTGGGACCATCCTTCCCATGTGAGCAGCCAGGCCTGGAGCATGAGAGTTCTGTGCTGTGTTTTCTTTACACTTTTCCCAAAAAAAGTGAGATGATCTCCTGCCAGGTCCCAACCTATCACCCTACTTTCCTTGGGACCTGAACAGTTTTCCTCACCTTTTCCAACCCATGCAGATGTTGGAGCCTGTTCCCGTGCTCCCAACTGGAGGTTGGGGCAGGGATTTTTTTGGGAAACCAGCTCTTCAAGGCCAGGTTGGAGTAGATCCTTTGGGATGACCAACTGGCTCAATGCAGGGTTTTGGTGGTGAGGCTCCTGGCTGTGTTGTTCCTCTGAGGAGCTGGTGGCTGTTGGAGCAGGGGGAGGTGTGGGACTCAGCTGAAGAGATTTGCTCCTGCCTGGGCTGTGT
>NW_009954575.1:102382-129195 GCF_000747805.2 Chaetura pelagica | reverse complement strand
GACTCTGACTCACCTTCACTCAGCAGGTGATGGTGACATTTGAGGTGACTGTCCCAGGGCCAGCCCGTGGTGCCAAGGACCTTGTGTCAATGCTTATGACCCCCCTCCTTGGGGCTGTGTTGGAACAGTGCAGGGCTGGGGGCTGCTGTATGTGGCTCAGGGGGTCCCACCAAGGAGGAACATCTCGTTGCCATCTCAGCAGGGTATCCTGGAGCCCCTTTAGCAAAGCCCTGAGGACCTGGCCACCCCCAGCAGTGCCTGAACCTGGTCTTCTTCATCATACCCATCTAACCTTGGGTGTCATCTCAGCAGCTTCCCCAGCCTGGTTAACCCTTGACATGGGGAGCAGGAGCTCTGGGACATCTTGATTGATGTTCCAAAGAGAAATCTGTCCCTCGGGGTGTTTTTGGAGCAGCTGATCTTCCTCCCCCCCCTCCCCATGGACTCTGGGAAGGCAGGAGGTGGAAGCCTGGGGGCTATTCATGCCTTGAGGAGCCTTCTCCGGGTTGCCCTGTCATGTTGTGCTGCTGGAGCTGTGAATTTTAATTACACTCGAGGATCAATACGGTGGCCTTGGTAACGAGCTTATTGCTGCTGCAGAATCTGTTTACTTCAGGTTGGTGACAGCCAAAGAACTTAGGTGGCCGAGGACATGATGTTCCAGCTCCTCAAACAGGCTGCATTGTAATTCGGGTGAGGCTCCCTCGGAGGTGGGGACAGCTCCAGCTTCCCCTTGGCTGCCTCCTGCAGGAGATCCCTGCCAGGACCCGGTCATGCCCGGGGAAGGACCCGATTGGATTCAGGATTTGGGTGGGGATTGTGGGAACCTGGTGTATCTGCAAGGTGTGGTTGTAGGGAATGGCTCCTTCCAGCCTTTTGTGGGGCCAAGGGAGGGCAGGCAGCCTGGCCAGGAGGTTCCTCGGGGGTTTTTTAGCCTTGCTGAATGTCATGTTTTGGTTTCCTCCTTCCAGATGGCCTGGGGTGAGGTTCAACCTGTCTGCTGTTTTGTCTCTCCTCCTTTTGCCTCCCTGCAGAGAGCCTTGAATTTCACACATTCTTGCACTGTGGGGAGAGGCTTCCATCCAACCTGGGCATATTTTGGAGCAAGAACATCTGGCTGATGATCCCTGTTGACCTTGGAGCCGTCAGCCTCTTCTCCCTGCACTAACCAATCCCTTCTCCAAATGTTCTCTGAGCTCAGCAACCCCCAAAACTACATCACTTCTTACCCCCCCTGTCACCTGTAAGAGAAGGGGGCTTAACTGAGTCAGGCCTGTGTGCAGGAAGGAGTTGGCTCTGCTCTGACATGAGGAGTGGGTGTCTGGGAGGAGAATGTTTGTCCATCCTGGTGGTGATTCCACTGAGTCCTGAGCACTGAGCAGTCTAATCACAGAATCATGCGGTGGTTTGGGTGGGAGGGGACCTTAAAAATCATCTAGATCCCCTGCATGGGCAGGGACACCTCCCAGCAGCCCAGGCTGCTCCAAGCCCCATCCAACCTGCCCTTCAACACTGCCAGGGATGGGGCAGCCACAGCTTCCCTGGGCAACCTGGGCCAGGCTCTCACCATCCTCACAGTAAAAAATTTCCTCCTCATGTCCAACCTCAACCTCCTTCTTCCACTTTTCATCCCTCCCTGCCCTTGC
This sequence comes from Chaetura pelagica, assembly GCF_000747805.2. NCBI lineage: Eukaryota > Metazoa > Chordata > Aves > Apodiformes > Apodidae > Chaetura > Chaetura pelagica. The sequence continues at coordinate 127,549 of NW_009954575.1, read as the reverse complement.
CCCCAGTCCCTCCCCAGCTTTCCTGGAGCCCCTTCAGGCCCTGGAAGCTGCTCTAAGGTCTCCCTGGAGCCTTCTCTTCTCCAGCCTGAACTTCTGGGATGTCTTTACCCCAATGGGTTTTATTGCTATGGGAAGTGATGTCTTCCCATCTGTCCTGGCTTAACCTGGGAGCTCAGTGCCCTTAGTGATCCCAGGTCTTGGACTTCTGCTGCTCCTGCCATGGAGGAGCCATCCCTGGGTGCTGAAGCCAGGAGGAAGCCTTTGCTTCCATTCCTGGAGTCCAAGGACTAGGAGCCTTATCTGCTGGTGGGAGCTTTCCCTGCTGGAGTCAGTGCACCTTTAACCTCCAGGTGTTTCTGGGGCAGTGGTTATTCCCAGTTACTCTTTAACAGCTGGGCACTCCAATCACATGTATTTAATCCTGCCTTCTGTTTATTTTTCCTCTACCTGGCACAGTGATTCCCATGACTTAAAATCTTGGGGTGATTTCCAGCCTCTTAATCTTTGGTGTTGGCCAATTTCTTTTCAGGTGTTTCTTCTTCCCTGACAACCTCTGGGATTCATGTGAAAGTCCTTAAATCTTCTCTTGTACTCACAGAAACTTGTTTTTCAATATATATATATATTTTTTTCCCCTTAGTTGCTTCACCTGACCAGCCCTTCTCTGCCAGTGAAGGATGGAGGCTGGTATCAGGGCTTGGCCAGTTTACTTTGCCAGGACCTAAGAGGTATTTATTTCCTTGTTAGAAACATTGTCAAGGTTTCCAAGTAGAGATCTGGCTGTGTTTCCTGCTCAAGAACTTGGTGGGGAGAACAACCTGTGCCCTGTGAACTCTCTGGGAGCTAAAGGTGCAGATCCAAGCAGCTCTGAGTTCAGCACTGACTGTGCTTCCATCCACAGAGCAGCAGCCTCAGGCAGCTCTTCGCAGCTGGCCAAATAAAACACTTCAAGGTTTCTTCATGGTTTGGGGGCAACCAGCAGGAGGAAGTCCTGGTGTTGTGGAGGCCACACCTGGAGCAGAAGCAGGTTCTGATCCTCCATATCACTTCTTTAGCTGGGGCCGTGTCACCTCTGCCTCTCTTCAGGGCCCTAATTTAGACATTAGGAAGAAATTTAGACATGAGGAGGGAATTCTTTGGTGTGAGGGTGGTGAGAGCCTGGCCCAGGCTGCCCAGGGAAGCTGTGGCTGCCCCATCCCTGGCAGTGTTGAAGGGCAGGTTGGATGGGGCTTGGAGCAGCCTGGGCTGGTGGGAGGTGTCCCTGCCCATGCAGGGGGTTGGATCTAGATGATCTTGAAGGTCCCTTCCAACCCATCCCATTCTGTGTTGATTCCATGATTCTTGGTGCTCTACCAGGGCATGTAGGGCTTCAGAAGATGGTGGGGTTGGAGCCATGGGTTGAAGCCCCTGCCTGTAGACATCCTGGTGCTCTGGCTGGGGTGTGATTTGCTGCTGAATTGGAAATCTGACTGTCCCAGGAGCTTAGTTGCAGCTTCCTGTGAATTAATGCAGCCACTTGTCATTGAAGTCTGTTCTGGCTGTCTCAGCTGGAGCTTGGAGGTGCTTAAATTGGGTGGTTTGTGAATCATGGAGCCAAATCCACCTCAAAACCCACCCCTTGCCAGTGCTTTGGGACTGAGGACAGTGAGGGGTCAGGGTGGGAGCTTTGCTGATCCCCATCCCTCTGCTCTGTACCTGCTTTTTCCTTTCCTTCAATCCTTCTGGGATGCTTTGATCCAGAAGTACCCCCTGCAGGGCTGGGTAACCTCAGGGAAGAGGAACCTTAAAAACATCCATGTTTGCTTTGCTGATTTCCACCCCAAAAATACCCGTGTCCTGTTGGGTTGTGGAGCAAGAGATGTGTCTCCCCTGGGGGCTGTGGTGGGTTCCCTGTCCTTTGTCTAGACACTGTCCTGTGGGAACAGGGGCTTGGCTCTCCCAGCCTGGAAGCAGGGCAGAGGGGATGTGAGGACATCAGCAGCCAAGTCCTCTAAACAAACCAAGTGTCCTGGCATATCCAGGCTCCCTGGCCCCCCTGGTGGGACCACTGCCAACCCTGGGGCCAGCACAGGGGAGGGTCACTGGGAACCTGCAGCCAGTGGGTTTGCTGCAGCTTCAGCCCCTGGTCCCAAACGTGGCAGGAGGCAGAGGGTGGCTTTGGGTGGGCTCTTTTTCTCCTGGTCAGGGAGCATGAGGACCCCTCTGGAACCTGGGGTGGCTGCAGGAGCAGAACCCAGAAGAACATTGTCCCCTCCCTGGGGAGGTGGCAGAAGTAAAACCTGCTGCTCATCTCTTCTTTTTGACCTAGAAGAGAAGAAAAAGCCTCATGCTGCTTATTTTATTCCATGATTTTTTGTGCTATGTGGCTGGAGAGAGAGACCTCAGCCCCTGGGGGGCCTCTTCCCTCTCTTGTTGCTGCTGTCACTGGATGTGACTACTCATTCCTGCAAATAAGTGGATTAAAACAACTTGTCCTTTAGAAACTCTCCAGCTCATCAGTGTTTCAGGACCCAGCTCCTCATGAGGAACCAGTCTCAGTCATCTGGGTGGGAACAATCCTCCTGCAGCTCAGGAATCCTTGATGTTTGGAGCCTGAGTGTTTGAAGGTGTCCACCTCCAGGTCTGCAGAACTCAAGCCTGGTCCAAGCTGCTGGTGGTGTCTCATGTGCACGTGGGGCTGGTGAGGAGGATGAGTGTGGATTTGGGCTGTAAAGCATTTCTAGTCTGAATTTCTAGGAGTGACAAAGAGAGGATGAACCTTCCAGTGCCTGATGGGGCTCCAAGAAAGCTGGGGAGGGACTTGGGACAAGGGCAGGGAGGGATGGGATGAGGGGGATGGATGAAAAGTGGGAGAGAGAGCTGGAGGTTGGAGATGAGGAGGGAATTCTTTGGTGTGAGGGTGGTGAGAGCCTGGCCCAGGTTGCCCAGGGAAGCTGTGGCTGCCCCATCCCTGGCAGTGTTGAAGGGCAGGTTGGATGGGGCTTGGAGCAACCTGGGCTGGTGGGAGGTGTCTCTGCCCATGCAGGGGATCTTTAGGGTCTCTTCCAAACCAAACCATTCCACAGTCCTATGAACTTAGACAGGACACATCAGGGCTGCCAGAGACTTTCTGTTGGGAAGGGGAGATGCAATAAGGGGCCCTGGCTGCCCTGAACGGTCCTGAGCTCTTCTGCTCTTTCTGCAGTCAAAAGAGAGGTCTCAGGAGCCTGGATCCTTCCAGGCTTCCTCCTGGGAGGCCAGAAGCAGGTTGCAGATACTTTCTTGCTTCCCAGACAGGGGTGTTGCTGGGAGGACACTGCTCTGGTTTTGCTGTTTCCCCCAGCGTGGCTGTGCTGTCACATCCAGGGATGTGGTGGAGGCAGCTTAGGAGGCTGGAGGGGCTTGGGTCCTTCACAGCTTCCTCCTGAGCTTGGGTGCTGTGCTCAGCCTGCTCCTGTCCCCCCAGCTGACTCCAGGGCAGAAGTGGCTGGAAGGGCATTTACTTTTTCCTCACTGTGGTGGATGTACCATCACTCACATTGTGCCTAATAATAATAATCAAAAATAAGGAAGGGTTGCAAAAGCAAACCTGGTGGGGTGGTGAGATGAGAGCCTGGAGCTGCTCCCTGACACGTGTCCATTCCCCCGTGGAGCCTGTGCCTGAGTGAACCAGGGCAGTGTGTGGCCCCAGGGATGGCTGGGGATGCTTTCCAGATCTCTTCCTCCTTCCTCCTTCCTCCTCCTCCTTCCTCCCTCCTCCTTCCTCCTTGGATGTACCATCACTCACATTGTGCCTAATAATAATAATCAAAAATAAGGAAGGGTTGCAAAAGCAAACCTGGTGGGGTGGTGAGATGAGAGCCTGGAGCTGCTCCCTGACACGTGTCCATTCCCCCGTGGAGCCTGTGCCTGAGTGAACCAGGGCAGTGTGTGGCCCCAGGGATGGCTGGGGATGCTTTCCAGATCTCTTCCTCCTTCCTCCTTCCTCCTCCTCCTTCCTCCTCCCCAGGGCTGCACAGGATGTTGTCAGGGAGCAGAGGATCTCGAGCATCTTCTCTGGAGCTTTTCTGAGCCTGGAAAGAGTTTTAAGTGGGGTTGTCTTCTGTGAGAGGGACATGTTGGGCTCATCTGTGCCCGAGGTAAATCCAGCAGGATTTACCAAGCCCTCTGCAGCTCTGAAGTGTTGTGGAGGGTGGGAACTTCTTTTCCTCAGTAAGCTCAAAAAGCTGCTTCCTAGCCTGAACTGAAAGATGGGGGGGGGAAGCAGGATAAAGCAGGGAGGATGGCAGAGTTTGGATGGCAGCAGCACAGGGCTGGGATCTGCTTGCCCTTCTTGTGTGGTAATAATTAAACAAACGAAGCTGTGTGAGCTCGGGGCACGTGGTCAGTGTGCCCACATGTGGGTGGTTTTCTTGTAATGAAGGAACAGCTCGTTAAAGCTAATTAGCTTGATGATGATTTTGGGATGCACTGGGTAGTGCAGCCAAGAAAGGCTGGTGTTTGCCTTGGGAGGGTCCCGGGGGTTGATGCCACGTTTGGCCCTTTTTGGGGGCAAGTATTCCTTCATCATAGAATCATGGGATGGGTTGGGTGGGAAGGGACATTAAAGATCATCCAGTCCCACCCCCTGCATGGGCAGGGACACCTCCCAGCAGCCCAGGCTGCTCCAAGCCCCATCCAACCTGCCCTTCAACACTGCCAGGGATGGGGCAGCCACAGCTTCCCTGGGCAACCTGGGCCAGGCTCTCACCACCCTCACACCAAAGAATTCCCTCCTCATCTCCAACCTCAATCTCCCTCTTCCACTTTTCATCCATCCCCCTCATCCCATCCCTCCCTGCCCTTATGAAAAGTCTCCTGCCCAGCTTTCCTGGAGAGGTGGTTTGAGCTGCAAATGAGTGGTAGGAAGAGTCAGATCCCTTGGGAACAGACATGGTCATGCCTGGTTTTGCAAGGGGAGAAGATGCACTTCTGGCTTGGCAGGTGTGACTGGGAGCTGTGGCTTGGCCACAGCTTGGCAGGGGAAAGCAGATCCTGATGTTTTCCTCCACCTCCCCAAAAAACACATCCCTGCAGTACCAGGCAAGGAGCTGCTCCCTGGCTTCGTCGGGGGGTAGTGATGCTGGAAAGCATCCCAGCTCTGTTCCTGTGCTGAGGAATCGCTGCTGTGTTGTTCTGCCTCCTTGGTCATGAATTTGCTGGGCCGAGAAAATATTTTCCTTGCACTTCCACCCTTGTGCTCCACCCCGTTGGAAAAGCTGCTTCCAACAGGATGAGGTTTGGGATGGGATTTGGTTGGGGATCGTTCTCTCTGCAGCCGGACGGTCCCGATCCCAGTCCCGATCCCGGTCCCCTCTCCCTGCAGCCAGCCTGGCTTTTTGGTCAACCCCAGGTGACTCTTCCAGCCCCAGCTGGGGATGCCTTTTGTTTGGGTTGCCATGAGGAGCCCAGGGATTATGGGATTTTCCCTGTCTCCTTAATGCAGCTGGAGAGCACGTGGCCCGGAAGGCGCCCCAGTCACGCATGGCTCGGTCCCTTCACCCGACCGTGGCACCCACTGTCCTTCCTCATCTTCCTCACAGCTGGTGGCCAGATTCCCTGTTGATTTTTCCAGGCTTGGAAGGGTTTCCTGTGTCACCAGTTCATTCCATTCTGCCTGTGGTGCTTGCTGATAATTTTAGACAGGGCAGATTTTGCTAAGCTGCAGAGTTCAGATGAGCCCTGGTAAAGCCATGGTGGGGATTATGGTGGTTAATTCAGCACTTGGTGAATTCAGCAGTGATTTATTTTCCCCTTAGATTCAAATCCCACATTTCCAGAATTCCTTGTTTCTCCTAAAAAGTGGGGCTGTGCCTTGGAGCTGGCTCAGCACCCACAGCCAGTCCCTTGAAGGGGGTGACAGTGTCTGGTGGGTCTCGGTTCTGGGGAGCACAGCAGCCTCCATCCCCCCCTCTCCTTCCCATCACATCCCAAAGGAGCTTTTCCAGGCCCTGGCCCAGGTTGCCCAGGGAAGCTGTGGCTGCCCCATCCCTGGCAGTGTTGAAGGGCAGGTTGGATGGGGCTTGGAGCAACCTGGGCTGCTGGGAGGTGTCCCTGCCCATGCAGGGGGGTTGGATCTAGATCATCTTGAAGGTCCTTTCCCACCCAAACCTTTCCATTATTCTGTGATCCACATGACCATCCAGGAGGCACGTTCCACTGCGGGGAAGTGCCCTGGCTCAGCACTCTGATGTCCTGGAACTCTGAGCAAGGACAGACACACCTGCCTGCAGCAAAGCCTGAATTCTTTCTTTTATTCCCCTCCTGGATTCATCTCTTCTCTGCAAACCTTTCCCTGAGATGGACAGAATTCCTCAGTTATCACTTTAAGCTGTTTCCTGGGGCATGTTGACACGATCTGGTGTGATGAGTGGAACACAAAGGGGTGGGTATCATCATCATCTGAAGTTCCTGGTATTTTTTCCACCCCCTCCCCAGCCTGGAAGTGCCTGTGAGTGAAACACCAGGCACAGAGGTGACACCAACCTTTCTCAGACTGCCTGGGGAAGATTGATTTGAGCAACAGACCTGGAACAAATTGCAGCAATATCATCCCTTGGTTGGGAAACTGCTGTGCCTGCCAGCACCAGCCCTGAGGACTTTACTGTTACCTTCCTGGAGTTGCTGGAAGTGTTTCTTATCTCTGGATCCTGACTCTCCTGGTGGTTACAGTGCCCTCCAGTTCCTCCCTCTGCCCCACACACCCTCAACCAGTTGCAAAACCAACCCTTCAAACTCTTTTTCCCTTTCCAGTGATGCAAATTCAGGCAATTTACATCAGAATCTGCTGGGAAGTCTGGTCTGGGAAGCAGAGAACCAGATTGAAATGGAGCCAGCACCGAGGAGCTGACTTAAAAACCTTTAGCAGCAACACCCAGAAAAATGCCTGGGATGTGATGATGGGCTTGGTCTGATGTTAGTCCATTCCTGGAGGGAATCCTGGAGTCACCTCTGTCATCCCCACATCCTCCCTTGGACTGAGCAGTGGGATTCATGTCCCTCTTTCCCCTCCTGAGCAGCAAACCACTGTGGGTTTTTTTGGCCCATCCACTGGGTTTCTCCAGGAATCGTGGCTCCATTTTATATCCCAAATATCCCAGCTAGTGCTGCTGACACCCCAGACCCAGCCTGGGCAGATTCCTCCTTTCTGGGCTGGATCATCTCAACTAAATAGTTTCATTCTTCTCCCCTTGAAGCCTGTTTCCCACATCAATGCTTTTGGGGAGCGTTTGGGCTGGTAGTGGTGTGGAAAACCCCATCCTTGAGGCCACTTTGGCCTGTCTCTTTCCATCAGTTGGATTTCTTCAGGACTCCTCTCGAGGTCTCCTGGGTCTGTGGGGGCTGCTTTGTTAATCCCACTCCCTGCCATGATGTCTCATTCCTCTTAAGTAGCAAAATTAAATCTTGCAGTGATGGGTACAGAGGGAAGAGGCCACCCTGGGGCTCTTTGTCAAGGGTCTCCCCACTCTGGGGAGGGAGGCATCAGCCTGGATTTGCTGGCATATTCTTATTTCTTAATTCCCTTTCATCTCCTTTGCTTTTCTCTTGCAGGAGCAGCAACAAGGCTTTTTGCTGGCTGGGCTCAGGGCAGCAACTGAGCAGTTTGGGGCTATTTCTCTCCCCCTTCTTTTGGCCCAACGTGCTTGAAGTTGAGCTGGTCCTGGAGCCTGGAGTTGCCTCTGGCCAAGAGAGGAAGGAGGGGTTGGTTGTTTGAGGGCTTCTCTTACAATGGAAACATCTACAAAGCAATGTCAACTGCTTTTTTTTTTTTTTGGTTGTTGAAATGTTCTCTCTTGCTGAGCTTTTTTTCCCCTCTGCTTTTAGTGTTGCTCTTGGAAGGACGTGCTGTGGTTTTAACCTGGGGGATGCTCTTGCTCCTGGGGGAAGGGGCTGGGAGGACCTGGTTCTGCTGGGACCATCCCAGCTTTCTTGCTGCTGCACTTTTTTTTGGGTGGAAATCAGTTGGGATCTGCCAGGATTGGAGCAGGGGATGGATATACCTGCACAGAGTTTGTCTGGAAGCTGCAGGATGTTTGTGTCATGCCAGCAGGCTGACTATTTTGGAGGAGCCTCAAGGAACCAGAGATGGGCTAGAGGGAATGTTCTAAGGCATATAATCAGCTTTAACCTCCTGGTGAAAGAGGAGGGGTTCAGTTGTTGGGATCTATAGCCCCAGATCTGTTTGGTGATGCTCATTTCTAAGACTGCAGCAGTCAAGGTGGACTGTATGGGCTGGACAAATGATGTGTGAGGAGCACCTGCTGATTTAACAGTGCTCTGTGTTTGTATTTAATCACTTCTTGATTCTATGAAAATGACAAAGCAGCTGGGGAAAGGGCTGGAGACCAAGGAGAAGGGGCTGGAAAACTTGTGAGGAGCAGCTGAGGGAGCTGGGGGTGTCCAGCCTGGAGCAAAGGAGGCTGAGGGGAGACCTTCTGGCTCTGCAACTGCCTGAGAGGAGGTTGGAGCCAGGGAGGGTCAGGCTCTGCTCCCCAGGAACAAATGATGGGACAAGAGGAAATGGCTTCAAGTTGCCCCAGGGGAGGTTCAGTTTGGATAACTGGAACAATTTCTTCCTGGCAAGGGTTGTCAGGCCCTGGCCCAGGATGCCCAGGGCAGGGGGGGAGTCCCCATCCCTTGGAGGTCTTCAAACAATGTGTGGATGTAACACCTCAGGACACGGTATAGTTGGCATGGTGGTGTTGGGTTAAGGGTTGGACTTGATGATCTTAGAGGGCTTTTCCAACCTGAATGATTCCATGATTCTCTTTCTTTGAACTCCTCAGCAAATCCAGTTTGCAGATGACATGCAGGAGTTCACCAAGTTCCCAACCAAGACGGGCCGTCGGTCCCTGTCCCGTTCCATCTCCCAGTCTTCCACTGACAGCTACAGCTCTGGTAGGTGCTGGGCTCCTTGTCCATGCCTGCTTCTCTCCCAGACCCAGCCTTGGTGCTGCTGGGAATGTCCTGCTCACACCACACATGGGATGTTCCTTGTCCGTGCCTGCTCCTCCCAAACCCAGCCTTGGTGCTGCTGGGAATGTCCTGCTCACACCACACATGGGATGTTCCTTGTCCGTGCCTGCTCCTCTTCCAAATCCAGCCTTGGTGCTCACACTCAGGCATGGAGGGGATTATTTTGGGAGTTCCTGGAGCTCAGGCATTGACTGGGTTGACAGTTAGTGCTGGGTTGTTTTAGGGAGCAAGAGTTTCAAAATTCCTCCTGGATATTGACTTTCCTTTTGAGACTTGTAGTTTGAGCCGTGAGTGTGTGTGAAAGCTGGGAAGCAAAATGGAGCAGAAGCCTGAAGGGTCCTGGGGTAACACAGGTTCCTCTCCTGGCTTCAGCTGCCTCCTACACGGACAGCTCTGATGATGAGGTGTCCCCACGGGAGAAGCAACAAACCAACTCCAAAGGCAGCAGCAACTTCTGTGTGAAGAACATCAAGCAGGCGGAGTTTGGGCGCCGGGAGATCGAGATCGCTGAGCAAGGTAAAAGAGGAGTGGGGGGCTCATGGGTCTAGAGGGTGTGCCCTCTGGAGACCAGGAGCTGGTGATTCCCAGCCTTGGGAATACCCTGAATCAACAGGGTATGTGGGGCAGACACTGCTGGTATGTGGCATCCATTTTCTAAGGGCAGGAGGGCTCGTGCAGGGCTTGATGTTGTGGTGGCTTTGGATGAGAAACCTCTGTGGGTGAGGATCTTGCAATGCCAGAAAACTGGCAGTTCCAGCCCCTTCCCCTGGGAGCTGTGGGGAGCTGAGTTCCCACTTCCAGTGCCCATTTCCAGTGGGGTGATTGGGTAACTTTGCTTTTGGGCTCCTTTTACACTCATGCTGCCAAAACCTTAGAAGGGGAGGCTAATCCAGGCACATTTTGAGCAGCTGTTCTGAGATGTGGCAGCATCTTCTTTAGGTGATTCTCCTTGGTTGCTCTCCAGCTGCAGGACCTGTGGCTTGTCCTCAGCTGGGACACCTCAGGTGTATCCTTGGGCAGTGCTTGTCCCACCTCTCTCTCCTGGTGTGGTCACAAATGACACTGGTGATTTGGTCCCATTTTGGACAGACCTGCCAGGCTGGGATTGAGGAGTTTTCTGTATAATGACTGTGGCAAAAACTGGGGCTGGATGTAGAAGGGAGAGCAGGTCTGGGACAGAGGGGCCTCTGGGCTGAGCCATAAATCGTGGACTGGTTTGGGTTGGAAGGGACCATATCATCCAGTCCCAACCCCCTGCATGGGCAGGGACACCTCCCACCAGCCCAGGTTGCTCCAAGCCCCATCCAACCTGCCCTTCAACACTGCCAAGGATGGGGCAGCCACAGCTTCCCTGGGCAACCTGGGCCAGGCTCTCACCACCCTCACACCAAAGAATTCCCTCCTCATCTCCAACCTCAATCTCCCTTTTCCACTTTTCATCCATCCCCCTCATCCCATCCCTCCCTGCCCTTGCCCCAAGTCCCTCCCCACCTTTCCTGGAGCCCCCTCTCTCAACCCCCCTCTCTTTCCTTTTACAGACATGTCTGCTCTGATTTCACTCAGGAAACGAGCTCAAGGGGAGAAGCCTTTGGCTGGAGCTAAAATCGTGGGCTGTACCCACATTACAGCACAGACAGCAGTGAGTGGCTGCTCTTTTGGGGCTTGGGAGGTGGGAGAGACAATTTTTTTTTACCCCTGGTGAAGCAAATCTGTTCAGTTTCCCAGCCCTGGGGAATGGGAAGAGGCTGGAAACACTTCGGGGAGGTTCTTGCCGCCCAAATTTCCCCAGGGCAGCGATTGCTGGAGCTGATCTCTGATGGGTCCTTCCTGTCCAGGGCTGTGCTTGGTGGCCCTGCCCCGTGCTGGTGTTTGTGCCCATCCCTGCAGCCTCAGGCCTGCCCCTCATCCTCCCCCTGCAGGTGCTGATCGAGACCCTGTGTGCCCTGGGGGCGCAGTGCCGCTGGTCTGCCTGCAACATCTACTCCACCCAGAACGAAGTGGCAGCTGCTTTGGCAGAAGCTGGTGAGTACAGCCAAGCCCTTCCAGCCCCTTCTGGCTCAGGATCGATCCTTCTGCTTGGAAAAGACCTTGAAGATCATCCAGTCCAACCAGATCCCAACTCTACCAAGTCTGTGTCCCTCAGCACCACATCGACACATCTCTGAGGCCCCTCCAGGGATGGGGATTCAACCACCTCCCTGGGCAGCCTCAGTGTTCACTAACCCTTTTAGTGAAGAAGTTTCTTCTCATCTTCAACCTAAACCTCCCCTGGGGCAACTTGAGGCCATTTCCCCTTGTTCTATCACTTGTTCCTTAGGAGAACAAACTGAACCCCCTGGCTCCAACCTCCTCTCAGGCAGTTCCAGAGCCAGAAGGTCTCCTCTCAATCTCCTTTTCTCCAGGCTGAACATCCCCAAGTCCCTTATCTGCTCCTCCTTGTTCTCCAGGCCCTCCTCCTTGTTCTCCAGGCCCTTCCCCAGCTCTGTTGCCCTTCCCTGGACACTCTTCAACTCCTCAATGTCCTTCTTGTCCTGAGGGGCCCAGAACTGACCCCAGGATTTGAGCTGCAGCCTCAGCAGTGCTGAGCACAGGGAGACAATCCCTGCCCTGCTCCTGCTGGCCACACTTTTCCTGACACAAGCCAGGAAGCTGGTGGCCCTCTTGGCCACCTGGGCACTCTGCTGGCTCATATTCAACAGGCTGTCAATCAACACCCCCAGGTCCTTTTCTTCTGAGCAGTTTTCCAGCCCCTTTTCCCCAAGCCTGGACCAATCCCTGGGATTGTTGTGACCAAGGTTCTGCAGCTTTGTCCCAGCTGGCAAGTTTTAAGGGATGATTTGGAGCAAGTATCTTGGAGGGGGAGGGATGAACAGGTCTGATCCTGTGGTGGGTTGTGATTGGATCTCAGCAGGGTCCCTTGGGCTTCCCTGTCTGTGGCTTTCCTGAGTTGGCCAAGCAGGAGAGGGCTCTGCCAAACTCGGAGCAGATGCTCAGATGAAAGGGTTAAAAAATAGAGATGAAATGGTGAAAAGATGCCAAGGATGCTCCTCTTCTTCCAGGTGTTGCTGTGTTTGCCTGGAAGGGGGAGTCGGAGGATGACTTCTGGTGGTGCATTGACCGCTGTGTCAACGTCGATGGCTGGCAGGCCAACATGGTAATAAGGAGCCTTCTTCCAGCCCTTCCTCTTCCTCCTTGGAGTGGTCATTGGGTGCTCCTCACCCTTCCCTCCTTGGGGCTGTTCCTGGGAACCTGCTGGGGCTGCCTGGGCATCTGCAAAGGCCTGTGAGCCCACATGAAAATGTGGGGGTCCTGGGGAATGGTGGCTGGAGCTGGGTTGGGGGCCACTGCAGAGACCATGTCCTGGGTTAGTGCCACCAAATGACATGGGACCATCTCCTGTGGGAGCTGCCAACGAGTCCAGAAGCCATAGGACCTCTTTCCACACAGGGTTGGCCCCATGGAAGCTGCCCCAACCTCTCTGCTGTCAATACAGACCGTGTCCACCAAAGAGACTGAGGTCTCTGCAGGGGACCTTACCTTGCTACCAGCAGATGACTCCTCACACTGCCTGGATGGCCTGGTCCATGGTCACTAATAGGTGACAGCATGTGGCAGTGGGCCCTGACAGCTCCCCCAGCCACCCCTCTCCACTCTGTGCTTGCAGGCCATGAATTTTGTGGCCTCCTTCTGATCTCAGCCTGTTTAGTTAGTGCTGAGACAGCAAACCCTGATTCATCAGCTCCATGCAGGGGGTGGGAAGTCCTCTCTGTTTTGGAGGAGATCCCCAGCTGCTGGCAACCAGGGGAGCCCAGGAGTCCTGGTCCCCAGACCTTGGCCCAAACAGCCCTCCACTACTGCCTGGAGATGCTCTCCATCTCTTTTCCTCATCCTGTCCCCATTGAGGGCTTTTCCCATGGAAGGCCTGAGTGCTCCATGTTCTTCTTTTGCTTATTCTCTAGATCCTGGATGATGGTGGGGACCTGACCCATTGGGTTTATAAGAAATATCCCAACGTATTCAAGAAGATCCGAGGGATTGTGGAGGAGAGTGTGACTGGTGTGCACAGGTAGGAGGTTTGGGACTCATAGAATGTTTAAGGTTGGAAGGGACCTTAAAGATCATCAGGTTCCAATGCTCCTGCTATGAGCAGGGACGCCTCCCACTAGACCAGACTGCACCAGCCCCATCCAACCTGCCCTTCAACACTGCCAGGGATGGGGCAGCCACAGCTTCCCTGGGCAACCTGGGCCAGGCTCTCACCACCCTCACAGCCCAGAATTTCTCCCTCCCATCTCAGCTCCAGCTCCCTCTGCCAGCTGGAAACCCTTCCCCCTGCTCCCATCCCTCCCTGCCCTTGTCCCAAGCCCCTCCCCAGCTTTCCTGGAGCCCCTTCAGGCACTGGAAGCTGCTCTAAGGTCTCCCTGGAGCCTTCTCTTCTCCAGGCTGAACACCCCAGCTCTCTCAGCCTGGCTCCAGAGCAGGGCTGCTCCAGCCCTCAGATCATCTTTGTGGTCCTCTTCTGGACCCTCTCCAACAACTCCATGTCCTTCCTGTGCTGAGGGCTCCAGACCTGTGCACACTACTCCAGGTGGGGTCTCACCAGAGCAGAGGAGGAGAACCACCTCCCTCACCCTTGGGAAGCCTGATCTGGAGATCTCCTGGGTTGCTGCTCTTAGCTCTGACCTGTCCTTGTCCTCCTCCAGGCTGTACCAGCTCTCCAAGGCTGGAAAACTTTGTGTCCCAGCCATGAACGTCAACGACTCAGTGACCAAACAGAAGTTTGACAACCTGTATTGCTGCCGGGAATCCATCCTGGATGGGTGAGTCCAACCTTCCTCCCCATCCCTGGGTGAATTTTCCCACTGGTGGAAGTGGCTCTGGTTCCTCTGGAGCAGAGACCAGGCTCTTTGCTGCTTTGTCCTCACTGTGTGTTTGCAGGAGCTGTTTTTGGGGGGGCTCTGGGACCTCTGTGCGCTTGACTAATCCCAACACAGGTCTCTCTCTGTCCCCCAGCCTGAAGAGGACCACGGATGTGATGTTTGGAGGGAAGCAAGTGGTGGTTTGTGGTTATGGGGAGGTGAGTTTTGGAAGCTGCAGTTGGTGGAGGTGTGAGTCACACAATCGTTCTGGTTGAAAAAGTCCTTGAGGATCAATCCAGAGAGGAAGGACTTGGGGGTGTTGGGTGATGAGAAGCTCAATGTGAGCTGGCACCACGTGCTGGAGCCCAGAAACCACCCGTGTCCTGGGCTGTGTCACCCAGGGAGGGGATTGTCCCCTCTGCGCTGGTGAAACCCCCCTGCAGGGCTGGGTCCAGTTCTGCAGCTCCCAACACAAGGACGTGGAGCTCCTGGAGAGAGTCCAGAGGAGCCACAGCGATGTTGGGAGGGCTGGAGCAGCTCTGCTCTGGAGCCAGGCTGGGAGAGTTGGGGTGTTCAGCCTGGAGAAGAGAAGGCTCCAGGGAGACCTTAGAGCAGCTTCCAGTGCCTGAAGGGGCTCCAGGAAAGCTGGGGAGGGACTTGAGACAAGGGCAGGGAGGGATGGGATGAGGGGGATCGATGAAAAGTGGAAGAGGGAGATGGAGGTTGGAGATGAGGAGGGAATTCTTTGGTGTGAGGGTGGTGAGAGCCTGCCCCAGGTTGCCCTGGGAAGCTGTGGCTGCCCCATCCCTGGGGGTGTTGAGGGGCGGGTTGGATGGGGCGTGGAGCAGCCTGGGCTGGTGGGAGGTGTCCCTGCCCAGGCAGGGTTGGATCTGGATGAAGATCCCTTCCAACCCAAACCAGTCCATGATTTATGGCTCAGTCCAGAGAGGCCCCTTTCTGCCAGACCTGCTCTCCCTTTTGGGGTCTCCCAGGCTACATCCAGCTCCAGATTTTGCTACAGTCCAACCATAAAAAATACACAGACTCCTCCAACACAAGAAGCAACAGCCCCAGTCAGTGCCACGGGCAGCATCCACCTTGGGCTGGAGCACAAAGATAAACTGGGGGGGTTTGATATTTGTATAGTGAAGCACATGCCAAGATTGGGCCTTTTTGGGGTCTTTGATCAAGAATAGGAAAACTTCCATGATCAGGGCTCCCTAAAGTTGAAAGGGAACTAAAAAACATTCAAGATTGAGATTCCCAGTATGGCACAAAGGGAAGAAGCCTAAACCAGTACAAGATTTGAGCCAGGCACCTGAATTTAACTATTTTAACTATGAATTGATTGAAACAATTTCACCTGCTCTGGTGTCATCAAGATGAAACAAGGGTCACCCTCCCCCCAGGCTCAGCCCTTGTGCAAAGACCACGTGCCCTTGAGAGAAGAGTGGATCAAACCTGGTGAGATCTTGCAAGAAGCTGCTGGGAGGCTGGAGAACAAGCACCAGCTTTCCCAGTTTACCTGCAGATTAGCTGGGCTGCAAAACACAACAGTTGCTGGGAGAACTGGCCTGAATTAGAACTACCCATGGGTGCTCCCATCTGCTGTCCCTGGATTGGGTTCAGCTTCCAGCCTGGTTGTCACTGAGCCTGGGACAGAGGAGGTGGAGGAACAGGCTGCATCTCCCTGGTGGATAATGCTCTGGCAGAGGGGAAATCAATTCACCAGCTTGTAAATGATCCTGGCCTGGAAGAGCAAGGAGCTGGGAACTGCCACCTTCCCTCCATCTGTGCTCTGTCTGCTGGGTGTTTATCTTCCCGTGCTGTGAAGGGTCTGGCAGTAGCTGTAAATGCTCTTCCCAGCAGGAATTTGCTTGATTTAATTAGACACCAGTAGATACCAGCTCTGCTGGACCAAGAGCTTGTCCTGGCTCCCACCCAGGTGCTCCAGGGTGGTGTCTGGATCTCCAGCCATGAGTTGTGCTGGGGGTTGGGAGTTTCTAGAGCCTGTCCTGAGTTTTACTGGACTCCTTCAAAACAAGGCAATCCTTTCACCCTCACTTCTTGCCCCTTTGGATGTGGGTTGGAGGCCCTGGTGGCTGTTTTCAGTAAACCTGAGGCTGGAGCTGGGTGGTAGCTGAACATCTGGAGATGTTTCTTGCTGCTCAGGAGATGGGGCTGAGTGTGGGGATGTGCAGCTTAGCCAGGTGCCTGTGGGTGAAGTGGTGTGGAGAACTGCAGTTCCATTCTGTAGTGAGGAGAGGGACAGTCAGAGATGGTGTCACAGGAGCTTTGCTTTTCCCTGTGCTGATGAGGGGAGTGTGGGACAGAGGACCTGTCCCCCAGTCAGTGCAGGACAGCTCTGAATGCCAAAGGAACCTTTTTGTTTAAAGGAAGGTGTAAGAAGTTGTGAAGCCCCATCCCTGGCAGTGTTGAAGGGCAGGTTGGATGGGGCTTGGAGCAACCTGGGCTGATGGGAGGTGTCCCTGCCCATGCAGGGGGTTGGATCTAGATCATCTTGAAGGTCCCTTCCCACCCAAACCATTCCATGATTCTATGAAGTTCTTGCTCATCCATAGTGGGTTTAATCTCTTGGATAAGAGCTCAGAAGGGCTCCTGGGATGCTGGGGGCTGTGCAGGATGCAAGATGTTGAGTTTGGAAAGCTCCTGCCAACTGGTGGCCCTGCTGGAGGGCTGGTGGCCCTGGAGTGAGAGCTGCTCCTGGCATCAGGCAGGTGGCTGGGCTGAGCATCTCCTATCCCGGGCCTCCTTGGGGCTGTTTTAGGGGGGGATTGGGGTGCTGGGTTTGTCCTGTGTTTGTCTTCACCCCAACACTTTGCATTTGCAGGTTGGCAAGGGCTGCTGTGCTGCTCTGAAGGCCCTGGGAGCCATTGTCTATGTCACAGAGATTGACCCCATCTGTGCTCTCCAGGCTTGGTAAGATGTGCCCTGGAGCTGGAGAGCATCTCTTTGGGCCTCCTTCAGGGGAGTGGGTGAAAACTGGAAGAGGAGAGATTTAGGATGGACATAAGGAGGGAATTCTTTGGTGTGAGGGTGGTGAGAGCCTGGCCCAGGTTGCCCAGGGAAGCTGTGGCTGCCCCATCCCTGGGGGTGTTGAAGGGCAGGTTGGATGGGGCTTGGAGCAGCCTGGGCTGCTGGGAGGTGTCCCTGCCCATGCAGGGGGTTGGATCTAGATGATCTTGAAGGTCCCTTCCCACCCAAACCATTCAATGATTTTGTGATTTAAGCCCTGACAGAGACTAAAACATTGAGAAGGATCTGTGCCCCATCTTGGAGAACATGGGGAAGGGCTGGGGCAGCTTTCAGGGCTGTGGGGCACCAGGTGGTAGATACCTGCACTGGCTTCCTTTGGGAAAGCTGCTTGGGGTTGGATCAATGCTCCAGACCTTCCCTAGCTCCTCCAAGATTCCTGAGAGCAGGTTTGACTTTGCATCCTTTGCACAGCCCATCCTCATGTCTGGTGTCCCTGGGGGTGTGGAAGGATGGCCTGGCTGCTGGGGGAGCAGGTTTGGGCAGAGAGGGGACAGGCTTCTCCTCCTCACCTTGGTCCCTGTCTCCTTCTTCCTGCCAGCATGGATGGATTTCGGGTGGTGAAGCTGAGTGAAGTGATCCGCCAGGTGGATGTTGTCATCACCTGCACAGGTAAGGCTGGAGAAGGTCTTGGGTGAGACTTTGAGAAGGTGCAGTTGTTCCCAAGTGGGTGTCTCGAGGGCTTTGGGGGTGGAGGAGCTTTTTCTCCTTCCTCTTAGTCTGCTGTTTGGCCACACTTCTCCACCCCTGGGAGGAGGGACATGACAGCCATGTGTCCCAAGTCTGACATGTAGACAGGAGGGAATTCTTTGGTGTGAGGGTGGTGAGAGCCTGGCCCAGGTTGCCCAGGGAAGCTGTGGCTGCCCCATCCCTGGCAGTGTTGAAGGGCAGGTTGGATGGGGCTTGGAGCAACCTGGGCTGGTGGGAAGTGTCCCTGCCCATGCCAGGGGGGTTGGATCTAGATGAATTTTGAGTTATCTTCCAACTCAAACCATTCAAGTCTGCTCTGGTGTCTTCTGGCTAATTAATGGGACCAAAGATCAGCTCTCATCTCATGTGTCCCTCTGTCATCACAGCCAGGAGGGCTCTTATCCTGCTGGCAGTTCATCTGGTGTTGCCCCAAGCTGAGCTTCTCTGGCTCAAGTGCAGGGAAGAAGCTGGGGGGGAGGTGTTATATTTCCACTGCCTTGGGCTCAGCTGTGCCCTCTCCCCAGGGAACAAGAACGTGGTGACCAGAGAGCACCTGGATCGGATGAAGAACAGCTGCATCGTGTGCAACATGGGCCACTCCAACACCGAGATCGACGTGGTGAGTCCTGGTTGCCCACATCACCCTTCCTTCTGCCGTGGCTCTAGCCTCCCCTTCCTCCTGCCATGCCTCCAGCTTCCTCTTCCTCCTGCCATGGCTCCCGCCTCCCCTTCCTCCTGCCATGCCTCCAGCTTCCTCTTCCTCCTGCCATGGCTCCCGCCTCCCCTTCCTCCTGCCATGCCTCCAGCTTCCTCTTCCTCCTGCCATGGCTCCCGCCTCCCCTTCCTCCTGCCATGCCTCCAGCTTCCTCTTCCTCCTGCCATGGCTCCCGCCTCCCCTTCCTCCTGCCATGCCTCCAGCTTCCTCTTCCTCCTGCCATGGCTCCCGCCTCCCCTTCCTCCTGCCATGCCTCCAGCTTCCTCTTCCTCCTGCCATGGCTCCCGCCTCCCCTTCCTCCTGCCATGCCTCCAGCTTCCTCTTCCTCCTGCCATGGCTCCCGCCTCCCCTTCCTCCTGCCATGCCTCCAGCTTCCTCTTCCTCCTGCCATGGCTCCCGCCTCCCCTTCCTCCTGCCATGCCTCCAGCTTCCTCTTCCTCCTGCCATGGCTCCCGCCTCCCCTTCCTCCTGCCATGCCTCCAGCTTCCTCTTCCTCCTGCCATGGCTCCCGCCTCCCCTTCCTCCTGCCATGCCTCCAGCTTCCTCTTCCTCCTGCCATGGCTCCCGCCTCCCCTTCCTCCTGCCATGCCTCCAGCTTCCTCTTCCTCCTGCCATGGCTCCCGCCTCCCCTTCCTCCTGCCATGCCTCCAGCTTCCTCTTCCTCCTGCCATGGCTCCCGCCTCCCCTTCCTCCTGCCATGCCTCCAGCTTCCTCTTCCTCCTGCCATGGCTCCCGCCTCCCCTTCCTCCTGCCATGCCTCCAGCTTCCTCTTCCTCCTGCCATGGCTCCCGCCTCCCCTTCCTCCTGCCATGCCTCCAGCTTCCTCTTCCTCCTGCCATGGCTCCCGCCTCCCCTTCCTCCTGCCATGCCTCCAGCTTCCTCTTCCTCCTGCCATGGCTGCAGCCTCCTCTTCCTCCTGCCATGACCCAGCCTCCTCTTCCTCCTGCTCTTGCAGACCAGCCTCAGGACCCCCGAGCTGACCTGGGAGCGGGTCCGTTCCCAAGTGGATCACGTCATCTGGCCGGACGGGAAGCGGGTGGTGCTGCTGGCTGAGGTGTGTTGGGACCTGGGGCACCACCTGGTTTTGGGCCTCTCCAGGGTTCAACCAGGTGGAAAGGGGTGGTGGGAGGAGGTTCCCATGCCTGGGGGGAGGTTCAGAGCTTGGGAAAGGATTTCCTGGTTTGTTTTCCCTTTTTGGAGGCAGGGGAAGTGTCAGGTACCACGTGCAGCTGTGGAGGTGACATCTGTCTCTGTTCTTCTAAGCCAGCAAGTGGTCCTGGTTTTGGCAGGGTTTCCCACCCAGCAAACTCACTGGGAGTCTCCTCTTCCCACCTGAGCATTCCTGACAGTGGGAGGGACTGGCTCTTTCCAGGGATCACAATATTTCCCTGCCTTAAATCGAAGGGTTGGAAACTGAGGCAGAGTTTGAGCCCTCTGGTCATCTAGGTAGCCTTTGAATCACTGTGCTCTGGTTGTCCCTTGCCCCAGGGAGGGGGTAGAGGTGGATCCTGTCTGGGTACTCAATTCAGTTTGGCTGTGGGGACAAGTTCAGCTCTCTCCAAACTCCTCCTGCTGTCTCCTAGGGTCGTCTTCTCAACCTGAGCTGCTCCACAGTTCCCACCTTTGTCCTCTCCATCACGGCCACCACTCAGGTCTGTACACTGCAGGGTCAGGGTGGGAGGGGTGGGAGATGCTCTGAGGCCTTGGCATGAGCCTCAGGGGGGGGTTGGTTTGGAAGAAGCTGGGAAAATACAGTTGGATAGGTCCTTGGGATGGCACTGGTGCCAGAGATAGTGGCACCAGCTCTTGGCTGGGATGAAGTTAATGATGGTGGGAACTTAACTGTGCTTTGGTAACAGCTTTGAAATGAGCCAGAGCTCATGGCAGAGCTCCTGGAGCCACAGCAGAGCTCCCCTAACACAGGACTGAGCTGACCTCAGAGTCAGGCTTGGGACTCTTGATTACCTATCATAGAATCATGGGATGGTTTGGGTGGGAAGGCACCTTCAAGATCATCTAGATCCAACCCCCTGCATGGGCAGGGACACCTCCCACCAGCCCAGGCTGCTCCAAGCCCCATCCAACCTGCCCTTCAACACTGCCAGGGATGGGGCAGCCACAGCTTCCCTGGGCAACCTGGGCCAGGGTCTCACCCATGCATGTGGTGACAGCTGGAAGAGATGACAGACATGGTCCAAGCCATTGAACAGGATTTTCAGTATTTAGGGAAATGGACCTTGTGATCCTCTTTCTAAGGAGGCAAGGACACCTCAAAGAACATACCTGACTATTGTCTTCAGGTGTTGAGCCTGCAGGAAGCTACTCAGAATCCCAAGCAGTTGCTGTCTTCTGAAGCCCTAAGTTGCTGCACTGTGTGAACATCTTGGCATTTTTCAAGAGGTCCAAGATATTAATGAGTTCTCTTCCCAGCAAGGACTGAACTCAGCTCCTGTTCTGGTTAAGCCCAGATGCTGCAGATGACCTGGGTGGCAGCTCCTCTCCCAGCTCTCTGCTCCTCTCCCCAGTGCAGGTGGGATCATGGAAAGGGATGTAACCAGAGAGGGATCATTTCAAGGCATTTTGGACGTGCTGCCCCCCCCTCCCTCAGGCTCCCAATTCCTCATTTTCACTGCCCAGAGCTGGGGGCTCTGAGGAGGGTGTTGAGCACTGCCCAGAGCTCGGGGATGTCCCTGAGTGTCCCCTGTCACCCCTGCAGGCTCTGGCTCTGATTGAGCTCTACAACGCCCCCGAGGGCCGGTACAAGCAGGACGTGTATCTGCTGCCCAAGAAGATGGGTGAGTGAAGGGACCCAGACTGGCTGGGCCAGTGGTTGTGGATGTGAGGAGAAACTCAAAACCTGGGCTGCAAAAAACCTGCCAGAGAGAGGATGAGTTCAGGGCAGCTGAGGCAGCAACCTTAGAACACATACAGGGAGCCCCACAGCCTTATCCCACAGCCTTCCTGCTCAGAGGTTATTCAGAGAATGATGGGATGGTTTGGGTTGGAAGGGACCTTCAAGATCATCCAGTTCCAACCCCCCTGCATGGGCAGGGACACCTCCCACCAGCCCAGGCTGCACAAGCCTCATCCAACCTGCCCTTGAACATCTCCAGGGAGGGGGCATCAACAACCTTCCTGGGTAACCTGTTCCACCACCTTCCTACCCTCATGGTGAAGAATTTCCTCCTGATGTCTGACCTCAATCTCCCCTCTTTCAGTTTAAAACCATCACTCCTTGTCCTATCACTGCTCTCCTTGGTCCCAAGTCCCTCCCCAGCTTTCCTGGAGCCCCTTCAGGCACTGGAAGCTGCTCTAAGGTCTCCCTGGAGCCTTCTCTTCTCCAGGCTGAACACCCCAGCTCTCTCAGCCTGGCTCCAGAGCAGAGCTGCTCCAGCCCTCCCATCCCTGTGGCTTCTCTTGGCTCCCTCCAGAAGCTCCATGTCCTACATATGTTGGGACTCCAGCAACCCCTTTTCCTTCACTGCACATCCAGCCCTGCTCAGCACAACACCTTGTGCTGAGCTCTTCTTTAGACTTCCCTGCAGGTGAACCCCTCATGCTAGGACTGCCCAGCCAGACCCAGCCTGGTGCCCTGGCCCTTTTCCTACCACATGATGAGCCCACCCCTCATCTCCCAGCAGCACAGTGAGGACTGTACCTCCCCCTGACCCCCCCTTTCCTCTCCCCCTTCCCAGATGAGTACGTTGCCAGTTTGCATCTGCCTTCCTTTGATGCCCACCTGACAGAGCTGACGGATGATCAGGCCAAGTACCTGGGACTCAACAAAAACGGGCCTTTCAAACCCAATTACTACAGGTCAGTGCTGCCCAGAGCAGGGAGCCCTTGCTGGGGACATCTCCTTACACTTGGGGACCAGGAGCTGTGTCCCCAGCCTCACTGTCCCCTCCCTTCTCTTCTAGATACTGAGGGACCACACCCACTGAAGGACCAGACCACACAAGGCAACATTAGAGAGATTCTTTTTAAAGATCACTTTTATTTCAGTTTACCTCTTCTTTTTTTTTTTTTTTTGTTTGCTTTTCTTTTCGAAACCAACAGAGGAACCTGGTTTGACGTTTGTCCACGTGATTTTTAAGGTCACTTGGGGGTTGGTTTTGTTTTTCCTTTCACCCTTTGGGACCTGATCACATCTGTCTGATCTTGGCAGACAACCTGGGCTTCGCTTCTTGCTTTCATCTGCCTGAAGCCACTGGTGGCTCCCAACCCTGGTTCCTGGAGAGGGTTTTTCCCTTTCCTGCTATTCCCAGGGGCCACTTCATTCCTTTTCCTGCTACCACCTTTTTATTTTCAATTATTATTTTCTTTTGGGTTGTTTGGTTTTTTTCCCCACCTCTCCAACCCGTGTTAGTCTCAACCAGGATCCCTGAGGATCCAGAGATGCCTGTTTGTTTGGGTTTTTTTTTTACCTTTCTGTTTCTTTCTTTGTGTGGATTCTCTGCAACTTCTAAATTGCCTTAAAAGAGCCCAGTTTTAGCTGCTAGATCCGTGCTCCTAGAGCTGCTCGGGAGCAGAGTGGCACCTGCTGGCCACCTCGCGAATAGGTGACTGTCCCCAAGCCCTGCCGAGGTCCCTGTGCCCCGAGGTGGCCCAGATTTGGTGGCCACTGGCCCAGGTTTGATGGGGGGACTTCACTGTTTCAGGGTGCTAATCTGAATTTGGACGGGGGTCGCTTACCCAGCATTATCCTCATCTCTCCTAGGTTGGTTGGGTTTTTTTTTGGTTGGGTTTTGTTTTGGTTTTTTGTTTTTTTTTTTTTTTTAGCCAAACTGCACCTTAATTAGTTAAAACAATTTTTTGTTGTTGTTGGTTGGTTTTTCCTCTTTTTTTTCCTTGTTGTTTCTTAAAGAGATGTTTTAAAGGGAGGGGGAAACCTGGGGGATGTGGCTCCCTGCACCTGAGCAGCCCCATCTCCCAACCCAGAAGCAGGGGGGGGGGAGTTTGAAGGGTGGCTGAGGGAGTTTTGGGGGTGATGTTTCCCTTTTTGCTTGGAGTTGGATGCAGAGATGAACCTTCCCCAACACCCCACCCTCTGTTCCACCCTCTGCTCCCCCCTCTGCTCCCCTGGCCCTCCAGCCCTTCCCTGTCCTCCCCTCAGCCCCTTTCAGCCACCCTTGTCACCTCCTTCATCCCCTTCCTGTGACACATTTTCACTTTGCCATCCCTTCTGCTCCCCCCCCTTCTCCCCCAGCCCTTCCCTCTCCTCCCCTCAGCACCTTCCATCACCTCCTTCATTCCCTTCCTATCACACCTTTCACTTTGCCATCTCTTTCAGCTTCTCCTGGGATTGGGGGAAAAAGCTCCTTTGCAACCCAACGAGCTTTCTCTTGGCTTTTTTTTTTTTACCCTCCCTCAAATTGCTTCTTTACCCCCAGAGCACGGAGGGAAGGAGGATCTCCTGGTACCTGGATCATGGAGGTGTCACGGTACCCGTGCCTGGGGCTGCTCCTTCCCCACAGCCCAGGGATGCCTTGTAGGTGCTGCTCCCTCCCTGGGGCTGTGCAGGGTCTGGGGGTCCTGCTGCTTCCCTGGAGAAGCTGCAAAACTCCTTCCTGGGGATGGGAGGAAGATGGGAGGGCAGCTGGTGGCTTTGCTCACCCTCCTTTTTTCCTCCTCCTTCCATCATCCTGCTCCCTCCCCGCTCTCCTCCTGGGCTGTCTCTTGCTCTCCCCACTGATTTTTGGGGGGTCACCTGCCTCACAGGGACCCTGCCACCCTCCCTCCAACTTCATGGGGGACTAATGTGAGCTGGGATGGGAGAAGGAGAGTTTTTACCCCCCCTTTTCCATCCCTGTTAGGGTCAAACCTTGGCATTTAAGGGCTCCATCTCTGTCTAAGCCATGTTGGGGGGTTGGGGGGAGCCCAAGGGGGGGGGTGATTGGCAGCGTTGGGAGGGGAGAGGTTTATTTTGTATATGAATGATTTTTAATGAATGCAATATTAATCCTTGCAGATGAGCAATAAATCATTAAAAAGTCTAATTAAAGTATTAGGAAAAAAAAAACACAAACCACAACCAAGCCCTGCTGCTTGTGGGCAGTTTGTTTGGGGGGGAGAGGGAGTGAATGAAATCCTGTGGGTGCACTGAGGTTGTGGGTCTTGGAACCTACCTTTGGCCACCTGGAGATGGGCTCTGGGGCCAACTGGGACCTCCTGGGCATCTCCAGGTCCCTGGGAGCAGCTCCAGCAAGTCTGTGAGCACCTCCAGGTCCTTGTGAGCATCTCCAAGTCCCTGTGAGCATCTCCAGGACTCTCTGAGCAGCATCTCTAGGTCCCTGGGAGCATCTCCAGCAAGTCTGTGAGCAGCTCCAGGTCCCTATGAGCAGCTCCAGCAAGTCTGTGAGCATCTCCAGGTCCCTGGGAGCATCTCCAGCAAGTCTGTGAGCAGCTCCAGGTCCCTATGAGCATCTCCAAGTCCCTGTGAGCAGCTCCAGGACTCTCTGAGCAGCATCTCCAGGTCCCTGGGAGCATCTCCAGCAAGTCTGGGAGCATCTCCAGGTCCCTGGGAGCATCTCCAGGTCCCTGGGAGCAGCTCCAGGTCCCTGGGAGCAGCTCCAGGTCCCTGGGAGCAGCTCCAGGACTCTCTGAGCAGCATTTCCAGGTCCCTGTGAGCATCTCCATGTCCCTGGGAGCATCTCCATGTCCCTGGGAGCATCTCCAGGTCCCTGGGAGCAGCTCCAGGACCCTCCATTTGTGCTCTAAGCCCCTCCTAGCCCTTTCACTGGGGTCTCTCGGGTTCTGGGGTTGGATTCAAACCGCTTTCCAACCCTCCTGGGGCTCTGAACCCCCTTCCCAAGCCCCCTGATGTGCAGCCCCCACCCCCCCTCCCAGGCCCCT
>NW_009954575.1:85393-101647 GCF_000747805.2 Chaetura pelagica | reverse complement strand
CCCCCCCCCCCCCCCGCCGCTCGGGTACCGGTTCCCTGCAGCCCAAAGGCCCGGCCTGGCTCGCTGGCCCCGGGGCTGTGGATCCGGAAGGCCGTTCCGTGCCAGGTCTCTGCGGTACCGGCCCGAACCGGGCTCGGGTGGTGCCGGTTTCCCTTCCATCCATCTCTTCCCCACATCCGTGGGTGGGTTGGACCTGTCTGGAGTGGGAGGGTGGCTCGATCTTGGGCCACTGAGCGGGGCTGGCACTGGCCACGCTCCTTCCAGGGCTGCTCTGGGCTCTCAGCCCCCCTGCTGGGGCTTTTCCCCCCCCCGGCTTTGCCCCTCGGTGCTGGCCCGGTACTGGGTTGTTGGGTCTCCAAGTGTCAGGTCGGTCCAGGGTTGGCTCATCCCCCCAAGACCCATCAAGGAGCCACCAAGGTCCTGGTGGGGATCCCTGAGCTGTGGGGTCTCAGGAGGTTTGGGTAGGACTGGATTTATTTCCACAGCTTTTTCCATCATGGGCTCCAAATCTAGTTGCATTCCTGGGATGGCTCCAGAGCTGCCCAGTCCTATCCATCCTCACTGGGGTGGGGAATGCTTCCCAAAATGGTGGGGAGAGGTCTGCCTGAACCTCAGGAGCCAGGGAATGGAGAACATCTGGCCCTGTGGAGCCCACCAGCTGTTGATTGTGTCCCCTGAGGGTCAGAAGGGTTTTCCTGTGGGTCCACCTTGGTGACTTACTTAAAGTGAACAGTTGGTTTGTGCTCTAAGGCATCTCCTGGTTGTTTTTCCAGCCTCCCCAAAAGCTGGAATTGGTCTATTCTCCCCATTCACATCCCACCAGTTGGCACTGGTGGGGGGGGTTAGCCTATGGGACTCCTCAAAATGGGTGAGCTCTGAGAGCTCCCTGGCTGCAAAGAACCTGCTCCCACCCCAAGATCCAACACACCCCATCACCTCCTCTTTTTTCGGGGGGCTATTTGGGAGGCTCCTGGAATGTTTTGGAGGTGGTGCAGAGGCAGGGGTTGCCCACCAGCCAAGCACAGCCTGGCTCAGTGTGGTGGAGCTGGGATGAGCTGGGATAGGCATGTGCAGGAGGTGGGTGGGAGTTGCCTTGGTAACATCTCTGCTGCTGCGAGTCCATTTTTGGTCTTTTCACCAGAAAAACACAATCCTGGGTTTGCAGGAGAAGGTGAATTGTGAATATTTGGGGGAGGGGAGGGGTGGTTTTCCTGGGAAACTCTTCATTTCACTGACTTTTTACCTTGGTTTTTCAGGGCTATTCGGAGTCCCCAGACCTGGAGTTTGAATATGCAGACACTGATAAATGGGCAGCAGAGCTCTCTGGTAAGTCCTGGTGGATTAATTCTTTTCATTCATGACTTGATCATTCCTGGTGATGATTTGAGGAGCTCCCTCAACTCCAGCCTGACTCGGGGGTTGTTTTCAAGACCTTCTTGACACAGAAGGAGAAGCGAGATCATGTCATTCATGTTTTGAGCTTTATGCTAAGTGTGTGTTTTGCATTTCCCTCATCTTGGGTGGAACTTGGAATGAGGGGACTGGGTGGCAGCTCTTCCCAGCAGCTCAGTCCAGCTGGTTGGAGGTTTTTCCTCTGGTTTTGTTTTTGTTTGGCAGAGCTGTACAGCTACACAGAGGGGCCAGAATTCCTGCTCAACCGCAGATGCTTCGAGGAGGATTTCAGGATCCATGGTAAGAGCTTCTCTTGGACCTCTGGGGAGGGACAGGGATCTCCTGAAGGAGACACAGGGGTTGGTTAGTGAATGGTGGAGCAGAACGTTGAGCTGGGCATGGATAGTCTGCACTGGGGTTGTACTGGAGACCTGATCAGTGTGTGTGGGTTGGTCCTGGTGTTGAAGTCCAAGGTGGTTCATTCATGCCAAGGTGGCTGTGCTGGAACATAGTGGCAGAAGCAAGAGGATCCAGCTCCTTTCCCATCAGCTGGCAGTGCTGTTGGGATGGGTGGGATTCATCCAGTCCTCTGGTGGAAGGGAGGAGATGTTCCCTCTGGGCTGGTAGAGCAGAGTGTACCCTGAGGCAGCCCTGTTTTCATAGAATCATGGGATGTTTTGGGTTGGAAGGGACCATAAAGATCACCCAGTCCCAACCCCCTGCATGGGCAGGGACACCTCCCACCAGCCCAGGCTGCTCCAAGCCCCATCCAACCTGCCCTTCAACACTGCCAGGGATGGGGCAGCCACAGCTTCCCTGGGCAACCTGGGCCAGGCTCTCACCACCCTCACAGCGAAGAAATTTTCTGCCAAACTGAATCCTTTGGAGCTTTTTCCAGCCACCTTGGTGTCCAGGGCAGGCATAGGTGCCCTGTGCCCCTCAACCTGCTTTGATTTTGCAGTGAGGGACCAGAAATGGACCGAGCTGGACAAGAACCAGCACCGCACCCACGCCATGAGGCTGCTGGATGGGCTGGAGGTCACGGCGCGGGAGAAGAGGCTGAGGGTTGCCCGAGCCATCCTTTATGTTGCCCAAGGTGACACCAGCTCCTCTGCCCCCTTCATTTTCCCACTGCCAGCCCTGGGTAGTGGATTGGAAGCTGTCCATTTCATAGAATCATGGAATGGTTTGGGTTGGAAGAGAACTTCAAGATCATCAGGTTCCAACCCCCTGCATGGGCAGGGACACCTCCCACCAGCCCAGGCTGCTCCAAGCCCCATCCAACCTGCCCTTCAACACTGCCAGGGATGTGGCAGCCACAGCTTCCCTGGGCAACCTGGGCCAGGCTCTCACCACCCTCACACCAAAGAATTCCCTCCTCATCTCCAACCTCAGTCTCCCTCTTCCACTTTTCATCCATCCCCCTCATCCCATCCCTCCCTGCCCTTGTCCCAAGTCCCTCCCCAGCTTTCCTGGAGCCCCTTCAGGCACTGGGAGGTGCTCTAAGGTCTCCCTGGAGCCTTCTCTTCTCCAGGCTGAACACCCCAACTCTCCCAGCCTGGCTCCAGAGCAGAGTTTATTTATTTATTTAAAATAATTCCCCTGGGATGAACAGAATGAAGCAAATTCTTGTGGGAGCCACTTTGTGAGAGTTTGATCCAAAATTTGCCTGACTTCCCTGTGCTATCCCAGTTCTTCCAGACCTGGCCAGTTCCATCCCAGTTTTTGCCTTCAAATTAAAGCTATGTGTTCCAATCCACCTACAAAATCCTCAGGGGGGGTGGGAGGGCCCTGGGGTCCCTGAGGAGGTGGGATCCAGCCCGGGGTCTTTGCAGGCACGTTTGGGGAGTGCAGCTCCGAGGCTGAGGTGCAGGCCTGGATGAGGTACAACATCTTCCTCTTGCTGGAAGTGGGAACCTTCAATGCTTTGGTGGAGCTGCTCAACATGGAGATTGAGTGAGTACTGGGGGGTGAGATGCTTAACAAATAGCTCTGGAGCTCTTTCGTAGGGGTATTTTTCCAGGTTGTGGCAGTTCCTGGTCTGTCTATTCTTAATCTGAGCCCTGCAGCCACTGGAATGACTTTTGTTGTTCTGGGTGGGTAAATAATGTTGGATTATACTTGATTTAGACAAATCCTGCCTGGCAGCAAATAATGTCAGTTTCCCCTCCCTCCATTGCACTGTGAGAAGGGGACTCATTGCAGCAGTATCTCTTACACTGTGTTTGCACCTTGAATCCTGGGGTCAGTTCTGGGCCCCTCAGGACAAGAAGGACATTGAGGGGCTGGAGAGTATCCAGAGAAGGGAAACAGAGCTGGGGAAGGGGATGGAGAACCAGGAGAAGGGCCTGGAGAACAAGGAGAAGGGTCTGGAGAACCTCTGAGGAGCAGCTGAGGGAGCTGGGGGTGTCCAGCCTGGAGCAAAGGAGGCTGAGGGGAGACCTTCTGGCTCTGCAGCTGCTGAGAGGAGGTTGGAGCCAAGGGGGTCAGGCTCTGCTCCCCAGGAACAAATGATAGAAGAGGAGGAAATGGCCTCAAGTTGCACCAGGGGAGGTTGAGGTTGGATCTTGGGAACAATTTCTTCCTGGCAAGGGTTGTCAGGCCCTGCCCAGGCTGCCCAGGGCAGGGGGGGAGTCCATAGAATGTGTAAAGTTGGAAGGGACCTTAAAGATCATCCAGTTCCAAACTCCCTGCATGGGCAGGGACACCTCCCACCAGACCAGGCTGCACAACCCTCATCCACCCTGCCCTTGGACACCTCCAGGGAGGGGGCATCAACAACCTCCCTGGGCAACCTGTTCTACCACCTTCCTACCCTCATGGTGAAGAATTTCTTCCTGATGTCTGACCTGAATCTCCCCTCTTTCAGTTTAAAACCATCACCCCTTGTCCTGTCACTGCTCTCCTTGGTCCCAAGTCCCTCCCCAGCTTTCCTGGAGCCCCTTCAGGCCCTGGAAGGTGCTCTGAGGTCTCCTTGGACCCTTCTCCAGGCTGAACACCCCAACTCTCCCATCCTGGAGGGCTTTCCAAGGCATGTAGAATGTGACGCTGAGGGACAGGGGTCAGTGGTGGTTTGGTTGGACTGGAGGATCTGAAAGCTTTTTCCAGCCAAGGGAATTCTGTGCTTCAGGCTGTGGCTTTGGCCCAGGGTGGGGGTGCTGGTGGCAGGGTGCAGTGTCACCTCAGCCCCCTCAGAGGTTGTTTTCCCCCCAGTAACAGTGCAGCCTGCAGCAGCGCCGTGAGGAAACCGGCCATCTCCCTGGCTGACAGCACGGACCTGAGGTAGGGAGCAGGGCTTGGGATGGAGGGGCAAAGAGGGGACCCCATGTTTCCTGCTTCCTTTGATGGGCTTTGACAGGTCAACAGGCGCCAGATCCCTGTCCTGGGGCTGTCCCAGCTCCATCAGCACCCTCAGGTGCACTCAAGAGAGTCCCAGAATGTCAGGGGTTAGAAGGGACCTCTGAAGGTCATCGAGTCCAACCCCCCCTGCCATTAGGAACAAAGGAAACAACCAAAAAATCCCAAACCAAACAAACTAGGGCAGGTCACTCAGAAAGGCATCCAGACAGGTCTTGAAAATTGTCTCCAGAGAAGGAGACTCCACAACCTCTGTGGGAAGCCTGTTCCAGTGCTCAGGTCTGCTCAGTCCAGAGATGTCCCCTCTGCTGAAGCACGTGGCTGGTGAGGGACATAAAAGCAGTCAAGTGTGGAAAAGGGATTATTTTCTCCTACTTTGACTTGCAGAGACCTTCCTGAGACCATTTCTCCTGGTGTGGAGTGGGTGCATGGGAACAGGCCATGGTTGGGCTGACCCAGGCTCCCCCCAGAGCCCTGGGTGCTGGTGGTGCCTTCATAACTCATCCCAAACCCTCTGATGATTCATCCAACCTTCTGGTTTTTTGCAGGGTGTTGCTGAACATCATGTACCTGATCGTGGAGACTGTTCGGCAGGAGGCTGAGGGGGACAAACCTGAGTGGAAGAGCATGAGACAGACCTTCAGAGCAGAGCTGGGTGAGGAGCAGGCTCCTGAGGCTTGATGGAGGTTTCCAGGGCTGAAGAATCATAGAATCACAGAGTGGTTTGGGTGGGAAGGGATCTTCAAGATCATCTAGATCCAACTACCACGGGCAGGGACACCTCCCACCAGCCCAGGCTGCTCCAAGCCCCATCCAACCTGCCCTTCAACACTGCCAGGGATGGGGCAGCCACAGCTTCCCTGGGCAGCCTGGGCCAGGCTCTCACCACCCTCACACCAAAGAATTTCCTCCTCATCTCCAACCTCAAACTCCTCTCTTCTATCTTGGTTCTAGGTCCCAGTTAATAGGGACTGGCAGCACTGGGTTGGTTCCTACTGGGCTGAGCCTTGCTGGTGGGGCAGAGGAGGATGAGCAGAGGAAGGCAGCCAAGCTTTTCTGCTGTCTGGTTGCTCTCTCCCTGGGGCAAAAGAATAGAGTATTGGGGCTGTTGTTTCTTCTCAACACAGAAATAAGCAATTATGGAGGTTACAAGGCCTTGGACAGGAGGAGAGGAGCTGTCTGGGTGAGATGAGGACCATAGAATCCCAGACTAATTTGGGTTGGAAGGGACCTCAAAGATCATGTAGTTCCAGCCCCTTTATGGGCAGGGACACGTCCCACTAGACCATGTTGCTCAAGGTCCAGTTTTGTTGATGGGGAATGTGAGACTGCAGAGGCCTGTGAGGGTGCAGGGGTGTGGTGGCTGGGGTGAGGACAGAGACATGGATGTTCTGACTGTCACTGCCATCTGGTTCCAGGAGCCCCCCTGTACAACAACGAGCCCTTCTCTGTTATGCTCTTTGGGATGGTGACCAAGTTCTGCAGTGGCCACGCTCCACATTTCCCCATGAAGAAGGTTCTGCTCTTGCTCTGGAAGACTGTGCTGGTAAGGAGAGGTGGTGGGCTGTGCTGACACAGGTCTCTTGGGGTTTTGTTTGGCAGAGGAAGGGAAGTTCTGTCCTTGGAGCTGGCTGTATTTGCTCCATCCTCTTTTGCTGTCCATCAGCTGAGTCGTTTGTGCCCTGTTAATCCACCCCTAGGTTTCATCCCATAGAGGAGTGTTAGATATTGGTGTCTGGAGGTGGATACCAAGGATGAACCCAAAACAAGGCCCCCATCTGGTGTATGCATGAAGGAGGAGGTCCAGACACTTCAGCTGTGGCTGCCTGAACACCCTCTTGTCCCTTCTTGGGAACAGGCAGCTCTTGTTCCTCACCCCGGGAAAGGATTTAGGACTCCAGGAGAGCAGAGTTGGGGGGTGAGAAATCACATTTCAAGGAGTCCCCCAGTGCTTAGGGTGCTGTGATCTCCTTTGCAGTGCACCCTGGGGGGGTTTGAGGAGCTGCAGAGCATGAAAGCAGAGAAGAGGGAGATCCTGGGCCTGCCCCCTCTGCCCGAGGACAGCATCAAGGTGATCCGCAACATGCGGGCAGCGTCGCCCCCTGCCTCTGCCTCCGACCTCATCGAGCAGCAGCAGAAGAGAGGCCGGAGGGAACACAAGGTGAGGCTGACCCTGGGGACAGTGACACTGGAGCAATTTTTCCCTCAGGGTTGTCACCTACCTGCTGGTGTAGGTTTGGAGGTCAGGGTGAACCACAAACCAGAGGGCAAAATGAGGGTTAGGGGTGGACCTGCTGGGAAGGAGTTCTGGGCAGAAGGAGCTGGGAGTCTTGGTAGTAAATGATCCATGAGCCAGGAATGTGCCCTTGTTGCCCAGAAGGCCAATGGGATCCTGGGGTGCATAGGGAAGAGTGTGGCTGAGAGAGGTCATCCCCTTTATTCTGCCCTGGTGAGGCCACAGCTGGAGAACTGGGACCAGTTCTGGGCTCCCCAGTTCAGGAGAGACAGGGAACTGCTGGAGAGAGTCCAGGGGAGGGGAACAAAGATGACTGGGGGATTGGAGCATCTCCCTGATGAGGAAAGGCTGGAAAAGCTGGGACTGTTCAGCCTGGAGGGGTGACCTTAATAATGCCTGTAAGTATCCAAAGGGTGGGTACAGGAGGATGGAGCTCAGTATTTCCCAGTGACAGGACGAGGGGCAACGGGCACAAACTGGAACATGAGAAGTGCCACTTAAATATGAGGGAAAACTTATTTCCTGTGAGGGTGACAGAGCCCTGGGCCAGGCTGCCCAGGGAGGCTGTGGAGTCTCCTTCTCTGGAGATATTCCAAACCCTGCTGGATGCAGCCCTGTGGAATGTGCTCCAGGTGATCCTGCTTTAGCAGGGGAGTTGAACTGGGTGATTTCTAGAGGTCCCTTCCAATCCTAAGGATTCTATGAATTGCTCTCTTGTTATCCCCCCTCTTCACCCTCTCAAGGGAAGATAAAAGGGGAATAAGGAAGAGAGACATAAAGGCTGGAAATTAAAACTGGAACAGGTTTGCTGGAACATGGAAAGGGGAGAAACGTGGAGTGAAGAACAGATAAAATAAATATACACTTAGATTCAGCTAAAGGCTCCAAGGAGACCTTAGAGGACCTTTCAGTGCCTGAAGGGGCTCCAGGAAAGCTGGGGAGGGGCTTGGGACAAGGGCAGGGAGGGATGGGATGAGGGGATGGATGAAAAGTGGAAGAGGGAGATTGAGGTTGGAGATGAGGAGGGAATTCTTTGGTGTGAGGGTGGTGAGAGCCTGGCCCAGGTTGCCCAGGGAAGCTGTGGCTGCCCCATCCCTGGGGGTGTTGAAGGGCAGGTTGGATGGGGCTTGGAGCAGCCTGGGCTGGTGGGAGGTGTCCCTGCCCATGCAGGGGGTTGGATCTGGATGATCTTGAAAGTCCCTTCCCACCCAACCCATCCCATGATTCTATGAACACCAATCCTGATGATGGCAAGAATAGGTGGGTGAGGGTCCCTTGTGGCAGGGCTGGCTCTGGAGGGGGGTCCCCAGCAATTCTCAGCACCTGATGGAGTTGGATTCTGTGGAGCACGTGACGAGTTGAGGGGAAACCAGGAGCCTCTGAGCTCAGCAGCAGCAGCAAGAAGGGCACAGGGAAAAGGGGACTGGGCTTCCAGTTCTGGCTCTTCTAGTAGGGCAGGAAGTGAGAGGAAATCCTGACCCCTCTCTGATCAACCCTCTCAGGTCCTTCAGGGTCCTAAAGACCCTCTCTCTAGTTCCTCCTGTTGGTGTCACCAAATTTGCCAGGCCCACCCAAACCCTAACCCTGCTCTTGTCTCTCCAGGCTCTGATTAAGCAGGACAACCTGGATGCCTTCAACGAGCGGGACCCTTACAAAGCTGATGACTCCCGTGAGGAAGAAGAGGAGAATGATGATGACAACAGCCTGGAGGGAGAGACCTTCCCCCTGGAACGGGATGAAGTGATGCCTCCCCCCATCCAGCACCCCCCCAGTGACCGCATCACCTGCCCGAAGGGGCTGCCCTGGGCCCCCAAGGTCAGGTGAGTGGTGGGGCTGACCCGTGGGGAGAGCTGGAGAAGGCAGAGAACAGAGGCTGTTGCATATGAAGAACTTCAGCAGGGAAGTGGGGAAGATGTTAGAGATGGGGTGGTTTATCTACTGGTCACTTTGGTGGCTGTTCTTTTGGTGGGGTGGGCTCAGCAAGGACATGGAGCTCCTGGAGAGGGTCAGGAGGAGGCCACGGAGATGATGGGAGGGCTGGAGCAGCTCTGCTCTGGAGCTAGGCTGGGAGAGTTGGGGTGTTCAGCCTGGAGAAGAGAAGGCTCCAGGGAGACCTTAGAGCAGCTTCCAGTGCCTGAAGGGGCTCCAGGAAAGCTGGGGAGGGGCTTGGGACAAGGGCAGGGAGGGATGGGATGAGGGGGATGGATGAAAAGTGGGAGAGGGAGATGGAGGTTGGAGCTGAGGAGGGAATTCTTTGGTGTGAGGGTGGTGAGAGCCTGGCCCAGGTTGCCCAGGGAAGCTGTGGCTGCCCCATCCCTGGGGGTGTTGAAGGGCAGGTTGGATGGGGCTTGGAGCAACCTGGGCTGGTGGGAGGTGTCCCTGCCCATGCAGGGGGTTGGAACTGGATGATCTTTAAGTTCCCTTCCCACCCAAACCATCCCATGATCCTTTACCTGCCCATGAGGTGATCCCCAGGACTCATGGGTACCCAGGTGTGACTCATTCCCTTTGTCCCTTTGCTGCAGAGAGAAGGACATTGAGATGTTCCTGGAGTCCAGTCGCAGCAAGTTCATCGGCTACACGCTGGGCAGGTGGGTTCCTGCAGAGCCAGCCTGGGGGGCTGCTGATGTGGGGAGGTGAAGGGGGAGATGCTGATTTTGGGGGGAGGACTGTGGAATTGAGGGGGCTGCTGTTGATTTCGCTGCTACACAGGCTACTGATTTGGGGGCTGCTGTTGCCCTCTGCTTGGCCACATGGGAGTCCTGAGCTCACTGGCTCCTTCCTGGGGTGGTGGTCTCTGTCCTGCCTGTGGGGGAGGCTCAGGTTGGCTCTGCCTGCAGCCAACTGGGCTCTTTCTCCTCTCTCTAGTGACACCAACACCGTGGTGGGCTTGCCCAGGCCCATCCACGAGAGCATCCGAACTCTGAAGCTGGTGAGTACATTGACCAGATCCTCACCCTGGGTGCCACTTCCCCATCCCCCATCACAGATCAGGGCCAGTGATTTATTTTCCTGTCCCCTCTCCTTCTTGCTCAGCCCTGTGATGGGACACACCTCAAGTTATCATCCCATTCCTGGTCTCCTAGGCTGGCCAAGTTCATTTCCTTCCTGTCTTTGTCCCTTCCTGATTTCATCCCTTCCACCCTGGGGTTGTCTCAGAGGTGAGGCCAGCAGCCACACCCTGCCCATCAACATTGGTCACCACTGGACAGGAGTAACAGGGAGGGTCTTAAAAAGCTGGTGGGCCCAGGCTGGGGCTGGTGGCATCTCAGGGGGGTCCCTGGTGTGACCCCTGTTCTCCCCGCTTGCAGCACAAGTACACGTCGATCGCAGAGGTGCAGGTGCACATGGAGGAGGAGTTTCTGCGCTCCCCGCTATCTGGGGTGAGTGTGGGGATCAGGGTGGGATGGAGCTCCCAGGCTTTGGAGCTGGAGACACTTGGTCCCACCAGGGCTTTTGGCAGAGCTGGGGGGTTTGCTCCATGGGGGAAGACAAGTGGTTTATTTGGGAAAGAGGACGTGGGGAGGCCTGAGGCTGAGCCCAGCCTGTGGCGATGGTGGCAGCTCCTGGTGTGAGGATTTCTGGTCTCTTCTGGTCCCAGGGGGAAGAAGAAGTGGAGCAAGTTCCTGCAGAGATTCTGTACCAGGGCCTGCTGCCCAGCCTGCCCCAGTACATGGTGAGCTGGGGAGCACTGGGGGGTCCCTGAGCTCCATGGAGGGGCCTCCCTCCATTGCTCCATCCCTTTCCAGTCATACCTCGCAGTTTTCTTCCCTCCCCACATCCCTGTTCCTTCCTCCTGCAGCAGGGGCCTATGGCCAGTCTCATTTTCCCTTTTCCATCTCTCCCTTCTCCCCAGATTGCTCTGCTGAAGATCCTCCTGGCTGCAGCCCCCACCTCCAAAGCCAAGACTGATTCCATCAACATCCTGGCAGATGTCTTGCCGGAGGAGATGCCGTGAGTGACCACGGGGGTGCTGGCTGGTGGTGGGAAGGGAAGGGGGCACAGGAAGGAGCCAGGCAGGGGGTACATGGTTGGGGCTGTGGCTGGAATGTGGCCAGTTCTGGAGCTCTCAACACAAGAAGGACATGGAGCTCCTGGAGAGGGTCCGGAGGAAATCACAGAGATGATCCGAGAGCTGGAGCAGCTCTGCTCTGGAGCCAGGCTGGGAGAGTTGGGGTGTTCAGCCTGGAGAAGAGAAGGCTCCAGGGAGACCTGAGAGCAGCTTCCAGGGCCTGAAGGGGCTCCAGGAAAGCTGGGGAGGGACTTGGGACAAGGGCAGGGAGGGATGGGATGAGGGGGATGGATGAAAACTGGAAGAGGAGAAGTTTAGATGAGATATGAGGAGGGAATTGTTTGGTGTGAGGGTGGTGAGAGCCTGGCCCAGGTTGCCCAGGGAAGCTGTGGCTGCCCCATCCCTGGCAGTGTTGAAGGGCAGGTTGGATGGGGCTTGGAGCAACCTGGGCTGGTGGGAGGTGTCCCTGCCCATGCAGGGGGGTTGGAACTGGATGATATTGAAGTTCCCTTCCAACCCAAACCATCCCATGATCCTCTGATTCCTGGGTGATTTGACCATCTCTCGGTGGTGTGCCAGGAGCTGTTCAGTGGTGCAGAAGGTGGCTGCTGAGAGCCCAGAGAATGGCAGGATTGTCCCCTGACACCTCCAGGGCTGTCTGGGTGCAGACAGTTGCCCAGCCCAATGGTCCCTCTGTGTCCCCAGGACCACAGTGTTGCAGAGCATGAAGCTGGGGGTGGACGTCAACCGGCACAAGGAGATCATCGTCAAAGCCATTTCTGCCGTGCTGCTCCTCCTGCTCAAGCACTTCAAGCTCAATCACATCTACCAGGTGAGGTGGGCCAGAGTCTGGCCACCCTGCACAGGGCTCTGGGGCTGAGCAGGACCCACGGCAGGTCCCCATTCACCCACTTTTCTCCCCAGTTTGAGTACATGGCCCAGCATCTGGTCTTTGCCAACTGCATCCCGCTCATTCTGAAGTTCTTCAACCAGAACATCATGTCCTACATCACTGCCAAGAACAGGTAGTGAAGGAGAGTGCCCACCCATGTCCCTGCTGAGGGTGGGGAGGGGGATCTCTGCATGCTTAACCCCTCCCACGGCAGCTGATCCGTGGTGGGTGGGACATGTGGGGCCAGGCAGGGTATGGGGGAGCAGCAGGACAGCCCTTCTTTTCCTGCAGCATCTCTGTCCTGGACTACCCGTACTGCGTGGTGCACGAGCTGCCTGAGCTGACAGCAGAGAGCCTGGTGAGTCACTGCCTGCTCTGTCAGGCCCTGGCACCCCAGGGTGCTTCCCACAATCCCACACTGGTTTGGGTTGGGTGGGACCTTCAAGATCATCCAGTCCCAGCTGCCACAGGCAGGGACACCTCCCACCAGCCCAGGTTGCTCCAAGCCCCATCCAACCTGCCCTTCAACACTGCCAGGGATGGGGCAGCCACAGCTTCCCTGGGCAACCTGGGCCAGGCTCTCACCACCCTCACACCAAAGAATTCCCTCCTCATCTCCAACCTCCATCTTCCTATCCCACTTTTCATCCATCCCCCTCATCCCATCCCTCCCTGCCCTTGTCCCAAGTCCCTCCCCAGCTTTCCTGGAGTCCCTTCAGGCACTGGAAGCTGCTCTAAGGTCTCCCTGGAGCCTTCTCTTCTCCAGGCTGAACACCCCAACTCTCCCAGCCTAGCTCCAGGGCAGAGCTGCTCCAGCCTTGGCTCATTTCCATGGCTCCTCTGGACTCTCTCCAGCAGGGTGGCTCATGGGTGCAGGGAGGCAGCAGAGCTCCAGCACCCAGCCCTGCCACCCTCACGACTCCTGTGCTCGGCCCCTGGAGCAGCCAAATGTCTCCTGCCTGCTGTGCCCTGCCCCTTTGGCCAAAGGTCCTTGGACCAGAACAGCATCTCCTCATCACTTCTCCCATCTCTTCCCTGACTCCTGCTTTTGCTTTCCCACAGGAAGCTGGAGACAACAACCAGTTCTGCTGGAGGAACCTCTTCTCCTGCATCAACCTCCTGCGCATCCTGAACAAGCTGACCAAGTGGAAACACTCCCGCACCATGGTGAGGGCTGGGGAACCCCGTGGAGCTGCAGGCTGGGCCCTCACGGGGGGGCTTGGGCTGGGTGAGAGGTCTGGGGATGTCTTGGTGTGCCCCCTTGACCTTACTGGGGTGGTGAGATGGGTGGAAGAGGTCTGTGTGTGCTGGAGGAACTGGGTGCCGCGTCCCCGTCGCAGCTGTGTCACCTCCCTGTCCCCTGCAGATGCTGGTGGTGTTCAAGTCTGCACCCATCCTGAAGCGGGCGCTGAAGGTGAAGCAGGCCATGATGCAGCTCTATGTCCTGAAGCTCCTCAAGGTCCAGACCAAGTACCTGGGCAGGCAGTGGAGGAAGAGCAACATGAAGACCATGTCAGCCATCTACCAGAAGGTCCGGCACCGCCTCAACGATGACTGGGCCTATGGCAATGGTACGGCCTGGGGGGTGGCTGCAGTGCCATGGAGGCATGGGATGGGTGGGAAGGGACCTTCAGAATCACCCAGTCCCCATTGCCATGGACACCTCACCCCAGACCAGGTTGCTCCAAGCCCCATCCAACCTGCCCTTCAACACTGCCAGGGATGGGGCAGCCACAGCTTCCCTGGGCAACCTGGGCCAGGCTCTCACCACCCTCACACCAAAGAATTTCCTCCTCATCTCCAACCTCAATCTCCCTCTCCCACTTTTCATCCATCCCCCTCATCCCATCCCTCCCTGCCCTTGTCCCAAGTCCCTTCCCAGCTTTCCTGGAGCCCCTTCAGGCACTGGAAGCTGCTCTCAGGTCTCCCTGGAGCCTTCTCTTCTCCAGGCTGAACACCCCAACTCTCCCAGCCTGGCTCCAGAGCAGAGCTGCTCCAGCCTTGCCTCATTTCCATGGCTCCTCTGGACTCTCTCCAACAGCTCCATGTCCTCCTTATGTTGAGAAGCTCTTGTGTCCTGTCACCTGCCATCCTTCCTGCTCCAGGCAGTGACATTTCCATGCCCAGACTTGTCCCTTTGCTCCTTAGACTGTTCAGGGAGGGATTTGTGGAGACAACATCACGGAGAAGAGGGAAAGGGCTGGTGGTGGCCACTGCTGGAGCCATTGGTGGCTGCCTGCTCCACACCCTGCACGTTTCCAAGGCCCTAGTGAGGCAGCAGAGCCCCCAGCTCCTGTGTGACCCCCACTTTTTCCTTCTTCCCAGACCTGGATGCTCGTCCCTGGGATTTCCAGGCTGAGGAGTGTGCCCTTCGTGCCAGCATCGAGCGCTTCAACTCCCGGCGCTATGACCGAGCCCACAGCAATCCTGATTTTCTGCCCGTGGACAACTGCCTGCAGAGTGTGCTGGGCCAACGTGTGGACCTGCCTGAGGACTTCCAGGTCAACTATGACCTGTGGCTGGAGAGGGAGGTCTTCTCCAGACCCATCTCCTGGGAGGAGTTGCTACAGTGATGGATTGATGGACAAACCAGGGACGCAGGAGGTGTCTTTTTTGGGGGGAGATTTGGAGGCTGCCTGCTGTTGAGGGGGAAGGGGAGTGAGGATTTGGGGAGTTCTGGGGGTGCCTAGACCTCCCCGTGCTGGGCTTGGGAAGAGGTTTGGAGCTTGGGGGAGGGTCTGGGGGTGCCTGGATCCCCCGTGGTGGGCTTGGGAAGAGGTTTGGAGCTGTGGGGTCCTTGCCAAGAGACCATCCTGCCCTTCTCCCTCCTGGCACGCTCAAGGATGAAGGTTTGGTGGAGGCCACGGTGCCTTGGGAGTTTCCTGGTGGGTGGGGGGGACCTGTGTGTGCCCGAGGCTTTGGGACCACCATCACCCTCCTTCTGCCCCCAGCAGCTGGGGAGGAGAGGGGGCAGTGGGGCTCCTTGCTGCTGCTGCAGGACACGGGGAGCAGAGGCAGGAAAACGGGTTGTCCCCCTGCCTGGGGACATGGTGACAGGGGTGGGGGCGCTGGGAGGGTGATGGTGGGGGACTTGGGGTTGAGGGGCTGACCTGTCGCGACAGGGTGGGGAAGGCTGAAGCCTGCAGTCTGCCCTCACCCCGCTGGGTGGGGTGGATGAGCTGTACGTATAGAGAGATGTTTCCTGAGAGCTCTGACGCGGCGGGTCTGGGCTCTGCTGTGTCCCTGTCCCTCCGGGCTCTGTGTCCCTGCCCTTCCTGGGCTCTGTCTGTGTCCCCGTCCCCCTGGGCTCTGTGTCCCTGTCCCTCTTGAGCTCTGTCCCTACTGGGCTCTGTGTCCCCATCCTCTTGGGATTTGTGTCCCCTGTCCTTCTTGAGCTGTCCCTACTGTGTCCCCATCCTCCTGGGCTCTTGTCTGTCACCCTGTTCCTCCTGGGTTCTCTGTCCCCATCCCTCCCAAGCTCTGTCCCCCTGTCCCTCCTGCTCATGAACCCAGCAATGGGCTGGGCTGGTGTTGGGGGTTCATTGTCTCATGCCCTTGACCCCAAGTCCCATTTGGGGCCAATGACCTGTTGCCAAAAGATCTCCTATTTATTTCTCTTGCAGCCAGATCTTTTTTCTGCTGAGGTTCAGGAGCCATGAACCCTCT
This sequence comes from Chaetura pelagica, assembly GCF_000747805.2. Taxonomy (NCBI): domain Eukaryota; kingdom Metazoa; phylum Chordata; class Aves; order Apodiformes; family Apodidae; genus Chaetura; species Chaetura pelagica. The sequence goes on along the minus strand of NW_009954575.1, from coordinate 86,092 downwards.
CCAGTTCTTGCCCTGGGATTTCTACCCTGGCTTGGTGGGGTCACTGGGATTTTCTTTGGCTCCTGCCCCTAACAGAGAAGCTGGAGTTGGGACCCACCATTCCCAAAACCTCAGCCTTACACCTTCATAGAACCACGGGGTGGTTTGGGTGGGAAGGGACCTTCAAGATCATCTAGATCTAACCCCCTGCCTGGGCAGGGACACCTCCCACCAGCCCAGGCTGCTCCAAGCCCCATCCAGCCTGCCCTTCAGCACTGCCAGAGCTGGGACAAACCTTGCTGTGCCTCAGTTTCCCTGGCAGAGGGGGAGGTAGCAGCAGAAATCCTGGAAGATTCAGCCCTGGATTGTTGGGGGAGGCACAAAGAGGGGTTGTTTGCTTCCCTTCCCGAGGGGGTGGGCAGGGCAGGGGCAGCCAGGATTGACTCCCTGTCACCTCCCCATGGCTAAGGGACAGGCAGTGCCATCGAGCCAGACCCCAGCCCTCCCTCCAGGGTCCCCAGTGCTGCCCCCTGACCTTGTCCCCCCCACCAGCAGGGGGGATGTGTCCCCAGCAGGACCCATCCGGGAAGACACAACCACATTGCACCCCCCCAGGGTGCTTCCCATCCACTTGGGTGCCCCCAGCACCCACCCCAGCTCCCCCCTCCCCACCCCAGAACCTGGTCCTGGTTAAGGGGGGGGGGGCTGGTGGGGGGGAGG
>NW_009954575.1:79360-80459 GCF_000747805.2 Chaetura pelagica | reverse complement strand
GGGGGAGGTGGCAATGACATCTTCCCACCCCAGTTTTGGCTCTTCCCACGCGGAGAGGGAAGAAGGGGGGGAGCTCAGGGAGGCAGCAGCACCAGCCCCCCCAGGGCTGGGCTGGGATTTCCCCTCTGGGGTTCAGAACCATCCTGGAAAGTCCAACTTTGTAAGTCAGCAGGGCCCGGTGGAGGAGGAGGAGGAAGATGAGGAGGAAGATGAGGAGGAGGAGGAGGAGGAGAAGGAGATGAGGAGAAGCAGGAGGAGGAGGAGGATGAGGAGGAGGATGAGGAGGAGGATGAGGAGGATGAGGAGGAGGAGGATGAGGAGGAGGAGGATGAGGAGGAAGATGAGAATGAGGAGGATGAGGAGGATGATGATGATGAGGATGAGGAGGAAGATGAGAATGAGGAGGAGGATGAGGAAGAGGATGAAGATGGGGAGGAGGAGGGTGAGGAGGAGGATGAGGAAGATGAGGAGGAGGAGGATGAGGAAGATGAGGAGGAGGAGGATGAGGAAGATGAGGAGGAGGAGGATGAGGAGGAAGATGAGAATGAGGAGGAGGATGAGGAAGAGGATGAAGATGGGGAGGAGGAGGGTGAGGAGGAGGATGAGGAAGATGAGGAGGAGGAGGATGAGGAAGATGAGGAGGAGGAGGATGAGGAAGATGATCCTCCAGCTCCGCCCAGCACCTCCCGGGGCAGCCACGCGCGGTCCCTCTGTCCCACCTGCACTCTGGCTTCGGTCAGTTCCGTCCTCAGCGCCAACTGCTCCCGGGCGTAGACGTCGGGATAATGTGTCTTCTGGAAAACCTTCTCCAGCTCCTCCAGCTGGAACGTGCTGAAGGTGGTTCTGTTCCTCCTCTTCTTGCTCTTGCTCTTGCCCAGGGGCTGGGGGAGCTCGGGGAGCCCGTGTTCCCGGAGGGGGCCCAAAGGCGCTGCCAGGGGGTACCCCAACTCCCCGGGGGCTTTCAGGGGGGCCCGACAGGCTGCTGGCATCCCCTGGTACCCCCCTTTGCACCCCCCCTTCTCACCGCCTGCCGGGGGGAGAGGCACGAGGTGGGGGAGGGTGTTCGTGGTGTTAACAAAGCCAAGACCCCCCCATCCCC
>NW_009954575.1:72751-73073 GCF_000747805.2 Chaetura pelagica | reverse complement strand
TCCTCCCCTCCCAGCGCTCCCAGTGTCTCCCAGCTACAGGAAATGCCCAAGGCCCTTCCTCGATTTCAAGCTTCAGCCCCAACTTTTCCAAACAGCTGAAAATCCCGGGCAAAGGGGAACAAACTTCCCATTTTCAGGGACCCTTTGGAGTTCTTTTCCCCTATTCCTGAACCCGTTTGGTGTCCTTCCCTTCCCCAGGGCCTGAGGCCTGGCCAAGTCAGTTCAGGGATGATGGTGACCCTGGAACAAGGGATCCAGGATCTGTGGGATCCCTTGGAACAGGCTCTGGGCTCTTCCCAGCACCCTGGGGGGTCCTATCCTG
>NW_009954575.1:68000-72623 GCF_000747805.2 Chaetura pelagica | reverse complement strand
CCACCCCCACCTTTTTCTCCTCCCTTTTTGCTCCTCTTGGAGCTGCTGTGGGTTTGGGGTGGGTTGGGGGGGGGGATTTGCCCATCTCTGAGTGGGGGGGGGGTTCATGTGCTCCATGATGGGGCAGATGTGACCACTCAATGATTGGACAAGTGAAAAAATGTTAATAAAGAGGGAGAAATGAGCTGAAATCTGGGCTGAGTTTTTCCACCTCCCTTTGCTGGTTTCCCTTGATGCAGGGAACAAACTGTGGCTTTGAACCCCCCCAAAAAAAAGTGTTGAAGGGGGGGAAATATGACAACCTGCAGGAATTGGGGCTGCAGGGCAGGGGATGAACTGCATGGGAACCTCTAGAAGGGGTGGAGAAGGATCTGATGGATCCCAGGAGGTGAAATAATGGGATCAACTCTGAGGGTCAGGTCTTTGCCACTTATTGGTGGTGTTTTGTTGTCCCAGGTGGGGTGACAAGTTGGGATCATGAGACCATCTTGTCAAAGCTGAAGCTGGAAAGCAAATGTGACCCTTGTGTCTTGGCTGTGGGACTGACACTGAGTTGTTGGGTTTGTGGGGTGTGGGATGAATCCCAGTTGGATTTTTCAGCTTCCCAGGCAGGGCAACTGGGTTTGCAAGGGAAAATTAGGGATTGGGTTGTGATCCTGGGGTCAGACTTCTTCTGGAAGAGAGTCCTGTGAGGGGCTGGCTCTGCAAATGGGGGGGAGTTGAGTGTGTTGTGCCCCTTCCTCTGGCTCCTCCTGTATCCCACAGCATTCCCGGGTACTTTCCCTGGGGATATTTCCTGCTGGATTGCCCATGGATCTGTGTTTTAAATGATTGTTAAACAGGATTGTGAGTCCTCTGGCACCTACCAAGTCATTCCATGTTATTGACATCCATGTGGCTCCTGTAAAGGCTTGGGAATTCCAACCTACTCCACCTAGTTTTCCTGCTGGTATTTAATGGGTTTCATAGGGATGAGTCTGTTCACGTGTGGGATGGGACTGGTTTGGGGTTGTACTGGTTTTCCAGGCTGGAGCCATCACTGGGACATTCCTGGGCAGGTGGGAGAGGCTTGGAAAGGTGTTTGGTCTCTGGGATTTGGGGGGTTTGGGAGCTGAGGGCAACACAAGGAGAGGTTTGGGATATTTGTGGGGTGGGTTCATGGAGGTGCTGAGGGGTTTGGTTCCTCCAGGGAGGAGCTGGGGTCTCCTCCTGAACCTGCCACCATCCCTCTGCCCTGGGATTTCTCCTGTGTAGAACCAGCCTGGGGCACCTCAACCTCCTGGATGGATGTGTTGATGCTTTGAGATCCGGGGCAAAAGCTCCCGAGGGTGACCCAGGTGGGTGATCATGGTTGGGTGCCAGGGCAGGAGGTCCCTCTGGTGCTCCCAGGTCTTCATTTGCCACAAATCAGATTATTTAGTGTGAGGGTGGTGAGAGCCTGGCCCAGGTTGCCCAGGGAAGCTGTGGCTGCCCCATCCCTGGCAGTGTTGAAGGGCAGGTTGGATGGGGCTTGGAGCAGCCTGGGCTGGTGGGAGGTGTCCCTGCCCATGCAGGGGGTTGGATCTAGATGATCTTTAGGGTCCCTTCCCACCCAAACCATCCCATGATTCTATGATCCAAACAACCTCCTCAGCTAAAAAACTTCCAGGAGAAACTTCTCCCAAGGCCACTGTGCCCAACTCCAAGGAGGGGAAGCACCACCAGGTCACCTCTTGGATTGAGGTGACTTTTCATGACACCTGCCACCACGTGAACCAAGCCAGGAGAGCACCAAGTGCAGTGGGATCCTCCAGGGACAATCATCTTGTTCTCACTTTCTCTCTTGCTTGCTGGGAGGAGGGATTATTTCTCCCCCCCCAACCTCCACTCTTGGCATCCCGTTGGCTTCCCTGAGGGTCTCCAAGCATCCCAGAGAGCTTCCTGGGACCATCAGGTGCCACTGAAGAGCTTGGCAGGAGGTTCTGGGCTTTGCATGAACGTCCCTGCACAGCCCAGTGGGTGGATCCAATGGGAATGGGCTTCTCCTTCTCCAGGGACACTCCTGAAGGTCAAGCAGGGTAGATGAGGCCCATCAGTCGTGGTCCAGCCCCTGGGTTTTTTTCTCAAGGGGGTTGTTTTTTTTTTTAAATTTACAGTTGAATTTTGATGTTTCTACTTGTGTTCTTTGAATATTTTATGACTCCCATGATGGGCAGTTTGGGAATAAATCCCATTCCTGGGAGCCCCTGGAGAAAAAGCCTCAGGACAGCAAGGAGACAACTTGGCCCAAGACAGGAGCTTCAGGGCAGAAGGGCTGGGGACCTTTGTCCTCCTGATGACATTGTTGGGCACCAAAGCCCCCCCCAGCCTGGAGCACCTCCAGCCCTGCTGGGCAGGGCAGGGCTTGGAGGTTCTTCTCCAGCTCTGCTGCTCCTCAGCCTGGAGGAACCCCTTGTGTGGACAGAAGGAGGTGGGACAACAGGAGGGAGGCAGTTCCCTGAGTCCTGTGCAGGGATGTACACCTGGGGGAAGCCTGTGAGGTCCTTCCTTTGCCTGAGGGACCCACCCTGGCTGGTGATCCCAGCAGGACCTTCATTAATTCACACTCTGATCCCAACCCTGGTTTGTGTTCGGGGGTGGGAGCTGGAGACCCTGGATCTGCCCCTGCTGGGAACCCTTTGGATCCACCAGGCTTGTTCCTGGAGATCCTGGAGTTCCACGAGGCTGATTTGTTCCTGGAGATCCTGGAGATCCACCATGCTCGTTTGTTCCTGGAGATCCACCAGGTTTGTTTGTTCCTGGAGATCCAGGAGATCCACCAGGCTCGTTTGTTCCTGGAGATCCAGGAGATCCACCAGGTTTGTTCCCGGAGATCTACCAGGTTTGTTTGTTCCTGGAGATCCAGGATATCCACCAGGCTTGTTCCTGGAGATCCACCAGCTCCATCAGGTGGGATCCTAATGATGCTCAAAATGATCCCTTTTCCAGGGCTCGGGAGAACACAATTACCCACCCAGCTGGGAAAACGATGCCCCAAAGTCACAACCTCAGGGTCCCACGTGGGCTTTCCATGCGTGGGGAACGTTCCCCTCCATGTTCATCATTCACACACGTATGTACGTACAGATAGTATTTCTAGAGGTGCTCATTTACATAGTCATGCATATTTATATATAACGCACCTTTATAGCCACACCCCCATTTAATGCAGGTATATTTAGGTCTAATACCTGTTTATAGACACTCACATTTACATATTCATGCATATTTATATCTAAAGTGCACATGGAGATGCAGGTATTTTTAGATCTACATGTTTATTGTCATGTAATTTACATATTTATGCATATTTATATCTAAAATTCACATGAGATGCAGGTATTTTTAGATCTACATGTTTATTGTCATGTAATTTACATATTTATGCATATTTATATCTAAAATTCACATGAGATGCAGGTATTTTTAGATCTACATGTTTATTGACATATAATTTACATATTCATGAATATTTATATCTAAAGTGCACATGGAGATGCAGGTATTTTTAGATCTACATGTTTATTGACATATAATTTACATATTCATGAATATTTATATCTAAAGTGCACATGGAGATGCAGGTATTTTTAGATCTACATGTTTATTGACATATAATTTACATATTCATGAATATTTATATCTAAAGTGCACATGGAGATGCAGGTATTTCTAGGTCGATGACATGTTTATTGTCATGTAATTTACATATTCATGCATATTTATCAAGCAGACACATTTTATGCACGTGTGTTTCTAAAAAACCCATGTCTGCAAAGATGCAGATTTACATATTCATGCATATTTATAGAGACAGGACACATTTAATGCACATTTCACACATGTCTATTTTTGTACAATACACCTTTATTGGCATGTGATTTACATATTCATGCATATTTATAAACCAGACACATTTATGGCCATATGCACATTTTATGCACATATAAACCCCATCCCTGTAAACATGAATATTTACATATTTATGCATATTCCTACATTTCTAGGCACAAACCCATTTCATTAATGTATATTTTGGTCTAACCCAGCTTTTTTAGACATGCCCATTTACATATTCATGCATAAACATGTTTAGATCCATGTGCATTTACATATCCACTCATATTTATACATAGGGGGCATTTCCAGCCAGATGCACATATTATTATTAATTATGTATTGATAGAAATTAATTTATAGACACATATTTATATATAAAATACTATTTATATCTAAAATTCCCTTTTACAGCCACAGTTTTATATACAATATATTTAATATATATTATGTACATATTTATATCCCTGTTTCTATACATATACTTTGACACATTAATGCATATTTATATATAATAAATATTTCTAGACATGTATATTTACATATTAATACATATTTAATTCTGTAATATTAATTTACAGCCACATGCACATTTTGTCCCTGTGGGTTTTTACATATAGAATATTAATTTGCAGCCACATGTTAATTTTATTAATGTGGATTTTTATATCTGTAATATTAATTTACAGCCATATACACATTTTATCCCAGAGGATTTTAATTATATATATATATTTATATATATAATATTATATACAATTATATTAT
>NW_009954575.1:65827-66905 GCF_000747805.2 Chaetura pelagica | reverse complement strand
GGATTCGATCCGGATCGAGGAGAAACCCGGGAATTTCGAGGCCCCAACATCCCAAATTTGGGCTGAAAAATGAGGATTTTCTTCCACTCTGCAGGTTGGTGGGTGGAAATCCCAGGAATTGCTGCAAAACCCCCAGGGTTGGGGGATAAAAAAGAGTTGAATTTTCCCAGGAAAACAGGAAAATCGTTCAAATTCCCATTTTTTTTAATCGCTGTGGGTATTTTTTTAGCTTTATTCTCATTTTTTGGGTCTCGTTTCGAATGGTGATTCCTGGTTTTGATGGATGAGGCGCTTTTTTTTTCGGGTTGATTCTCGGTTTTTGGGGTTCCCTGGAATTCCCACCCCTTGTTTTCCAAGGGAATTAATTCCCCCCTGATGAAAGAAGCCGCCAAAAGGGACTTGGAGGGGTGGAAAATGGGCTTAAAAATCAGAAATTCGGAGCTTTTTGAGGTTTTTTGCACTTCACGGAGGTGGATTCGGGGGAAAAAATGGGGGAGAAAAGAAGGAAAAGGGCAAAAATCCATTAAAAATTCACATTATTGGGACTCGATTCCACCCGAGCAGGTTTAGGGGGGTTTTTTGGGGTGTTTTTAGGGGGATAATTATCATGGAAAAGGTGATTAAATTGGGATGAATTCCCAGGAGAGGATTTAAGGGTCTGTCCTTGGAATCAGGGCCACGAGGGGGATTTTTCCCACTCGGTTTTGTTTGATCTCCATGAATTAAATTCCCCCCCCGGGGTCCCATCCCGGTGTTCCCGGTGGGGTTTGTTGTTGTTGTTGCTTGAATCAGGATTTGTCCTTTTTTGCCCGGGGTTGGAATTTTCAGGATGTTCAGGGTTGTTTGTCCTTCCAGCTGCTCCGAATACAGAGATTTTTACATATATTCATATATATTTCTTATTGATATTTATAGATATATATATCCCTATTTATATATTTCTATATATATTTACATTTCTATTTATATATATTTTTATATATTTAATATATATTTTTATATATTTAATATATGTTTATATATTTAATATATAATTTTATATATTTAATATATATTTAAATATATTTACATATCGTGT
>NW_009954575.1:64405-65708 GCF_000747805.2 Chaetura pelagica | reverse complement strand
ATAATATAATGTAAATATTTTATATATTAATAGATATTTATATATATTTGATATATTTCTATTATATATTATACATTTATGCATATTATTATATCATTAATGCCTTTGTATATTAAAATATAGATTTTATATATTTTATAGATTTAGATAGATTTATATAGTTTAATATACATTTCAATATATTATATATTTCTATATATTCCTATATATTCGTGGATGTATTTATATATAAAAATATATAATAATATAAGTAATATATTTTTAATAATAACAATAATAGTAATAATAATTATTAATAATCATTGTGTAATTAATAAAAATAATATATAATTGTACAATATGATATAAAAGAAATATAATAAATAACAATTGCTGTTATTATTGTTATTATTGTTATTATTGTTATTATTATTATTATCATTATCATTATCATTATTATTATTATTATTATTATCATTATCATTATCATTATTATCATTATTGGCTGAATTGATGCCTGACAGTATCAGGAGCTGGAATTTGGAGGTCATGCTGCTCCAGGATGCATGTTTGGGGTCCCAATCCCAGTGCAAGTGGTGGAACTGGGAACCCCAATGGGATTTCCGGCTCCTAATCCCAAAGAAATCGGGCAGGGCCACAAAACCGGGAACACGTTTCAGGCTTCAAGGGGATTTTATTCCAGGAAGTGAAAGGATTGGAGGGAATTGGGTGTTTAACTGAGAGTGACTCCGTTGTGGGGTGTAAATCCGAATTAATGGCAGCAGGGAACCGGAGTCACTTTGAATTGAATATCTAGATGATCGGGAACAGGGTCTGGCTCCGGAATTGCCCCCATCAGTTGGTTAAGTGGGTGTTTGTTCCCTTTGGAATGGGTATTTATTCCCCTTGGAATGGGTATTTATTCCCTTTAACATGGGTGTTTATTCCCCTTTAACATGGGTATTTATTCCCTTTGGAATGGGTGTTTTTATTCCCCTTGGAATGGGTATTTATTCCCTTTAACATGGGTATTTATTCCCCTTGGAATGGGTATTTATTCCCTTTAACATGGGTGTTTTTATTCCCCTTGGAATGGGTATTTATTCCCTTTAACATGGGTATTTATTCCCCTTGGAATGGGTATTTATTCCCTTTACCATGGGTGTTTATTCCCCTTGGAATGGGTATTTATTCCCTTTAACATGGGCATTTATTCCCTTTGGAATGGGTGTTTGTTCCCTTTGAACTGGGTATTTCTTCCCGGTTGGAGCGGGATCTTTTATTACCCTCTCGGCTCCTTTATTTTGGGTTTGCCCGGGGGGGG
>NW_009954575.1:63450-64238 GCF_000747805.2 Chaetura pelagica | reverse complement strand
AGGGACTGGGAATGAATCCCAAGGGAAAAGGGGGAATTTTTTGGGGGGGTTTTGTCCCAGTTTCTGGTTCTGCTGATCCCAGGAGGGATTGGGAATAAATCCCAAGGGAAAAGGGGGGATTTTAGCACAACTTCTGGCTGTGCTGACCCCAGGAGGGATTGGGACCGAACCCAAACCTTCCCAGGAATCAGCTCTAGGGTGTTCCCATCCTCTTGGAAACCCCCCCAGCTCCCCCCTCTCCCCCCCCTAACCGGGCTCAGTTATCCCGACTACAAATCCCATCCTGGGGCTCCCGAATGATCCCAACCAGGGCCCTGCTCCCCCGAGGCCATAAAAAGAACAAACTTTGGGATTTCCCAGCTTTACCCCCCCCCTTTCCCGGGGGGAATTGCCGGGAATTATTTGTCTCACCCCCTAACGAGCCCTTTCAGTGACACTCACCGGGAAGGGGCTGAAATGTCGCTCCATAAATCAGCTCCAAGTGTTCCCTCCTTCATTATCCCGGCGAATTCCAGAGATCCCAGGTACCCGCCGCCTCTTTTTTTTTTGTAAATCCCCATAAATCTGGGACTAATCATTCCCGACAGAGGGAGGGGAAAAAAAAAACACCACCGGAAAACCCTTTTCTACCCTTAAAAAATCGATTTATTGCAGGGAAGGGCAAAGTTTTCTCCTGGAAAATCAGGAGCCGGTAGGGATGGTTGGAGGTTCCTGGGCTAAAAATTAATTGTAACTGCTTAAAAAAATGAAGGAGGTATTTTTTTGGGGGGGGAGGAAGGTGGGGGAAG
>NW_009954575.1:62864-63336 GCF_000747805.2 Chaetura pelagica | reverse complement strand
AACTCTGTCCTGAAAGGATAATGGGGCTGGAGCCTGGTGCCTTCTGGTTTGTGTTTAGCCTTTGGGAAGGGGAAAAAAAGCCCTTGTTGTTCCTTTTTTTTTCCCCTGAAGGAGATTTATTTTATGAACTGGTCGACACCTGAAAGTCATTGGGGTTTTTGGTTGTTGTTGGTGGGTTGGTTTTTTGTTTTCTGGTGGTGGAGGAAGGGGAAGGAGCCCCCCCCGGGGGGATCTGTGGGGAGGGGAGAGGGGGTTTCTGCCTCCTGTTGGTCCCATCCTTCCCTGCTGGGCTCACCCCGGGATGTTCCAGACCCACTGGATGGGATGATGGAGTTGGGGGGGTGTGGGATGTTCTGGTGCAGCAGGGTTGGGGGTGGAAGTGTCCCCGGTGCCATCAAAGGGGTGGGAAAAGGTTCCTCTTTCAGGTGGGGAAACTGAGGCACCGGGCAGCCATGGGGGGCTTGGGGGGGGC
>NW_009954575.1:59741-61028 GCF_000747805.2 Chaetura pelagica | reverse complement strand
AGGGAGGGAGGGAGGGCTGGATGGGCAGCTGGATGGACGTGTGGCTGAAGGCTGAGAGCCAGGCAGGGTTGGGGCAGAGCTGGGCCCAGCAACACTGAAGCTCTGCTGTCCCTGGAGATGCATCCAGCACCTGCTTCTTTGGGTCAGGAAGGCAAAGGTGGTTGGGTGGGACCCACCCCACGTCACTGGGCTGTGGAGAAACTCACCCCTCGGGGCCAGGGCTCTCTGCAGGCTCAGGAGACCTCCATCCTGTGAAGCAAAGGCTGCTTCTGGCTTCCCTGGGGGGTCGGGCCCCCTCCAGCTTTCTGCAGAGCTCTGGGGGGGTCTCAGCACCCAAACCCAACTGTGGGTCCTCGTCCATCAACAGTGGGAGCAGCTGGGATGGACACAGAGCTGGTCCAGGGGGCTGAGTGGCCACCAGAGGGGTCAGCATCGTGGTCACAGTTGCCAGAGCCACTCTGGGCACTGGGATCCCCCCAACCACCGGGTCCCATCACCTCCAGTTCTCCAGCAGATGGGACTGGGGGGCCTGCCAAGGGGGGCTGGGAAGCCCTTCCCCTCCACAGCCTTGCTGGAGGGTCTGGAGAAAGGGATCATTCCTGTCTCCTGGGTTTCTTCCCACCTTCTGCCATCAGCTCCTGATCTCTGGAGTGACCTTGGTGTGACCTCCCCTGCCCAACCCAGATGCTGAGAAGTTTCCTTCTTGCCCAGCCAAGGCTGATAAGAAGAACCAGAAACAGCTTTGACCTTTCAACCCCAAATCTCCCAGCCAGGAGCCACAAGCTGTTCCAGATCCCAAAGGTCCCTTGATGGGAAACAAACCCATCTGCCCTTCAACTCTGAAGCAGTTTCAGCCTTCAAAAAAAAACACCCCAACAACCAACCCCAAAATGAAAGCTGAGCTGAAGAGCACAGGGTGGTTTGAACCCTGCTGAGGAACCTGGTCAGCACCTGCAAGTGGTGCAGGAGGTGTCTTGGGTTGGTGGGTTGGCTGGAGTGTTGGGCACTTGCTCCTTCCTTCTCTTGAGGATGTTGCTGTCACCTCTGGAGACCCACCCAAGAAAGGGGATCTGACCCACCAGAGGGGACCTGACCCACCCAAGGGGACCTGACCCACCCAAGGAGACCTGACCCACCCAAGAAAGGGAACCTGACCCACCCAAGGAGACCTGACCCACCCAAGAAAGGGAACCTGACCCACCCAAGGGGACCTGACCCACCAAAGGTGACCTGACCCACCCAAGGGGACCTGACCCACCCAAGAAAGGGGACCTGACCCACCCAAGG
>NW_009954575.1:57861-59369 GCF_000747805.2 Chaetura pelagica | reverse complement strand
CCGGCCCCACCCAAGGAGACCGGCCCCACCCAAGAAAGGGGACCTGACCCACCCAAGGGGACCTGACCCACCCAAGGGGACCTGACCCACCCAAGAAAGGGGACCTGACCCACCCAAGAAAGGGGACCTGACCCACCCAAGAAAGGAGACCTGACCCACCCAAGGAGACCTGACCCACCCAAGAAAGGGGACCTGACCCACCCAAGGAGACCTGACCCACCCAAGGGGACCTGACCCACCAACAGGGAGCAAAAGCCTGGGGGCAACTTGGCTCCTCCTGTCTCCTCCCCTGAGAGGAGCCTGGTGACTCTGAGCCCTTTGCCTCTGGCCCTGGGAGGAGCAGGGCTGGACAGATGGGCCAAGAGAAGGGATGGAGCAAGTTTTGGAGGAGACAGGTTGGTTGGGAAAGGAGAATTTCATGCCATGAATCCCTGAGATTCCAGCAGCTGCACCATGAGCCTCTAGATGGGAATCTCCATCCTGGCTCTCCCTGCCAGCCAGGCAAGGTCTGGTCCAGCCTGGTGACATGTCCTGCTCTTCCCTCACACCTCCTGGGCCCCTGCAGCTCCAGGATGGTGGTGCTGGGGCTCCTGAATTGATTGGAGCAAATGAATGGGTTTAAACACAGCAGCAGGAGATGTGGCTGCTCTGGAAACCTGCTCAGCTCAGGGACAGGGGGGCAGGAAGAGGTTCTGCAGCTTGGTGGGGGTTGGGACCCTCACCCTGCTCCTGGGACCTTCACCCAGTTCCTGGGACCCTCCCCATATCCTGGGACCCTCACCCACCTCCTGGGAACTTCACCCAACTCCTGGGACCCTCACCCTGCTCCTGGAACCCTCCCCAACTCCTGGGACCCTCAACCAGCTCCTGGGACCCTCACCCTGCTCCTGAGACCTTCATCCATCTCCTGGGACCCTCACCCAGCTCCTGGGACCCTCACCCTGCTCCTGGGACCCTCACCCTGCTCCTGGGACCCTCACCCTGCTCCTGGGACCCTCACCCTGCTCCTGGGACCCTCACCCTGCTCCTGGGACCCTCACCCTGCTCCTGGGACCCTCACCCTGCTCCTGGGACCCTCACCCTGCTCCTGGGACCCTCACCCTGCTCCTGGGACCCTCACCCTGCTCCTGGGACCCTCACCCTGCCTGGGACCCTCACCCTGCCCCTGGGACGCTCCCAAACTCCTGGGACCCTCACCCAGCTCCTGGGACCCTCACCCTGCTCCTGGGACCCTCACCCTGCTCCTGAGACCTTCATCCAGCTCCTGGGAACTTCACCCAGCTCCTGGGACCCTCACCCAGCTCCTGGGACCTTCACCCTTCTCCTGGGACCCTCACCCTGCTCCTGGGAAAATTCATCAAATCCAGGTAATTTTGGGGGGGAAATAATCCAGGTAATTTTGGGAAAAAAAATCATCAAATCCAAGAAATTTTTTGGGAAAAAATCATCAAATCCCTGTGATGTGGGGGGGTCCCTGTGGGGTGTGGGGGGGTCCCTGTGGTGGTGTG
>NW_009954575.1:52434-57038 GCF_000747805.2 Chaetura pelagica | reverse complement strand
GGCTCTCACCACCCTCACACCAAAGAATTCCCTCCTCATCTCCAACCTCCATCTCCCTCTTCCACTTTTCATCCATCCCCCTCATCCCATCCCTCCCTGCCCTTGTCCCAAGCCCCTCCCCAGCTTTTCTGGAGCCCCTTCAAGCACTGGAAGCTGCTCTAAGGTCTCCCTGGAGCCTTCTCTTCTCCAGGCTGAACACCCCAACTCTCCCAGCCTGGCTCCAGAGCAGAGCTGCTCCAGCCCTCCCAGCATCTCCGTGGCTCCTCTGGCCTCTCTCCAGGAGCTCCACATCCTTCTGGCAGGGACACAAACTCCCTTCCAACCCAAACCCCTCTATGACTGGTTTATTCCCACCCCTCTGGGCACAGCAGCACCCACCAGCCCCGACACCAGCAGGGCACTGGGAGTGGATGCTTGGGGGGGGGATGGGGTGTAAATTTTTTCAGCACCCCCTCATTGCCTTCAGCACCCCCCAGGGCTGCTGTGGCCCCTGGCAGGGAGGCAACAAGGGGGAGGGGAGCTGGCTATGGGGATGCTTTTCCCTGGAGGAGGAAGGCCCAGAGCTCCTCTGTGTCCCTCTGCAGTCATTTCATTGACTCCTTTGCATTCAAAGGAAACCAGATCCCAGCAGCCTGGAACACACTGACCCTCTGAGCCTGAAATCCAGGCATTTATTGACTCCAGCAGGACCATCCCATGAGCCCAGCCCATTCTCTTTTGGCTTTCATGGAGGATTCATTCAGCTCCTTCCCATTTTTTTGCTCACTAACTGCTCCTGGGCAAGAGCTTGGCAGCCTTGTAGCAGCTCCTCCAGGCAATGGTTTATCCCAGGAAGGAGTGAGGGGTTCTATCCCAGTTTGGACTGGGAAAAAAAGGAGGCTGAGGGGGGCATCTTCTGGCTCTGCAACTGCCTGAGAGGAGGTTGGAGCCAGGGGGGGGTTGGGCTCTTCTCCCAGGGAACAAGGGATGGGACAAGAGGAAATGGCCTCAAGTTGTGCCAGGGGTGGTTGAGGTTGGATTTTAGGAATAATTCCTTCCTGGGAAGGGTTGTCAGGGCCTGGCAGGGGGGAGTCCCCATCCCTGGAGGGGTTTCCAAGCCCTGGAGATGGTGCTGAGGGACATGGGGCAGTGGTGGCCTTGGCAGGGCTGGACTGGAGGAACTTCAAGGTCTTTTCCAACCAGCAGGATTCTCTGCTCCAGCCCCACAAGGGAGCAGAGGGACCTTGGGGTTGGTTTTCTTGGATGTTTCCCTGCAAACATCTCTCTTTCCTCTCCTGCAGCCTGTAGAAGAGGAGGATGAGGATGAGGATGAGGATGAGGATGAGGATGAGGACGAGGACAAGGATGAGGATGAGGATGAGGATGAGGATGAGGATGAGGATGAGGATGAGGATGAGGATGAGGATGAGGATGAGGATGAGGAGGGCTCCCTGCCATCCTGGCCACAGAGCCCAGCCCAGACTTCTCCTGCTCTCCCTCCCTGCCCTATTTCCCACCCCAGGACCCACCTGGTGATGGAAAAAGGCAGGAGGTAAGTGCTGTGCCCTCCCCCAGCATCCAACCCCCAGGGGAACCCCCACATTTCATCCCCTTGGGATTCATCCTCATGTGCTTTGCCAGCCTGGAGGGTTGGTGGCACAAAGGGACAGGGGCTCAGGGCCTGTCCCAGCAGCAACTGGGACAACAAGAACCTTTGGGCTGAAGGCACCAACCTCCCAGCCCCATCCTGGCTCCCAGGGCCTCCCATCAGCCCCAATTTCCTGCAGTTCCCGCTGATAAGAGGCTGATCCTCAGCCTTGGAAACCCGATGCCCCCGTGTCAGGGAACGCGGGTCCTGGGGGAACGGGGAAAAGCAGCTGAGAATGAGCAGCTCTTGCTGCTTTCCCCCCTCCTCATCCTCCTCCTCATCTTCCTCCTCCTCCTCATTGTCCTCTTCCTCCTCATCTTCCTCTTCCTCATCATTATCATAATCCTCCTAATCCTCATCTTCCTCCTCCTTCTCATCTTCCTCCTCCTCATCATCATCCTCATTCTCCTCCTCCTCTTCCTTCTCCTCCTCCTCATCCTCCCAATCCTCATCTTCCTCCCACTCATCATCATCCTCATCCTCCTCCTCATTCTTCTCCTCCTCCTCATTCTCCTCCTCCTCCTCATTCTCCTCCTCCTCCTCATCTTCCTCCTCCTCATTCTCCTCCCATTCCTTCTCATTCTCCTCCTCCTCTTCCTCCTCCTCCTCCTCCTCCTCATTCTCCTCCTCCTCATCCTCCTCTTCCTCTTCCTTCTCCTCATTCTCCTCCTCCTCCTCTTCCTCCTCCTCCTCATCCTCCTCCTCCTCCCTTCTGAGGATGGATGTGACCTCAGTGCCCCTCCCTGGCCCAGCCCCTCTGCTGCAACCCCTCGGTTTCTGGGGGGTTCAAAGCTGCACCCACGCCCACCCCAGACACCCAGGGAACAACTGGGTGCTTGGCTGGAGTTAATGTCACCCCCTGTTTTATTCTGTAGGCTTTGCTGTGGTTGCTGAGGTCCCAGGGACTCCCAGATCCCACCTGCTCCCTGGGAAGAGCAGAGGCAGGGATTGCAGAGGAGGCTCCAGCTGGTTCTCCTGCCCCTCTTCACCCCCCACTTCCTATGGGATCTGGCCTGGCCATGCCCCCCATATATCCCTAAAATCTCTCTTCCCAAGCTGCTCTGAGAGCCCATCTTGGGCATCCTGAGCCCTGGTGCTGTGGCATTTGAAAGGGCTGGTGGGATACTGGTTTTACTGGGCTGGGAGGGGATGCCTGGTGTCACTCCAGCCCTGCAGCCCCATGCTCTGTGCCCAGCATGGACCAGAGGAGCTGAGCAATCCCAGTTTAGTGCTTCCCATCCTTTATTGACCCTGCACCAAGGCTCAGGATCCCCCCCATTCACTGATGTCACCTCATCCCTGCCCCCCAGTGTCACCCGTGTCCCCTGTACTGGGCCAGCTCTGCTGGCTCTGGGGGCTTTGTCCTCTCAGCTGGTCTTGAATTTGGGGGCAATTTCTCCCTTTTCAGGTATTCCTGTGCCTTCTGACCAGGTGTTTCAGCCCAGACCTGCCCACACTGGGGAGACACCATCTCCAGGTTTTGCTTTTCCAACCAGGAATGGATTCAGCTCCAGGATTTGCCCCATCCAGGCTCCTGAGGAGCAGAGGAAAGTTGAGATACTGAGGCAAAACCCCCAGACATACCCCCCCAAACCCCCACCCTGCTGGTTCTGGAGCTCCCTGTGTGAAGGGCTGGAAAACCCTGATGCCAGTCCAGGAATTCCATGGATTTCATGGAGCTGGTTCCCAGGTTGGTCTGGAGCCACTTCCCAACCCCGGAAGGGATGGAATGAAACTGGTTTTCTTGAGGAATTCCTCATCTGGGATGTGCTGGCACCAGCCCTCCTGCTGCCCACCAGGCAGGGCAGTTGAATTCCTGGTTGTTCCCATGGGATTATACCCGGGTTCAGGTTACCCCAGGGGGATGGTAGCCCAGGAGAGAGGTGGCACCTCCAGGGTGGGTCTGACCTTCCTGGTTTATACCCTCATATCCCTGCCCCATTCCCAGGGATCCGTGCAAGGGTTTCTTTGCCACCCCGGGATTCAGCAAGGAATTTGGGATCTGCATCACACAGGGATCCCTTGGGTACAATCACAAAGATGTGAGGCCAGAGCTGAGAGGGTGATGGAACCAATCCCTGGGGAGCAGCCAAGAACTTCCCATTTCCCCCCCCAAACCAAACCCCGGGCAGCAAACGAGCTGTATCCATGGAAACGCCGCTTGGCTTTGCCCAGATCCAAGCTGGGATCCCTTTGGACCAGCACAGGTGGGGGATGAGCCCGGACAAGGCTCCAGGATCTGCCCCAAGGGGCTGGGAAAGGCTGGGAAGGAGCATCCCTGAGATGTTCCACTGCCACCTAGTGACAAGGGGACCCCGCAGAGGGAGGTTCGGTGGCATCAGGTTTATTCCAGTCTTTAAACTTCCTCTTTCCAAAGGAGCTGATGGGAACAGGGTCCCTGTGCTGCAGGTACCTGATGCCCTTGGACACCCCGCAGCTTCTAGAGCATCTTCATCCCTTCCCTCATCATCCAGCGAGGTGATTTAGCTCCTGTAAAGCAATTAACACAGAATCCCAGAATCTTGGGGGTTAGAAGGGACCTGGAAAGCTCCCCCAGCCCAACCCCCCTGCCAGAGCAGGGGCACCCAGAGCACATCACACAGGAACGTGGCCAGGGGGGTTGGAATGTCTCCAGAGAAGGAGACTCCACAGCCTCTCTGGGCAGCCTGGCCCAGGGCTCTGTCACTCTCACAGCAAAGAAGTTCTTCCTGAGATTCCCATGGAACCTCCTGGGCTCCAGTTTGCACCCACTGCCCCTTGTCCTGTCACTGGACATCACTGCACAAAGCCTGGCTCTGTCCTCCTGACACTGCCCTGAACAGATTTGTGCCCATGGATGAGGTGGCCCCTCAGTCTCCTCTTCTCCAAGCCCAACAGACCCAGCTCCCTCAGCCTTTCCTCAGCAGGGAGATGTTCCCCTCCCTCCAGCATCTCTGGGGCTCTGCCCTGGGCTCTCTCAAGCAGTTCCCTGTCCTTC
>NW_009954575.1:49740-51558 GCF_000747805.2 Chaetura pelagica | reverse complement strand
CCCGCTGGTGGCACCTCCAAGGGAGCCTTCAAACCCCTGAGGAAGGGTCCCCAGGTCCCTTTCTCCTCCCCTGCTCTCCAGTCTCGACCCTCAACCACCACCCCCCCCATCAACCCCCCCCTCCGGCCCATCCTAAAGAGGCAAAAATCCTGCAAATCCCAACCCCCTGCTGGGAGAAAAAGGGGTAAAACCGGGGCCAAGGACTCGTTGCTAATTCATTCTAATGAACCCCCCCATTGCCCCGTGGCTGCCCAGCTCCCCCCGAGCTGTTCACACGCGTGTGCAAGGGCGTGTGGTGCCCTTGGGGTGTTTTTTTGGGGGGGTGATTTTTCCTCCCGGCTGGAATCTGGTTCCTCCTTCCAACCCCCGACACGTCTTGGTGCTCTAATTAGCTGGGCTGAAGCTAATTGTGCCATTAGGAGAGGCAATTAGTTGGGGGAGGGCGTGAGGAAGAGGGGGGGTTGGTTCCTTCCTCCCAGTTCTGCTCCTCCCGGGATCCCATCCCTGGAGGAAATGAGGTCCCTGTTCCCCACGGGGAGGGGACAGAGACATCCCACCCGTTTGATCCCAATGGGAATGCCCCAAATCCCGACCCCCAGGGTTGAACCCAATGTGGGGGGGTTCCCTGGCGTGTCCCCCTGCTCCCACGGGTGTCACCCCACCTGCCTGGTTCCTTGGGTCACCCTCCCAGAGCAGCCCCTGTGCCTTCTCCCACGGGATGTTCCCAAGGGCTTGGGGGGACCTGACCCTGAGCCCCCTGATCCACATGGACAAACCCTCCTGAGATGCTGGCAAAAAGGAGGGTGAAGTCCCCAGGGGTGGCTGGGGAGGGCTCAGAGCAGGATTTGCTCCCAGGTGAAGGATCCAGCTTCTTCCAGCCGTGCCTTTTTCTCCCTCTTGCTCTGAGCTGATCCCCTTGATCAGTGACCCCTTTGGATTCATCTTCCCCACTTTTTTCCCCCCCACATTGTCCCCTCAGAGCAGGTTTTTGGGAAGCAGCTGCCTGGGTTCAGGGTTGGGTGGGGACCTGGTGACTCCCCCTCCCCCCAAAAAACAACAGCAATTCACCTCCCAAATCCACCCTCAACCTTTCCCCTCCAGGTCCAGCCCCAGGTTTTGGCTTTTCCAGGATGATATTTCCAGGATGATGATTTCACCCACTGGGGTTGGCTCAGAGACTGAGCACAGAGACCTGACAAGCTCATCACAGCCAACCCCGCCTCTCCTGGCAGCCCTGATCCTGCTGGCAAAGCCCTGGGCTGAAGGATTCAGAGCCCCAGGGCTTTGCTGAGCCCCTTTGGCTTCCCGAGGGATCATCCCCATCCTTTCCCACCTGCCAAAGACCCCCCGAGCTGGGGACACAGGAAGAGCTAAGCATTCCCAGTGCTCCCAGTATGGGAGGAACCCCACAGAGCTGGGATCTGCAGCTCCTGCTGTTTTTTTCTTTCCAGCCTGTGCCCTCATGGTGCAGCATTGTCTGCTCCCCCCCTCCTCAATTTTCCTCCCTGCTGTGTGCAAACAATTAACAGGCCCCAATTAATGGGATCCGTGGTGGTTGAGGGGTGGGGGTGTGAGAGGGAAGGGGGGGGCAGATGTGGACCAGCCTAGTTAGGAATTTAGGATCATTTAGAGACCCCCCCAGAGGGCAGGTGATGCCCAACCCATCAATCAGTGCTGGTCACTAAGCCAGTGTTGCCCCTTCTGGGTGGGTTCTTCGGGCTCAGCCAATGGGCAGCTGGGTTTTTGCATACGTGATGAAGGGATAATGAAGAGTTGGGTTTCCCCTCCCCCCCTGACACCCCCTCTCCCCCCCTGACC
>NW_009954575.1:40614-49670 GCF_000747805.2 Chaetura pelagica | reverse complement strand
GAGAAGGCGGGGGGGGGGTGTGGTGGGGGGGGGGGGAACCCCCAAAGCCACCTGGGGGGTGGCAAGGGTTGGTGGCCTTGGTCCCCTGAGTCCCCTGGTGGGGGTTCCTAGGCTGGCAAGAGAGATCCCAGGCTGAGGGGAGCAGGAGGTGCCCACATTTATGGCTGGTGATGGTTGTGCCACTTGGCATCAGGTTGGAAAAGGTGATTTGGGGGGTTGGGGGGGCAACAGGCAGGAGGGCAGTGATGGGAAGAGCTGAGGGAGGTGCTGGGAGGTGCAGATGGCAGAGGAGGAGCTGCTGGGAGAGAGGTGGGTTAATTATAGCCTGGAGCAGAGCTCGGCAGCCACAGGTTCCTCCCCCTTCCTTCTGCAGCTCTGGAATGGAGGCAGCTTTCAGAAGCTGCCAGGGATGGGGGCACCTGCCTGGCTGTGTAAAGCACCCACAGCTGCTCCCAGCAGCTTTTCCTTGCCCTGCTCCATCGTGGCTCTGCTGGGTGCTGGGAAGCCCTGGTGGGAAGGGGTGGTTTGGTGATGGAACCCTGACCAGTCCCATCCTTGGCACAGACCCCCCTTTCCCCAGCTCCTTCCTCTTCCTCCGGGGCTGGGTCTCATCCTGCCCATCTCTGAGTGTCCCCAGTGGGCCAGGCTGGTGCTGGGGACCAGTTCCCTTCCCTCTGGCAGCTCCTGCAGCAAAGCCAAGGCACTGGAGCTGAAACCAGCCCTGGCAATTGGCAGCACCCGCAGCAGATGGTTGGCTCAGCCTGTCTCCTGCCACCTCCTCACTCTTCCCTCTCCTCCTCCTTTCTCCTCACTCTTCTTTGGTTTTTCTTTTTTTTTTTTTTTTTCTCACTTATCCCTCCCTGCAAGACTTCCCAGCCCCTATTTCCACCCCAAATGGGGGCTCAGCACAAACTCAAAGCCTCACACCCCTCCCCTAGTTGAGGTGTTTGGGGAGGAGACACCTTGGGAAGGTCCCTGTGCACTACAGGGTGGGTGGACCAGATGACCTTTGAAGGTCCCTTCCAGCCCCACACATTCCATGATATGTGGAGAAACTGAGGCACGAGGAGGGCTGGGACCTGCTGGATCCATCCCATCACCCTCACATCTCCCTCACCCTCATCTCCAGAGCCACCAGTTTCGTGTCCTGGGCTCCAGCCTTGAGCACCTTCTCGAGGAGGCTGCAAATTCCAGGGAAGGAAGAACAGGGGAAGGTTAAAATGTCTTCAAATAGTCATGGTTGGGTAGTTCCTGTTTTATCCAGGCTCCTTCTGCATCCTCTCCTGGATTCACAGCCCCCTCCCCAGCCCTCCATTCAAGCTGGAGGAGCCAAAATGGAGCCAGAAGCTCAGCTCTGGCAGGACCTTGGCTTGAAAGGCCATGGGCTTTGCTGTCCCAAACCCAAACGTGTGTGTCCCCCACCCCTCCCAGGACCCCTGCATGGCCACATTCCTCTGCTGTCCCTTTCCCAGCAGCGGTGGCCTTGTCACTCAGCTGAGGTCAAGCCCTGCAGGAGGGACCACGGGCTCCATCTTGGCCTCAAGAAGCAGTCATTAAAAAAAAAAGGGCACATTGTTTTTTTGCAGGGGGTTGATTTCTCCTCTTGTTTGTCTCTTTCACCTCCTCCGGGGTCTCTTTGGCGTTGCCACTTTTGTTGGGTGTCCAAAGCTCCTCTGGGGTGGCAGTGGTTGGAGCCTGACCCAGACAATGGGATGTGCTGCTGTCTTGGCAGCAGCTCCACGTGCTGACAGCCCTGGAGATGCTGCTGGGGTGGGGTGGGGTGGGGTGGGGGGAGAAGGACAGGGCAGGGACCCACAGGCAGCTGCTGCTTGGATGGGTTCCCAGGGAAAGGCTGAGCTGGGTGGGTGATTCCATTGGAAGATGATCTGGGAGGTCCCTGAGTGGCTGGTGGGTTTTTTTTTGTTCCATGAGGGGATGTCCCCCCCGGGGTCCCAGCTGGGAGCAGGGGGTCCCAAAGTTTGGAGTGTGTTGGACAGGAAGGGAAGTCCCAGCCTGGTTGTGCTGGGAACGGAATGGACCCCTGGAGATCATCTAGTCAAGCCTCTGTTAGAGCAGGGTCACCACAGGGACGTGGCCAGGTGGGTTTGGGATGTCTCCAAAGCCTCCACAGCCTCTCTGGGCAGCCTGTCCCAGGGCTCTGTCCCAGCTGCTGAGGACTGAGCCCACCCTTCCTTGGATCCCATCCTTCCCTGATCCCACCCTTCCTTGGATCCCCTCCTTCCCTGATCCCACCAAGTGCTGCTTGATCTGGGTGTTGTCTCCAACTCCCCTTGGCTCCAGGCAGTGCTGGAGCCTCAGGAGAAGGGCTGGGGCACGGGGGGGGAACCCCCACTTTGCAGCCAGGCTGGGAATCTCTGGGCACTGGGGAAAAGGAGGATTCAGCAGGTCCCAAACCAGAGCTGGGGGTCCCTCCCACCACACCAGGCACATCTCCCCTTGGCAGGGTCATCTCCTGCTGTCTCCCCTGTCCAGGTAAGGAGCCCTGGGGAGGAAAATCCCTCTTTCCCAGCTCCTTGCAAAGCTGCAGCAAATCCTGCCTGGGGAGCCCAGTGCTCAGGGCAGGAACTGATATCACTGGGATGAGCTGGAGCTGCATTCCAAGCAGAAACACTCCTCCCATCATCTCCCCAGCTCCATCCCTCCTCCTGGCCCAGTTGCAACTGGGGCTGTTGGATGGGAGAGAAGAAGAATCAGCCCCAGGGGGGGCTAATGGGGAGTGCTGGGGGGGGGAGATGCCTTCATTCATGCCAGAGTGTGGCAGCCCAGCTCTTCCCGATGGGAAAAGGCTCTGGAAGTGCTGAGCAACCCCAAGGCTGGGTAAAGAAGCAGTTGGGAGGCTGGGAGCTCAGCAGGGAGGGGGAGGGGAAGGCAGCCAGGCTCTGCAGGGCTTCCCATCCCTTGGGGCTGCTCTTGTCGTCCAAGAGCAACGTGGGGAACTTTGGGGGGCTCAGCCCAACCCTCTTGTCTTCACCCCGATGATGGTTTCCAGCTGAGCTGCTGGGATGGGATTATTTTTTTTTTTTTTTTGGGGGGGGGGGGTTTTGGGGGGTTTGTTTTTTTGTTTGTTAGGTTTTTTTTTTTTTAATTAAGCTGCTTTTAGTCCTTGGAGTGACCTCTCCTTGCTCCAAGATCTTCCCTCTCCACAGGGATGGGGGGCTGAGCCAGGTCCCACCACAGGTGAGATGCCAGAAATGCCATGAACCCAGACTGGTTGGTGACCAGGAGGCTCCAAGAGGAGGATCCCAGCTGTGCCCAGCTGTGGGGTGAGAGAGCATCCCCCCCTTGGCTGGATGTTCTGGGTTTCTTCTGGCCAGGGGTTGCTCCCAGGACACCGAGGGGTGGGATTGTGCTGTGGTTGGGGCAGTGGGGATCCCTGCAGCATCTCCATGGGCAGCCTGACTTGGGAGAACCTCCCAGGAAGGACATGGAACTGGTTTTGTGCCTGGGTTGGCCCCAAGATCCAGTGGGATTGGGCTGAGATGGAGCTACAGGTCAAAATTCCTGAGAGAAGGGAAAGCACAGGTCGGATCTTTGCCTTCTCTCCACCCACCCTGGGGCAGCCCAAGCAGCTCCATGGACACTGAGGCTCAGGTTGAAGGTCTCTGGGGCCAGAGAGTGGCTGGATTTGGGGATGAGACGTGGAAACATGTTGCTGGGTGTGGGTTTCCTTGGGCTGCCCCACAATCCCAGCAGGGTGAACCCCCACCCTGCTCCATCTCCTGCTACTTTGCTTCCCATGGGCTTCATGGACCAGTCCTGCCCAGTGTCCTTTTGCCAGGTGAACTGGGCACCTGGCAACCAAAGCAAAAACCTGTGGGTTTATTTCCACCCCCCACCCTTTACCTTGTTCTGCCAAAGGGGATGATTAAATATCACCCCAAACTCCTGAGCTCTGCTCAGGGGTGACCTGGTTGTGGGGAGGAGACACCCCAGGGGGGTGAGGGAAATTTGGGGCAGGGATGGGGGGGCTCAAGGGATGGGTTTGCTTGGAAAAGTGGCCAAGGAAAAAGAAAAAGCCAAGCAGCATCCTGAGGGAAAAAGAAGGTGTGATGTCAAAATACACCCAGGGCAGGATCACGTGGGACAGACACTGGTTCCCATGGGAGCTTTGGGCATCAGCTGGGAAATATCCCTGGGTTGGGAAGTCAGCAGCTTTGCTTTCTCTACTCCTTTATTCCAGCCTTTCCCAATGAGCTGGGAGGGGTTTTGCCCAGGCTGGGGAGAGCTGGGGGGGCTGCAGGTGCCACCATCTGGCAGCTGGGGTTGCACAGTCTCCTTTTGGAGGTTCTTGGGTGGGTTTGGTGGGAAGGAGCTGCTGGTGGGGACTGGTTGGATGAGGTTTGGCTGCTTCTTCCTCAGCCAACAAGCCATGCTGGGTGCCAAGTGCTGGGGTTCATCTCCCTGGGGAGGGCAGGAGATGTGGTGGGGGGTGATGAGCAGCTCAGAGGGTTCAAGATCAGAAGATCTTCTGGTTCAAGAGCCCAAGGATGTGTTGGTTTGGGTTGTTTTTTTTCTCCAGGTGTTGCTGGTTGGGGTGAAAACCCTCTGGTGTTGGCCCTGGGAGCTCTGAGGAGGGTGCCAGGCAGGGTGAGGATGGGGAGAACAAGCCATGTGCAGGTTTGGGCTGCATCAGAGGCCACAACAAACTCCCTCCCCATTGGGCTGGGTCCTCCCCTTGTGACCAGAGAAAGGGGACACATGGGCCCCCTGAAGGAAGGTGGCCCAGAGGTGGGATCCCTGTTCCCTTGGGAATGAAGGGAACAGGCAGCAGGAGCCCTGCAAGCACCTGGGAGGCTGAGCAGCCCTTTGAAGGTTCCTTCCCAAGGACAAAAACATCCCAGGTGTTGGGAATATCCCAGATCCCTGACTCAGGGATCCCTGGGGGAGAATTTTTGGGGTCTATCCCCCCACAAACCCTTCCTGGAGGTGGCTCAGCTGGGCAGGACTGGCTCTGGACTGAGGGAAAAACACAAGATCACCCAAACTCTGGGCAAAACCTTCTCCAAACCCTCTCTGCAATCACTCCAAGCCCCTCCAGGAGGACCCAGCAGGGCCACCAAAACCACCTGGAGAAGGAGCCAACGTGGTGCTGGTCAAATTGGCCCCGTTGCACAAAGGCATGTGAAGAAAATTAAGACCAGAACTCAGGAGCAGCAGCTCTTGAAAACCACGTTGTCCTGCTGCTAAGGAGCCCTTGCCCAGGGGCCACGGGACATGGTTCTCATTCCTAAGCCTGTGCTGGGGTTGATTATTTTCCCTTCTATTGTGCAGAGTCTCCTTTATTCCCTGCATGCTTGGCCCCCCCTGGGGGGGCTGAATGAAGCCGTGTGGTTTTCTTCTTGTGCTCAGACATGGATTATTGCCTCCTCCCAAGCACCCTTTTGTTTTTTCAGACATGATTTCCAGGTCCCAAAATAGCTGATCATCTCCTCCCTGCTGCCCTGGGGTGAAACAACCAACAGGTGAGTGCACAGGGGGGCACCAGGGCTGGTTTCTTTCACTATTCAATGGTTGATCTTTATTTGAAAGGTCATTTTCTTCTTCTTTTGGGTTTGTTTTTTTTTGGTGTTTCCAGCTGGGCTGCCTGGTCTTTGTCCCTCTCCTGGGGGGGACACAGTTCTCTGGGGGGGGGGTTCTAATCTGGCTCTTGGGGGATCCAGAAGGTTTGGGAGCCCTTGGAAGTGCCACCACCTCTGGCTGGGCTTGGTGGTCACCACCCCAAAGTGTCCCTGTGCCACCTGGTGAGGATGAGGATGGAGGATCTCCAAGATGGGCAGGGCAAATCCCCTGGGAATGGCCCAGTTGGGGTCCTGGCTCTGCCACCACCTCCCTCATACCCTTGGGCACGGCCACGAGGAGCTTGGCAGGGTGGATTTGGAACCCTGGGGTGGAAAAAATGCTCCAGAAGAGCCAGAAATTCCTCTGTTCTGAGTCAGGCCAGGATCTCCTTGCCCTTCCCAGGCTCCTTTCCTTCCATGTTAGCAACTCCTGGCCCTGAATGAGCCACGACAGGCCCGGGCTCTGCAGCCAAACACACATTTAGAAACCAGAGGGCATCATCCCTTTGGATTATTATCATTTGAATGTAGGTCATCTTGACAGCTTAGGTGGAAAATCATCATCTGAGCACACTGCCAGCTCACTGGCTTCTTAATCCCCCCCACCCCTCCTTTCTGCACCCTGTTTTGGGGGGGAAAAATCCAAGTTTAGGAGCCGTTCCCCCCAGAGGAGGAGGCAGGAAGGGTAAATGGAAATGAAGGTAAAAGATGAAGGAGGGGTCCCTGTGGCTGGGAGGGGTCTGAGGGGGTGGTGGGGTGGGAAATGCAGCTCCCTGTGCTGGTGACATCCAAAGTGGTAGTGGGGGGGGGGTGCAGGGAGGGATTCACTCATCCAGGTGTTTGGCCTTTTCCTGCTTCCATCCCTCCCTTCTCCCTGCCCATCCAGCCCTGTCTGTCTGTCTGTCTGTCTTTCCCTCCCCTCAGTCCTTCCAGGCTGCGGGGTGTTGGAAACCCCAGGTTTTGCTGCATCCCTCCTGGGAAGAACCACTCCCTCCAAACCTCCCTGCTGGGTTATTTTTTTTCATCCCTCCATTGCAACTTTCATCCTTCCCAAGGAAAAAAACAAACCCCCCACAACTCAGCGATGCCTCAACCTCCCCTCCCCTGGGCCCAGTCCTATGAATGGAGGGGTTGGTGGCCCTGGGATGCCATTTCCATGGTGACAGATGGCAGCTGAAAGTGCTGGGATCAGGGTCACATGAGAGCAGTGGTAAATTCAGCTGGTTATTTATAGGCTGCTGCTGCTCCAGCGTTTCATGGGAAACGCGTCTCGCTCAGCCCTTCCCCGGCTCTCCAGGGCACTGCTCTTCCAGGAGAGATATTACTCATGCTCTGTTTTAATCCAGACTGTTCCTGCTGCTCGGGCTGGGCTTGGAAAAGTACCGGGCTCTCAGGATTTGGGAGTGTTTTTCATTTGTTGGGCTTTGATTTCTTTTCTTGAGCCGCCGCCGCGGCTTCTTGTGTCTGCACGTGGCACCTTCTGGTGGCACCTGCAGGGTGACAGGTTGGGCTGTAGGATGAAATGTTTGGTCCCTGTTTGTGGCAGAGCCCAGAGGAAGCCTTAGTTGGTCTTTTTTTTAGCTCACTTAGAGCTGGGGGGGGTCTTTCTGTGCCTCAGTTTCCCGACTGGCAGCACACGCTGGTGAGGTGTGGGCACCTGGGGAGCCTGGGATCCTCATGGGGGGGTTTGTGACACCTCCAGGTGACACTGAGTCCAGCATGACCCAGGATCTGAGTACCTGAAGGTGCTCCAGGGATTGATCTCTTCACCAGCACTTCTACTGGGCCCAGTTCGGGAGCCCCCAACATAAGGAGGACCTGGAGCTACTGGGGAGAGTCCAGAGGAGCCACAGAGATGATGGGAGGGCTGGAGCAGCTCTGGGGTGGGAGGTATGGATTTGACTTAAGAACCAATTTTTTATCTACTTTGTAAGAACTCTCTAGATGCTGATGAAAGTTTAAAATAGTTCAGGCTGGTCTGAGAGCAGCCCTGACTGTAATGCAGAAAAATAAATTAAGATTGCAGCTCATTGTGGTGGAGACAGTGGAGATAAAACCAGGAGAGCTGGAGACAAAATGCAGTAGTCATGGCTGTTGTGAAACTCAGTGAGGAACTGAAAAATTTCACAGATAAGCTGGAGAATAAGCTCAGATTAGGAAAGTCCAGGTGAGGATAGTGGGTCCTTGAAGGCTGCAGTTGCTGGAGTAACCAACAGAGCTTTGATGTCAGTATGTAAATCTGAATCTAATTTACAAGGGCCAAGAATATTGTTTTAAATGCATTAAAGCCCTGATCTTTTTCATTAATGCTGTTGTGAAGCCAAGAACTCCCCAAGTTTTGTTTTTCTGTCTCTCTGGTAGTAGTGCAAGTCAGGAATAATCCCAATCACAAGATTGATGAATTGATGACCAGAGGGCAGGAGCAGCTCTGGAGACAGGCTGGGAGAGTTGGGGTGTTCAGCCTGGAGAAGAGAAGGCTCCAGGGAGACCTTAGAGCAGCTTCCAGTGCCTGAAGGGGCTCCAGGAAAGCTGGGGAGGGGCTTGGGACAAGGGCAGGGAGGGATGGGATGAGGAGGATGGATGAAAAGTGGAAGAGGGAGGTTGAGGTTGGAGATGAGGAGGGAATTCTTTGCTGTGAGGGTGGTGAGAGCCTGGCCCAGGTTGCCCAGGGAAGCTGTGGCTGCCCCATCCCTGGCAGTGTTGAAGGGCAGGTTGGATGGGGCTTGGAGCAGCCTGGGCTGGTGGGAGGTGTCCCTGCCCATGCAGGGGGTTGGATCTAAATGATCTTGAAGGTCCCTTCCCACCCAAACCATCCCATGATATGGTCTGTCCCCTCCCTGACCTGAGCAGGCTCAGCCCTGCTCCACGCTGCCATGTGGGAGCTAAATGGCTGCTCCAGCCCCTCATAATAAGGTTACTAGTTTCCTTCTGCTTAAACCCCCTTAAGAAGCTCACTTGATCTGCTTGAGTTTAACCCCAGATGCTCAGAGAGCTTTACACCACTGGCACTTGCAGCCAGGGCTCTGTGGGTCCCTGTCCCCAGCCCCCACCCCGAGCATGTCCCCATCTCCCCACGGAGCCAGTTCTGGGATTCAAGAAAAATCCCCATCTTGGAAAATTAGGAAGTTTCTCTCCAACAGCAGGACCTTCTCCCACCTCTGGGCTCTTCCCAGGCCCTGGGACAAGGTGGACGTGGCTCTGACCTTGTCTCTGTGGGGAAGAGTCTGAATGTTATGGAGGAAGAAACTCCTCCACTCCCCAGGAGGGTCTCCTGGCCCCTTTCTCCCATGGCTTTGTCCCACACCTCAGGCTGTACCCAGAGCCCTGGGCAGCCAGGGGAGGAAGGGACCCCATCCATGTCCTGGCTGTCTCCCAGCTCCCAGCCTGCAACTTGAAGAAGCTCCAAGTTGTCTTCCCAGCTCCAACCTTTCCTTCCTTCCCTGTCACAATTCTCCCTCCCCAGCTCCCACCTTCCCT
>NW_009954575.1:36514-39274 GCF_000747805.2 Chaetura pelagica | reverse complement strand
TCCCCAGCCCCAGCCTCCTTTCCTCCCCAGCTCCCACCTTCCCTCCCCAGCCCCAGGAACCCTCCAGAGAGGTCACAAAGGCTGAGGACAAACCCGAGGAGCTCCTGGCAGGATCTCACCCACTCCCCAACCCCTCCAAGTTGGTTTCCATCACCCTCACCCCCCCCTCGAGGTGCAGCAGCCCCTGGGAGATGTGAGGGGACGTGGCAATAAGTGCAGCAGGTGCCAGGGATAAATCACAACCTGCCTTTTCCCTTTCCAGTGCCACGTGGAGCTGCTTTTTCCCTGCCCAGGGTGGGGAAAGGGACAGGTTTAATGGAGTGTGGCTTCAATCCTCCCTGGGGGGACAGGAGGGAGAGTTACAACCCTGGCTCTCAGGAGCTGGAGCCCAGAACAGGCCCTGGCTGAGCTCCCAAGGACCTGCTGGAATTGATCATTTTGTGCCTAATAGGCTGGAAAAGGAAACAAACCCAAAGGCCAGGAATGTGCTTAAACCTGGAGATCCAGGAGCTGCAAGGGACATGGTTTGGAGCTGGATGTCTCAATCCTCTGGGATTTGTCTGTTCCAAATGTGTTTTACCTACTGTTGGGGTTTCTCACTGGCCCAGGAGACTGGATACTGGGCCCAGTATCCCCAGCACCAGTAACACACAGGCTGGAGAAATGCAGCCAGGCTCCACTGCTGGGGTTTGGGTGGGCTGAGGAGTTTTTGGGTGGGCTGAGTTTTTGGATTTTCAGGCCCCAGAGGCCTGAATCATTTCCATCAGGTGTCAAACCAGCAATGAGCTCCTTTGAAAACTCCTTTACCCCCCAGTAAAGCACCCCCCCATCCCCAACCCCCTGGTTGTCCTAATGACCCCAATTAGGTGTTTGCTGAGAGGGTTGGGGTGGTTGCCCCCCCAGGGGAGCCTGGGGTCTCTGCAGCCAAACCACAGCCTGGCATGGGAGCAGCTTTGGTGGCTGGGAGAGATGAAACCCACCTGAGAGAAAGAGAATCCCAGAATCTTGGGGGTTGGAAGGGACCTGGAAATCTCCCCCAGCCCAACCCCCCTGACAGAGCAGGGGCACCCAGAGCACATCACACAGGAACGTGGCCAGGGGGGTTGGAATGTCTCCAGAGAAGGAGACTCCACAGCCTCTCTGGGCAGCCTGGCCCAGGGCTCTGGCACTCTCACAGCAAAGAAGTTCTTCCTGAGATTCACAGGGAACCTCCTGGGCTCCAGTTTGCACCCACTGCCCCTTGTCCTGTCACTGGACATCACTGCACAAAGCCTGGCTCTGTCCTCCTGACACTGCCCTGAACAGATTTGTGCCCATGGATGAGGTGGCCCCTCAGTCTCCTCTTCTCCAAGCCCAACAGCCCCAGCTCCCTCAGCCTTTCCTCAGCAGGGAGATGTTCCCCTCCCTCCAGCATCTCTGGGGCTCTGCCCTGGGCTCTTCCCAGCAGTTCCCTGTCCTTCTGGAACTGAGGGGCCCAGAACTGGGCACAACATTCCAGATGTGGCCTCACCAAGGCAGCACAGAGGGGGAGCAGAACCTCCCTGACCTAGCAACCACCCCTTTCTAACCCACCCCAGGATCCATTGGCCTTCTTGGCCACCAGGGCACATTTCTGGTCATGGTCCTCCTGCCCCCCAGGACCCCCAGGGCCCTTTCTCCTCCCCTGCTCTCCAGCAGCTCAGCCCCCAACCTGCACTGGTCCATGGGCTTGTTCTGTCCCACATACAAGGCTCTGCACTTGCCCTCGTTGAACTTCATCAAGTTCCTCCCCAGGAAGAGGAGCTGGAGTTGGTTTGCCCTGAAGAGCTGCTTGTCCACCTGAGGAAGCACCTGGTGCCACCACATCCCACCGTGTCCTGTTGGGATGGGGCCTGGGGACCCTTTTCCCTGCAGGATGTCACCGTTGGCATCACAGGTGGGTTAAAACCCCACGTGAATCTCTCACCTTCCACACTGGGTTGCACCCCTTGGGCTCAGCTTTGGCACCAGAGGGACCTGGTGTGGCTGGAGATGTGGTGTCCCCTGAACCCCAATGGTCCCCGAGGGCTTTGGGCCAGCCCTGAGCACCTCCAGCTCCAGATTTACACCCAAACTGGAGCAGAATTGGGGTCCTGAGCCTTCCTCCTGCCTCCCTCTGTGCTCTGAGACAACTCAGCAAATGCTCCTTGGAGAATAAAGGGGTGCCCAGTTCCCTCCCCAGTGCCCCCAGAGCCCTGCCCACCCCCAGGGCAGAGCCACAGCAGCACCCGGGGGGCACCCAGGGGGGGTGGGTGGGCAAAACACATGATGAAGGGCGTTTTAAGGGGGTTTTACCTTATCCTCCAGCACCAGGGGGGATGAGACACCTTAGAAAGGGCGTTTTAAGGGGGTTTTACCTGTTCCCACAGCACCAGGTAGGGGGAGACACATGATAAAGGGCCTTTTAAGGGGGTTTGACCTTATCCCACCGCATTGGGGGGGGATAAGACACCTTAATAAGGGCGTTTTAAGGGGGTTTTACCCTTTCCCACAGCACCAGGTAGGGGGAGACACATGATAAAGGGCCTTTTAAGGGGGTTTGACCTTATCCCACCGCATTGGGGGGGGATAAGACACCTTAATAAGGGCGTTTTAAGGGGGTTTTACCCTTTCCCACAGCACCAGGTAGGGGGAGACACATGATAAAGGGCCTTTTAAGGGGGTTTGACCTTATCCCACCGCATTGGGGGGGGATAAGACACCTTAATAAGGGCGTTTTAAGGGGGTTTTACCCTTTCCCAC
>NW_009954575.1:32858-34959 GCF_000747805.2 Chaetura pelagica | reverse complement strand
GCCCTCCCCTCCCCTCTGCGGCCCTCCACCCCCGGCTCCTTGGGGGGCTCCATCCCCTGCTCCTTGGGGGGCTCCATCCTCTGCTCCTTGGGGGGCTCCATCCTCTGCTCCTTGGGGGGCTCCATCCTCTGCTCCTTGGGGGGCTCCATCCCCTGCTCCTTGGGGGGCTCCATCCCCTGCTCCTTGGGGGGCTCCATCCCCTTTCCCCTCGGGGGTCTCCATCCCCTTCTCCCCTGGAGTCTCCATCCCCTTCTCCCAGGGGTCTCCATCCCCTTCTCCCCTGGGGTCTTCATCCCCTTTTCCCCGGCATCCCCTTCCCCTCAGAGGTCTTAATCCCCTTTCTCCCGGCGGTGTCCATCCCCTTCTCCCGGGGGGCTCCATCCCCTGCTCCGGGGGTCTCCATCCCCCTTGTCCCCTGGAGTCTCCATCCCCCTTCTCCTTGGGGTCTCCATCCCCTTCTCCCCGGCATCCCCTTCCCCTCGGGGGTCTTCATCCCCTTTCTCCCTGGGGTCTCCATCCCCTTCTCCCTGGCATCCCCTTCTCCTTGGGGGTCTCCATCCCCTTCTCCCCGGCATCCCATTGTCCTTGGGGGTCTCCATCCACTTCTTCCAGGGGGTGTCCATCCCCCTTCTCCCTGGCATCCCCTTCTCCTTGGGGGTCTCCATCGCCTGCTCCCGGGGGTCTCCATCCCCTTCTCCCTGGCATCCCCTTCTCCTTGGGGGTCTCCATCGCCTGCTCCCGGGGGTCTCCATCCCCTTCTCCCTGGCATCCCCTTCTCCTTGGGGGTCTCCATCGCCTGCTCCCGGGGGTCTCCATCCCCTTCTCCCTGGCATCCCCTTCTCCTTGGGGGTCTCCATCGCCTGCTCCCGGGGGTCTCCATCCCCTTCTCCCTGGCATCCCCTTCTCCTTGGGGGTCTCCATCGCCTGCTCCCGGGGGTCTCCATCCCCTTCTCCCTGGCATCCCCTTCTCCTTGGGGGTCTCCATCGCCTGCTCCCGGGGGTCTCCATCCCCTTCTCCCTGGCATCCCCTTCTCCTTGGGGGTCTCCATCGCCTGCTCCCGGGGGTCTCCATCCCCTTCTCCCTGGCATCCCCTTCTCCTTGGGGGTCTCCATCGCCTGCTCCCGGGGGTCTCCATCCCCTGCTCCCGGGGGGCTCCATCCCCTGCTCCGGGGGTCTCCATCCCCCTCTCCCTGGGGTCCCCATCCCCCCTCTCCCCGGGTACTACCAGCTTTGGTTGCCCCCTCCCCAGCGCCGCTGTCGGGGCTTGTTTTTTGGGGTGTGTGTGTGTGTGTGGGGGGAGGTTTGGGGACACAAACTCAACCTGGAGGCACCAGGCGTGGCCCTAAGGGTGGTGGCATTGGGGTGGTGGAGGGGAGTGACATTTAAAGGTGCCAAATGGCTTAAACCATCCTGGAGAGGCTGGAATTGGCCACCGGGGGGGTGGGGGGGCTACAGTGACCACCGGGCTCAGCTTGGTGGTGGTGGTGGTGAATTCATCATCATCATCATCATCCTCCCTGAGTAGGGACAGAAATGCAGCTTCCAGCTTGACCTTGACAATAACATTGGGAGAGGAGAGAGTGTTTTGGCTGCCTTGAAATATTCCCCTTCCTGGTGCCCAAAGTGTTGGGGGTTTATTTGTTCTATCTATCTATCTATCTATCTATCTATCTATCTATCTATCTATCTATCTATCTATCTATCTATCTATCTATCTATCTATCTATCTATCTATCTATCTATCTATCTATCTATCTATCTATCTACCTACCTACCTACCTACCTACCTACCTACCTACCTACCTACCTACCTACCTACCTACCTACCTACCTACCTACCTACCTACCTACCTACCTACCTACCTACCTACCTACCTACCTACCTACCTACCTACCTACCTACCTACCTACCTACCTACCTACCTACCTACCTACCTACCTACCTACCTACCTACCTACCTACCTACCTACCTACCTACCTACCTACCTACCTACCTACCTACCTACCTACCTACCTACCTACCTACCTACCTACCTACCTACCTACCTACCTACCTACCTACCTACCTACCTACCTACCTACCTACCTACCTACCTACC
>NW_009954575.1:29586-32632 GCF_000747805.2 Chaetura pelagica | reverse complement strand
CCCCCCTCCCTCCCTCCCTCCCCTGCTCCCTGTGTTTGCCCTGCTCCCCTGCCTGCACAAGGTTGGTTTTCAGGCCAAGATAATAAGAAATAAAGGAGGTTTGAGCTCCTGGTTTCATGTGATTCTCCGTGTTTGGGTGTGGGGAGAATCTTTAGCCCCTTCTGTGTGTTGATGGCAGGGCTGGATGTGCCCGTGGTTTGGGTTGGCATCTTGGCCAGCTGCAGATTTGCATCCCTCTGAGGAGCTGGGGCTACCAAAAAGCCCAGAAACCAGCTGAAAAATCTGGTCCCAGCTCTTTCTGGAGGACCCAGAAGGTCCTTGGATCGTGCCTTGTGTCTGAAGCACCTGAGGTTTGAGCCCATCAGGAGCTGATGCAACTATTTCTGGTCTTGGGAGGGAAAAAAAACCACCAAACCCTGAGCTATTCTGAGCAGGGAGTAGAGTTTCTTGTGACCATCTCTCTGGAGGTGTCAGGAGTAGGTCAAGGAACCTGGATGGTGGTTTGTCTGCAGCTCAGCTTGGGAGGGAAGGAAAATGTGGGTCTGGGGTGTCCTCTGAGGTGAGCTGGAGGTGGATAAAAAGGGTTTGGTTTAAATCTGGAGTCACTCCTGCTTCAGGGGTTGTAGCAGAGCTGAGGGGGAGCCATGAGGATCAAATTCCTCCCCCCCCAGCTCAGATGGTGACCTGAGCACACCCAGCCTAACCCACTGGTGGGTGGGAGAAGCTCTGGTTTTCCCTCATCTCCAGTTGCCTTTGGGTTTGTTGGTTGACAGACGTGGCAGCAGCTTCAGGGAGGGCTTTGGATGCTGCTTTTTAGGACCAGTTGGGGTTTAGGGGTTCAGTCATGAGCCTTGAGTTGAGAGGGATCACAGAGATCCAACAGGGAGAAGATGATCTGGTGAACTGAGCCCTGAAGGCATCACATGAGGGTTTTGAGGTGGTGTCACGTTGGTGCAGCTGATGTGTGTGTGTGTGTGTTCATGGGCTGGAACCAGTGCTGAAAACAGACCCCATCTGATGAATCAACCAGCTCATCCACGTCGTGACAAACCCCAGTGCCAAGCCTGTTGTGTCTGTCTCGTGACCCAGCAGGAAAACTGCCCTTTCCCAAGGTTTCTTGGGACCTCCTGGAGAAAAGGAGTCACTGAAACAGCCTGATTTGCCCCAGGGCTTCAAAAAATCCTGAGCTGGGGGTGGTGGGAAATGCATCCAGCCCTGGGGGTGATGGTGGGGACTGGGGTAGCCCCACCCCTGCTGGTATTTGTAGGAGCTGGGGGGGTTATTTATAACATGTGGGTGCTTTTGGTGGTGAGAACCCCTCGGGTGGGTGGGAGGCAGAAGGGGAGGCAGCTCCTGATTCCTCAGGGAAGGTGGAAACGCTCCTGTGTCGTGATGCTGGAGCAGGAAGGACTTGGAGCATCTCCAGCACCCCCAGCCAGGAGGGTTTCTCCATCCTCTTCTCTGGGTGGGGTGAATCCAGCTTGTCCCACAGCAAACCAGTGCCACGTCCCTTTGAGCTGCTGCAGAGGTGGCTGCTGAGCTGGTTGGTGCTAAGGGAGGTCACCCCTGGGTCACCTGGGCAGGTGGGACATGGAATTGTCACCTGGTGGAGGCAGGAGCCCCAGGGCTGAGGCAGGAGGAGCTCAGGGGGGGTTGGTGGTTGCTGTGTTGAGGGGCTGAGGTCCTGCAAGGGGTTAGACAAGCAGGGCACCCACCAGGGCCCAGGGAACTGGCAATGCCATTCCAGGAGAGCCCCAGGGCCAGGGAGGGGTGGGAGATGCAGGAGATAACTCAACCCAGTGATCTTTCCTCAGCCTCTCCCCTCCTGACACCCCAGCAGGTGCTCCCTGCTCCCGTGTCGTGATGCTAAAGCAGGAAGGACTTGGAGCATCTCCAGCACCTCCAGCCAGGAGATGTTGGCTGCATCCCACCCAGCTGCTCTCCACCCCATGGGGCTGGGACCTTGGGTTTCCAGTAAAGCTTCTTGCTGGTGCCCTTGTCCTCAGGCCCCCCTGGGCTCTCAGGTTGACACCGTCCCAAGTTTGTGACTCTCCAGCCGTGGGTGGAAGGGAAGGGAAGTACCAAGGATGCAGCTCAGCTGGTGGGACTGAGTCACTGGTGTCATCTCCGTGGGGTGGTGGGAGCCTGGTGCTAATTAACAGGGAACGTGTGGAGAAGGGCAGAGAGGGAACAGCTCGAGGGAGCCCAGATGGCAAAAACCTTCCCCGTGGAGCCAGAGAGGACAAGGAAGGAGGAACAAGTCCCAGCACTGGAGGGACTTGAGATGGAGGCACCTTGGAGCAGGCTTGGCTGGTGGAAGGGAGGTTGGTGTGACAGAGGCTGCAGGAAGGTCCTCGGAGCAGGGACTTGGGGAGGGGATCAGAGGTGTGATGCTTCTGTGTTGGGCAAAAGTCTCTTCTGGGGGCTTTGGAGTGGGGTTTGGGTGCTGCTGGGAGGGTCCTGCTGGGGTTTCTTGAGGCTTGCAAGGGTGGGCCACCTCCCCAGCACCTCCCACCATGGCAGCTCTCCTGACCTCAGAGCAGCAGCTCCAGGCCTGGAGCTGGTTTCCTCATGATCCCCAAGCTGGGATGTGCATCCCTGGCTCCTTCCCTCGAGGGACAACAGGAGGGATGCTCATCCCTTCCCTCCACCTCCCCTTCCTGGGCTCTCAGGCTTCCTGAGTGACCTTGGATCCAACTTTTCTCTCCCCTGCTTCAGTGTCCCCCTCTGCACCAAACAGCCTGGCCCTGGGGGCAGCTTTTCCTTGGCCCCTTGTGTGCCAGGGGAGGTGGGAAAGCTGCCAACGGGTGCTCAGATCTCCCAGCCTTCACCTGACAATGACCTGCCACCTCCCCAAGTCCCTCTGGTCCCTTTGCTCATCCCTCCTTTCCCTGCTCTGTGACCTTGATGGGCTGATCTGGACCTTCTGGACCCTGGGGAGCTGGATGCTTCTCCAGGAGCATCTTTTCCTTCTCTTGGAGGAGCTGGGGGGGGTTTC
Organism: Chaetura pelagica; assembly: GCF_000747805.2. NCBI lineage: Eukaryota > Metazoa > Chordata > Aves > Apodiformes > Apodidae > Chaetura > Chaetura pelagica. Next base: position 29,634 of record NW_009954575.1, on the reverse strand, counting down.
CCTGGGAGCTGAGAGGGCAGCAGGGGGGGCAGCTGGAGGAGGTGGGGG
>NW_009954575.1:20060-29446 GCF_000747805.2 Chaetura pelagica | reverse complement strand
CCCCCCCCCCCCCCTCTGAACCCTTTCTGGTGCTGCTGGCAGGGCTGGGCTGAGGGACACGGTGTCCTCAGCTCCCAGGAACCTTCACTCAGCCCCAGTTGCAGCTTTTCCCCTGGTGTGTGTTTCTCTCTCTGCCTGGGATCGATGGGAATCTCTGGGCAGGGATTAAACCCCTCCCCTGGTGCAGCCAAGCAAGAGTTTCTCCATCCTCTTCTCTGGGTGGGGTGAATCCAGCTTGTCCCACAGCAAACCAGTGCCACGTCCCTTTGAGCTGCTGCAGAGGTGGCTGCTGAGCTGGTCGGTGCCAAGGGAGGTCACCCCTGGGTCACCTGGGCAGGTGGGACATGGAATTGTCACCTGGTGGAGGCAGGAGCCCCAGGGCTGAGGAAGGAGGAGCTCAGGGGGGGTTGGTGGTTGCTGTGTTGAGGGGCTGAGGTCCTGCAAGGGGTTAGACATGCAGGGCACCCACCAGGGCCCAGGGAACTGGCAATGCCATTCCAGGAGAGCCCCAGGGCCAGGGAGGGGTGGGAGATGCAGGAGATAACTCAACCCAGTGATCTTTCCTCAGCCTCTCCCCTCCTGGCACCCCAGGAGGTGCTGCCTGCTCTCAGATCATCCCCAGAGGCACCAACACCAACCCCAGCACAAGCAGGTCCCTTCACTGGTCCTTCTGTGGTTCCTCTCCAGGCACCCACGGGGGTGACACCAACGTGGCTTTGACCTGGGCCAGGTGGAAGGTGCAGAGACCCCCCTGGCCCAGCAGTTCAAGTGGGGTTATCACAAACCCTGGGCTCTGAAAGGCCCTGATCTGCCTCCTGGAGAGGGAGAAGGGGGAAAAAAAAAGCACATTTAAGAAAATTAAGGTCATGAGGACTAAGCAAACAACCTGAATCTCCATCTGTCAGTGACAAGGGGTTCCTGTCTCTAGCTCCTGGTTGTCAGCTGATCTGTCTCCTCTTTCTCAGGGGGTGGTTTATTATTTTTGGCAGGTGAATTTTTGATTCAATTCCTTTTTCCATCGAAGGAATGAGGGGAAACACCTTTCTGGGCTGGGTTTGGGCTCCTGGTTTGAGGGGTGTGGGGCAAAATGCTGGGGGAGTGAATCAGGCTGGTCCTGTTGGGTTGGGTCCCCCCTGTGCTGTGGGTTGGTGGCTTTGTGGTGGGTTCATCCCATGGGTTCATCCCATGGGATCTGCAGGGCTGTGGGTGGCTGAAGTTGGGTGTGTTGATGGCATCACTGTTGGGAATGGTCCTGGATCTCCTCTGGGTAACACCAGCTTCACCAGGCTGGGGCTGAGCTGTCTGGGAGACAGCAGGACCTCCCCAGGCAGAACCATGGTGGGATCAAACGTTGGACCCTACCAGGGTTTTCCCCTGCTCTGTGGGGAGGAGGACTTGTACATCTGCTCCTTCACCCTCATCTCACCCTCCTGTGTCATCTCATCCCAACGCCTGAAGAGCCAAGGGCCAGGAAAGCACCCAAGGCCTCCCTTTTTACCCCAAATCTTTTGGGAATGTTGCTGTCTTGAGTGTCCTCCAAGGTGCTCAGAGCCTGGAAGTGCTTGAAGAAACCTGCTGTAGCACCCAAGGCCTCCCTTTTTACCCCAAATCCTTTGGGAATGTTGCTGTCTTGAGTGTCCCTCCAAGGTGCTGAGAGCCTGGAAGTGCTTGAAGAAACCTGCTCCTGGTGGATCACTGTGCCCTGCTGCCTCAGCTCCAAAGGGTGACACTGGAGGGACCTGAACTGAGGGGGAGATCCAGAGGGAGAGGCTGTGGGGTCTGTCCTGACCCCATCCTGCTGGCCTGGCCCAACACCCCCTTCCCTGGTGCTGGGCATCTCCCAGGCTTTGCTCCAAGGGGTTGAGCTGCCCCAGGAGAGCAGTTTGGGTGCCCTGGCCACGGGGCACTGAGCTCTGGGGGCTGGGCCAGCAGATCCCGGATCTTTTGGGCTCCAATATCAAAAGAGACTTCAGCCCCTGAGCCTGAGCCCTCCTGCAGGTCTGAGCCACCCTCACTCCAAAGGACCTTAGATGGCTGCTGAGTGACAGGGACCAGCAAAATAACCCCCTCAACAATGAATCTGTACAGAACCTGATCCAAAAGGGATGGAAACCCTAGTGATTTCCAGGTTGTTGGAAGTGACCCCTCCATTCCTGTCCCCATCCCAGCTGAGGAGGCTCCAGCAGCCACGTGCTGGTGTTTGCCAGGATGGAGCCACACGAGTGGCTTCTGTGAATGAGGGAAATGAAACCTTTCCTGGTTGGGAAATGAAACCTCCAGCTTGAAGGAATCAACCCAAAGGCTCCTCAGGAGGAACCGAATCCGGGGAAGATGCGGAGCCGCCAGGGTTGCCTGGCAACGGATGCAGCCAACAGCCCAAAATAGCTGCTCTGAGAAGAAAGGGGGGCCTGGAAAAGGGGGAACTTTCTTCAGGGGTGGAAAACCATCGAGGTGAGGGCAAGGAAGGGTGAGGTTTGCTGCTGGTGATGCTCTGCTCCTGGTGGGACCTTGGCTTTGTCACCCGGGCTGGACCCGCCGCTGGGAGAGGGTTTGGGATTGGGAGTGGAATTGGGTCAGGAAGGTGGAGGTTTGTCTGAAGGAAAGGAGGGGGGAAAAAAGGAAGGAAAAGAAAGGAGAGCTGGGGGTGGAGCTGGGAAACTGGGGGTGAGTTTTTCTTCACCTCCAGTGGGAGGTTCATCCTGCACCTTCCATCCTGGGAGGGCCCACGCGGAGGCTGCCCCGGAGGGTTTGTTCTGTGCATTGGCACCTGTGAGATGCCACCTGGGTCTTGTAGGAGCTTTGAGCTGAAGGAGAAAGCCCCCCAGAGGGAGATGATGTTGGAGCCAGGTCCCCAGCCATGGCACCATCAGTTTCCCAGGGGCTGGTGACCAGCCTGGTGTCCCCTGAGATGCTGGGATGGAGCGGAGAGAAAAGGAACGAGCAGGGGAGAGACATTTTCCCAAGATGTGGAATTTCTTGTGGGGTTTCTGGGCCTTTTTATCTCTTGGTGAAGCTCCACAGGCCCAGCTGGGGCCAGTCAAAGCCCAGTTCTCCCAGTATGGAGCAGAGGGATGTGCTTTCCTAGGCTGGGGAGCCCTATCCCAGCAGAGCAGAATTTCATGGTGCTCCAAGGAGCACCAGGGTTGTTGGCCTGGGCACGGGGTTGCTAGAAGATGAAAGAGGTGTCATGGTGATGTGTTGGGCTCTGTCACTTGTCACTATCCCCTGCAGCCCAGGGAAATGCCCTCCTGTGGGTCATGGGAGGCTCTTCTCCATGAATGGTTGGGCTTGATGATCTGAAAGGTCAGCATTCTGTGAATGCTGAACCACTGGGTGGCTCCTGGTCCCTCATCCATGGAGAAGGAGGTCCTTAGCATCCCCTAAAGCCCAACGGGGGTCCCCAAGACATGGGGTGATGGAGACCCTTCTCCCCCTTGCGTCTCTCCCTCCCACCAACACCAGAACACCCTTTGGGGTAACACAAAACCAACTCATCCTTTCTCCACCCCCTTCTCACCCAGGTCCTGCTGATGAAGAGGAGGTGAGACCTGAGCTGTAGCTCACACGGGTGCCGTTCCCTGCGGGACATTCACCCCCCACTCCTGGTCCCATCTTGCCCCTTGGGGGGCCCCTTGGAGCCACCCTGATGCCGAAGAACAGCAAAGTGACCCAGCGGGAGCACAGCACCGAGCCTGTCACCGAGTCGGTGGCCGACTTGCTGGCCCATGAAGAGCCCGTGGACTACAAACGTAGTGTCCTCAACGTGACAGGAGAGACCTGGGACAAGCAGAAGGATGGAGAGGAAGAGCTGGATGGGGAGAACAGGCCAGCATGGAACAGCAAGCTGCAGTACATCCTGGCCCAGATCGGCTACTCGGTGGGGCTGGGCAACGTCTGGCGCTTCCCCTACCTCTGCCAGAAGAATGGAGGAGGTGAGAGATGGGGCAGGGAAGGTTGGTGGCCCATCCTGTCTGGTTGCACCTTGGGGTGTGGGGTCCTGGAGGTGGGACAGGGGTTATTTGGGTTTGGGAAGTGGAAAGGGGCAGGCAAGAGCTGCTTTGCTGCTGTGTGTGCATTGGGGAGGAGGTGCAGGAACCTGTGGGGTGGTGATGGCACCTTCCTGAAGGGTGTCCACCTGCCTGCTCTGCAGTCACAGAATCCCTCAGCTTGGAGAGCTTTAAATTCATCCAGTCCAACCCTTAACCCAACCTTTCCAAGGCCAGAGCTAACCCAGGTCCCTCAGCACCACATCTACATGGCTTTGAACCACCTCCAGGGATGGGGGTTCAACCACCTCCCTGGGCAGCCTCGATGATCAATAACCCTTCCAGTGAAGAAGTTTCTCCTAATATCCAACCCAAACCTTCCCTGGTGCAACCTGAGCCCATTTCCCGCTTGTCAAGGTGAACCCCAGGCTGGGAGCCAGGATTTCCCACCACAGCCCCCAATTCCTGTTGGGGCAATTTGGAAACTAAGGGTTAAAAAAAGGAAGAGAGTGGCCATCCCTGTGTCCTGAGGCCACATTGTGTTGGCTCCAGCTTCTTCCCAAACCCTCCTTCCAACCAGCCCATCCTCCCATCCCAAGCCAAGCCCTTCCTTGGACTTCCAGGAGCATCCTGGAGGGCTGAGGTTTTTCCAGCTGGGCTGAAACCCAACCCCCTTCATGCCACCAGTGAGAAGAGGGACAATCCAAACCCAGCCCTTGAGGCTTCTCCTCCTCAGCACTGACCTTGGCAGGGGTGGGAAGCAGCCCCTTCCTGAGCAGGAGCAGAGGAAGGTGGGATCAGCCCAGCTTTCCCTCACTCTCCCCACCTTCCTGGCTCTGCAACATTCCCAAGCCTGGAGCTGGCAAAGCCCCAACAGCCTCAATAATTAAAACATCTCCGGTGTCATCTTCACCATGAGTCATTCTCCCAGCCAAACCCCTCTGCAGTCAGCACTTCCCACCCTGGTGGCTGCTCTGTAGCCTTCCAGGTAGGATTGGAGCACAGCAGGGCCAGCTTCTGCATCCCAGGGTTTTCCTGCTGCTGGCACACTTTGTTCCCAGTGTCCCACATTTATGGAATCAGAGAATCATTCTGGTTGGAAGGGACTTTAAAGATCATCAAGCTCCAACTGCCATGAGCAGGGAACCCAAAACCTCATCCAACCTGGCCTGAGAAACCTCCAGGGATGGGGCATCAACAACGTCCCTGGGCAGCCCATCCCAGCTCCTCACCACCCTGAGAGGGAAGAATTTCTTCCTAATATCCAACCTCAATCTCTCGTCTCTCAGTTTAAAACCATCACCCCTTGTCCTGTCACTGTCTTCTCTGATGAAAAGTCCCTCCCCAGCTTTCCTGGAGCCCCTTCAGGCCCTGGAAGCTGCTCTAAGGTCTCCCTGGAGCCTTCTCTTCTCCAGGCTGAACACCTCAACTCTCCCAGCCTGGCTCCAGAGCTGCTCCAGTCCTGGGATCATCTTGGTGCTCCTTCTCTGGCCCCTCTCCAACAGCTCCATATCTTTCCTGTGCTGAAGGCACCAGAACTGGCCCCAGAACTCCAGGTGGGGTCTGACCAGAGCAGAGCAGAGGGGCAAAATCACCTGCTGGCCCTGCTGGCCACACTTCTTTGGATGCAGCCCAGGACACAATTGCCTCTCTGGGCTCAAGCCCCTCCAGGGATGGGGCATCAACAACCTCCCTGGGCAACCCATCCCAGTTCCTCACCACCCTGAGAGTGAAGAATTTCTTCCTAATATCTCACTTAAATCTCCCCTCTCTCAATTTAAAACCATCACCCCTTGTCCTGTCACTGCCTTCTCTGCTGAGGCCCCTTTCAAGTACTGGGAGGTGCTCCAAGGTCTCCCAGTTTGTGGTTGGGCTTGGTTTTGGTGGAGAGGGGCTTGACAAAGCTGGTGGGTGGGTCTTGGAGTGGTCTTGGGGTGCAGTGAGCATGTGATGGGGGGCTCCAGTGTCTGCCTTTGGTGCATCCTGTTGGCAGGTGGGATGGGTTGGAGGAGGTTGGAGGCAGAGCCTGGAGTCAACGTGGAGCTGGGATGGGTGGAGATGGAGATGGCCCTGCTGGTTTCATCCCACAGCTCCTTGCATCTGACTTCTGAGCAGGGGAAATGGGCAGGATCAGGGGAGGTTTAGGTTGGATACAGAAGGTTCTTCACCCAGAGGGTGGTTGAGCACTGGGACAAGCTGCCCAGGGCAGTGGTGACAGCACCAAACCTGCCTGAGTTCAAGGAATGTTTGGATGATGTTCTCAGGATGATTCTTGGGGTGTCCTACATGGGGACAGGAGTGGGACTCAACAGCCCAGGACACAATTGCCTCTCTGGGCTCCAGCACCTCCAGGGATGGGGCATCAACAACCTCCCTGGGCAACCCATCCCAGTTCCTCACCACCCTGAGAGTGAAGAATTTCTTCCTAATATCTCACTTAAATCTCCCCTCTCTCAATTTAAAACCATCACCCCTTGTCCTGTCACTGCCTTCTCTGCTGAGGCCCCTTTCAAGTACTGGGAGGTGCTCCAAGGTCTCCCAGTTTGTGGTTGGGCTTGGTTTTGGTGGAGAGGGGCTTGACAAAGCTGGTGGGTGGGTCTTGGAGTGGTCTTAGGGTGCAGTGAGCATGTGATGGGGGGCTCCAGTGTCTGCCTTTGGTGCATCCTGTTGGCAGGTGGGATGGGTTGGAGGAGGTTGGAGGCAGAGCCTGGAGTCAACGTGGAGCTGGGATGGGTGGAGATGGAGATGGCCCTGCTGGTTTCATCCCACAGCTCCTTGCATCTGACTTCTGAGCAGGGGAAATGGGCAGGATCAGGGGAGGTTTAGGTTGGATACAGAAGGTTCTGCACCCAGAGGGTGGTTGAGCACTGGGACAAGCTGCCCAGGGCAGTGGTGACAGCACCAAACCTGCCTGAGTTCAAGGAATGTTTGGATGATGTTCTCAGGATGATTCTTGGGGTGTCCTACATGGGGACAGGAGTGGGACTCAATGATCCTGATGGGTCCCTTCCAACTCAACACCTTCTGTCATTAAAGGAGATCTGGAACCAGCTCAGACCTGGAGGTTAGAGACCCAAAGCCCTGCTCGGCTCTACCCAGCCGTGCCTCAGTTTCCCCATTGGCACAGCAGCCAGTAACTCCCTGTAATTAGTGCAGTGAATGGAAATGGCTCAGTTTGTTCTCAGGTTTCTGGTATCTTGGTGGGGTTTGGGCTGTCCCAGGTCTTGGGCAGGGGCAGGAGCAGCTGGTGTCCCCAGGCTGGGATCCATCCTGGTGTATTCCCGAGCAAACCCAGGGCTGAAGGTGCTGGTTGGCCATTAGGGAAGTGGTTTTGGACAAGAGGCCAAGTGGGATGGGAAGTGGGGATGGGGAATGGAACCCTCAGCAGCCCCAAGCCCCCCTGCAGCAGAGGAGGCAGCTGGGCTGGCTCTGAACCCAGCACTGGGTCCCGTCCTGCTGGGGGACACAGGGCTGCTGAGCCAGGCAGGGACTGGAGAGGCTGGTTGGAGGAGCTCTGGGGTGTGGGACAATGTGCAGGTCTCAAAAATAGTCTTCAGCAGCTGCCCCAGTCATTGCTTCTATTTACCAGATGGGGAAACTGAGGCACAGAGCTGGGAACTGGTTGGAGCAGCAGGTTACTCACCTTTCCTGCCCTTCTTTTGGCCAAGGGGCATCATCTCCCCCGTCCCATGGGACACACGCTGATTTTCTGCCTTTCCTTCCCTTTTCTTGGCCCTGGGGTTGGGGTTCCCACCAGGACACGAGGCTGGAACCAGGCAGATGGATGTAGGAGCTGGGGAGTGATGGACAAACCAGTTCTGGAGGTGCTGAGCAGCCCAGGGGGGGGTGAGGTGGTGGTGGCTGCTCCTTCTCCTGCTCCCCAGATGGGTGTTGGTGGGGGTAGAACTGTTCCCAGCTGGTAGCAAGATGGGCTGGAGCCAAATTCCCAGGACTCAGTGTGCTGGGAACCAGCTGGGAGCTGCTGTCTGTCTTGCCAGAGATTTTGGGAAGAAAATCTCCAGTATTGGACACATTTCCAGCTGAATCTGTCTCATCTCTGTCCATCCATGGGTTGAGATGGCCAGGAGGTTGTGGACATGGGATGCTCGTGGTTCTTCTCAAATGACCCCAGGGTCCAGCTCTGCCCTCTTCTCTCCTCCTCCTCATCACCCTGGGCTGCTGCATCTTCATTTATCTCCTCACCAGCATTTCTACTGGGCCCAGTTCTGGAGCCCCCAACATAAGAAGGACACGGAGCTCCTGGAGAGAGTCCAGAGGAGCCACAGAGATGCTGGGAGGGCTGGAGCAGCTCTGCTCTGGAGCCAGGCTGGGAGAGTTGGGGTGTTCAGCCTGGAGAAGAGAAGGCTCCAGGGAGACCTTAGAGCAGCTTCCAGTGCCTGAAGAGGCTCCAGGAAAGCTGGGGAGGGACTTGGGATAAGGGCAGGGAGGGATGGGATGAGGGGGATGGATGAAAAGTGGAAGAGGGAGATGGAGGTTGGAGATGAGGAGGGAATTCTTTGCTGTGAGGGTGGTGAGAGCCTGGCCCAGGTTGCCCAGGGAAGCTGTGGCTGCCCCATCCCTGGCAGTGTTGAAGGGCAGGTTGGATGGGGCTTGGAGCAGCCTGGGCTGGGGGGAGGTGTCCCTGCCCATGCAGGGGGTTGGATCTAGATCATCTTGAAGGTCCCTTCCAACCTAAGCCAGGAATTTCAGGAATTCTAACCCATCAATCCCAACCCACTGTCAGGCTCAAGACACTCAGGGCTGGATCCCTTTGCAGTGTCACCTCCTGGAGCAGAAGCAGCTCCCTCAGGTCCTGCCCCTGCCCTGGGGCTGGTGACTGACACCTGGCTGGGAATCCAGCTGGGAATTTGCTGCCAGCACCCAGGCTCCAGAGGGAACTTTTGGCTCAGCTGCTGCCCCCAGGGAGCCAAGCCCAAGCTGCAGAGCCTGGTCCTGGCAGGAGGTTGTAGAGTCCCTCGGGCTTCCCAGTCCTTCCCATCACTTGGGCACTTGGAGCTGCTGGTTCTTCTCTGGCCTCTTCCATCAGGCAGAGATGAACTGTGGTTCCAACTGGGCTTCTCCCCCTGCCAGAGGACCCTGTTGTGGGCTGGGAGGCAGGTGGTGGATGTTGCTGGTGGGGGTGTGGGTGCCCATGGGAGTGTGGGTGTCCACAGGGGGTGCAGGTGTCTGTGGAGGATGTGGGGTGTCCATGGAGGATGTGGGGTATTCGTGGGGCATGTGGGGTGTCCATGGGGGATGTGGGGTATTCGTGGGGCATGTGGGCTGTCTGTGGAGAATGCGGGGTGTCCATGGATGATGTGGGGTGTCTGTGGGGGATATGGGGTGTCTGTGGGGCATGTGGGGTGTCCTGGGGGATGTGGGGTGTCCGTGGGGCATGTG
>NW_009954575.1:15847-19950 GCF_000747805.2 Chaetura pelagica | reverse complement strand
TGCAACCCTGCACGTGTCCCCACGGGTTGGCTCACAGAGGTGGCTCCTTGGCTCACAGAGGTGGTTCCCTGTGCAAGAGCCAAGGTAGCCAGATGGGTACAGCGTGTCTCTAGGTGCACTGGGGTCTGTCCCACACGTACCCACACCGGAAGGAGATGCTGCACCTTTCCCTTCCACACACAGGTGTTTGCTCCTCCCCACGGTTGTCCCACCCAACCCCAGACCTTCAATCCCAGATCCTTTGCAAATCAACTGATGGACCAGGCAGAGCCTGTCCCAGCCCTGCCCTGCCTGGCCATCCATCCCTCCATCCCTCCATCCCTCCATCCATCCATCCATCCATCCCTCCATCCCTCCATCCATCCCTCCATCCATCCCTCCATCCCTCCATCCATCCCTCCATCCATCCCTCCATCCCTCCATCCATCCCTCCATCCATCCCTCCATCCCTCCATCCATCCCTCCATCCATCCCTCCATCCCTCCATCCATCCCTCCATCCATCCCTCCATCCCTCCATCCATCCCTCCATCCATCCATCCATCCATCCACCCACCCTTGGCTGCAGGAGAGCAGGCAGAGCTGGGGCCATGCTGAGCTCCCTCTCCTCTGCCAGGTGCCTACCTGGTGCCATACCTGGTCCTGCTCATCATCATCGGGCTCCCCCTCTTCTTCCTGGAGCTGGCGGTGGGGCAGCGCATCCGCCGGGGCAGCATCGGGGTCTGGAATTACATCTGCCCCCGCCTGGGGGGCATTGGCTATGCCAGCTGCCTGGTGAGTGCACCCGTGGGTCCCCCTGGGGGCTGTGGGGTGGCCTGGGAACCAACCTGCAGGGGTCCCACCAGGAGGTTTGAGAGGTCAAGGGGAGTTTTCCCAGCTCCGTCCCTGGGTGGGAAGGGTCCCATCCCATCCCCTGATCCCAACACCTCTGATCCCTGCCCACTGGGAAGGGTGTTGGGGACAATGCTCTGGGATCTATCCCAGGTTTTGGAAACCAGAGGTTGAGGTGTCTCCTGGGACACTGGGTCTTCTCTGCTCCAGGTGCCTTGATCAGGTGGAGACATTTCCCTTGGGTTGGAGGAGTCTCCTCCATGCTCAGCCTTTGGGGGGTCTTTCCATGATCTGATCCTCTGATCCCTGCCCACTGGGAAAGGTGTTGGGGACAATGCCTTGGGATTGAATGTCCTCTCCTCCTCCTTCCTCTCCCTCCAGGTGTGTTTTTTCGTTGGTCTCTATTACAATGTCATCATTGGCTGGAGCATCTTCTACTTCTTCAAGTCCTTCCAGTACCCCCTGCCCTGGAGCGAGTGCCCCGTCGTGAGAAACGGCTCCGTGGCTGGTAAGGGGGGGTCACCAGGGTGGGGGGAGCAGTTCCCAGGGAAAGGAGGGCACTGAGAACCCCACTCCAAGATCTATCCCAGGTTTTGGAAACCAGAGGTTGAGGTGTCTCCTTGGGCACTGGGTCTTCTATGCCAGCTGCCTGGTGAGTGCACCCGTGGGTCCCCCTGGGGGCTGTGGGGTGGCCTGGGAACCAACCTGCACGGGTCCCACCAGGAGGTTTGAGAGGTCAAGGGGAGTTTTCCCAGCTCCGTCCCTGGGTGGGAAGGGTCCCATCCCATCCCCTGATCCCAACACCTCTGATCCCTGCCCACTGGGAAGGGTGTTGGGGACAATGCTCTGGGATCTATCCCAGGTTTTGGAAACCAGAGGTTGAGGTGTCTCCTGGGACACTGGGTCTTCTCTGCTCCAGGTGCCTTGATCAGGTGGAGACATTTCCCTTGGGTTGGAGGAGTCTCCTCCATGCTCAGCCTTTGGGGGGTCTTTCCATGATCTGATCCTCTGATCCCTGCCCACTGGGAAAGGTGTTGGGGACAATGCCCTGGGATTGAATGTCCTCTCCTCCTCCTTCCTCTCCCTCCAGGTGTGTTTTTTCGTTGGTCTCTATTACAATGTCATCATTGGCTGGAGCATCTTCTACTTCTTCAAGTCCTTCCAGTACCCCCTGCCCTGGAGCGAGTGCCCCGTCGTGAGAAACGGCTCCGTGGCTGGTAAGGGGGGGTCACCAGGGTGGGGGGAGCAGTTCCCAGGGAAAGGAGGGCACTGAGAACCCCACTCCAAGATCTATCCCAGGTTTTGGAAACCAGAGGTTGAGGTGTCTCCTTGGGCACTGGGTCTTCTCTGCTCCAGGTGCCTTGATCAGGTGGAGACGTTTCCCTTGGGTTGGAGGAGTCTCTCCTATGCTCGACCTTTGGGGGGTCTTTCCATGATTTGATCCTCGTTTGGGGACCCAGAACTTGAGTCTCTAGGCTGCCTGGGGCCAGGAGATGACCCAAGACCATGACAGTGAGAGCTGGACAGGGTTCACCTGGTTGCTCCACTGGTGCCCAACTGAGATGCTGATGGAGCTGGTGGTGTTTCCTAACATCTCAGGTTCTCCTTGGGTCACTCCAGGAGGTTTTATAGCAAGTGCAAATGTCTCCCCTTGTATGGAACATCTGATCTTCACCTGACGTTGCCTTCATGTCTTGTCTCTTCTTAAAAATGAGCCCCATTCATTCCTGTCCCTTCTTTTCCTGGGTTCCTTGCCTTCCCTGGCCAGCTCCAGCAGGTCTTGGTCATCAGTTGATCTTCATTCTCTCAGAGATGGTGGGTGACCCTTCTCCAACCCCCTCACTCTCTCCTGCCTCTGCTCACTTGCAGTTGTGGAGACTGAATGTGAGAGGAGCTCGGCCACCACCTACTTCTGGTACAGGGAGACCCTGGACATCTCCAACTCCATCTCAGAGAGCGGGGGGCTCAACTGGAAGATGACCCTGTGTCTGCTGGTGGCTTGGAGCCTTGTTGGCCTGGCCATGATCAAAGGCATCCAGTCCTCAGGGAAGGTGGGTATTGGTGGCCACTGAGGTGTCCTCGGGGCAGGAACCTCCTGACTGGACCACACTCTGCTGTGCTGATCTGGGGTGGCTGGAGGATGATGCTGTGTCCCCTGGGATGTTCAACCTGCTCCAGAGCTGGGGACATCACTGTGGGGATCCAGAAGAAGATCAAAAGAGGGTTTGGGGAAGAGGTTCAGCCCCACTGACCCCTGCAGACATGGCCCAGGGCTCAGCCACGTCAGGTTGGCCAAATCCTCTGCCCAGCCCCTGCTTTTGGGGACCATCAGTGGTCCAACCTCCCATGGACACACCTCAATGGGTGGTCGTAGGACATAGAGATGGGAGCTGAGTCCTCCTTCTTGTGGGGAGCCCTGGAGAGCAGGGCAGGGAGGGACAGAAAGCTTGGGGAGAGGGTTGCTGGTGGCTGGTGGAGGCTGGTGGCACTTGAAGCAGTGGGTGGAATGCAGAAGGGTGTGATCTTCTGGGACACTTGGTCATCCCTGTCTCCAGATGTGCTCGGCAGAACATCTGGTGCCTTAGCAGGAGGCAATGAGACCCCTGCCCCATGGGGTGGGAGGGAGCTGCAGGAACAGGACCACAACAGCAGGTCTCCTCTGCCCAGACTGAAGTCCTGTCAGTGTCTGCTCACTGGGCCACTGGAGATGTTCCCCACACCAGGAACCAACTGGAGCTGCTGGGGGAAGGAGATGGGCTGGGGGTGCAGAGCTGCCCTTCCCTTGGGCTCCCTGGCCACCAGCAGTTGAGGGTTGAGGTTGAGGGATCCTGAGAGTCATCACCAGAAGCTTCACCCTCAGCAGCCCCAAGAGTTTTTACCCTCTTAAGTGTGTCCAGGAACTGTGCAGCCCCACCTGAGCTTCACCCTGCACTGAGTCCCCACAGCTCAACCCTGCAGCACCTGAGGAGCCACCTCGTTCTGGGGAGGACAACCCTCCCTTCTCACCCCTCCTGAGCTGCCCTGGGCTTGGGGGGGTGGTGGGGCTGAGCTTAGTGGTCAGTGCAGGTGTCCATGCCCTGGTTCCACCACCCCTGTCCCTCCAGGTGATGTACTTCAGCTCCCTCTTCCCCTACGTGGTGCTGGTTTGCTTCTTGGTGCGAGGGCTTCTCCTGCGCGGGGCCGTGGACGGGATCCTGCACATGTTCACACCCAAGGTGAGAACCTCCAAGCTCAGCACACCCCGAGCAGCTTCTCCTCCTGGTTCCTCCCACC
>NW_009954575.1:9144-14780 GCF_000747805.2 Chaetura pelagica | reverse complement strand
CTTTCCCTTTATTTTCCCTTTCCACCCCAAAAAAACCCACAGAACCAACCCCAAACTGCCTCACAGACCCTGAGCCACCACCAGGTGGGGCCAGGACAGCCAAGAGCTTCACCAACTCACCACCATGGACCTTCTCTAAGCTTTAGCTTTCCTCCCATCACCTTTGGGTGCCCAGACCCCAGGGTGGGGTGCGTGGGGGTGCCCAAGATGCCGTATTCAATGCTCCATGAGGAGCTGCCCACGGAAGGGGGGTTGGAACTGGATGATCTTTAAGGTCCTTTCCAACCCAAACCATCTCATGATAGGATTCTACGTTGGCTGGCAGCAAAAACTCCACTGGTGGGATGCATCCATTAATTAACCAGCTAATTAATTAATTAAGCAGAGATGTAGATGAATCATCTCAGTCGGCAAGGCTGTTAGAAGATATTAATTATGTTCTCTTGATGAAGGATGCTTGGAGGCCTTCAGCCTGCAGCTCTGGCTGGCAGGAGAAGGGGGGATGTGGTTGTGGGACTGGGAGGCTGAGCAGACCCACCAGCAGAGATGTTTGGTTTCATGGTGTCCAGGTGCTCTGGAGGCAGGAGGTGGCCAGAGGAGGATGGAGACCTATCACTGGGAGACCCCTGGCTCCCCTGGGTGGGGCTGATGGTGAGGCCAGCTCCCCAGGATGGCTTGGTGGTCCACTGGGAAGCTGTAGGGCTTTGCACTGGGGGATCAGGCACCCAGCTTGGTCTTTGAGCAGGTGAAGCACCCAGAGACACGGCCAGGTCAGACCTTCACCTGCCCTTCTCCATGTCTTGGTTCTCTGTGGGAAAGAGAAGCAGGACTCACTGGGTGCTGGGTAATCCAAGACCTGGTTGTGGTAGATTGAAGTCCATGACTTCTCCAAACCCAGCCCAGGTTGTAGGTGTAGCAGCCTTCTAATTGAGCTCTGGCTCCACTGGGATGAGCTGTGGGGCCACCAAACCCCCTAACTTCTTCTTCTGTCTCCTCTCCAAGCTGGACAAGATGCTGGACCCCCAGGTGTGGCGGGAGGCAGCCACCCAGGTTTTCTTTGCCTTGGGCTTGGGCTTTGGAGGAGTCATTGCCTTCTCCAGCTACAACAAGCAGGACAACAACTGCCACTTTGATGCCACCCTGGTCTCCTTCATCAACTTCTTCACGTCCGTCCTGGCCACTTTGGTTGTGTTTGCTGTGCTGGGCTTCAAGGCCAACATCATGAATGAGAAATGTGTGGTGGAGTAAGAGGATTTGCTTTTTCACTGTTTGGGGTGGGCAGGTCTTGGTTGCTTCTGGTTGTGGTGGGTCTGGAGGTAACAGAGTCAATGCTCTGGAGCTGGGTGATGGGGCCTCCACAGCTTCCCTGGGCAACCTGTGCCAGGGTCTCACCACCCTCACAGCAAAGAATTTCCTCCTCATCTCCAACCTCAATCTCCCCTCTGACACTTGGAAACCATCTCCCCTCGTCCTGTCACTTCCTGCCCTTGTCAAAAGTCCCTCCCTAGGTCCCTCTGACCTGGGGAATGTGACCCAGGGAGGTTCATCCTGCCCAGGGCAAAGAGGTTCCCTCCATGGTCAGGTTTTGTCCTCCACCCTGGGAGGATGGGGATGTCTCCAGGTGACCAGACTCTGCTCTCCCTTAGGAATGCTGAGAAGATCCTGGGTTACCTGAACACCAACGTGCTGAGCCACGACCTCATCCCACCCCACGTGAACTTCTCCCACCTCACTGCCAAGGACTACAACGAGATGTACAGGGTGATCATGACAGTCAAAGAGGGGCACTTCAAAGAACTGGGCTTGGACCCCTGCCTGTTGGAGGATGAACTCAACAAGGTACCTGGTGGTCTTCCAGGAGGAAGCTTCTTCCTGGTAGGAGCTGCTCTACTTGGATCACTCCTGGCACGTGGATCTGGGAAAAGCTATTTTTAGAGACCCTTCAGGGATGGTGATTCCCTGTCCATGTGGTCTTCTCCAGCACTTAGTGGTCCTTTCTGGGGTGGGGTAAAGGTCTGCCCATAGCAAGTCCAACAGGGTCATCACTGCTTCCAGGCTGGGGCACCAGACTGGATTTTTGTTTCCACAAAGAATGGTTGAGTGTGACAGGAGAGACCTGAGACGTGCAGGGACTTGTAGGTGGTGTCCTTGATGTTTCTCCTCACCTTTTGTTCCTCTCTCCCCCTGGACAGTCGGTGCAGGGAACTGGCCTGGCCTTCATTGCCTTCACAGAAGCCATGACCCACTTCCCAGCCTCTCCATTCTGGTCCGTCATGTTCTTCCTGATGCTGATAAACCTGGGCTTGGGGAGCATGATTGGGACCATGTCTGGCATCACCACCCCCATCATTGACACCTTCAAGGTGCGGAAGGAAGTGTTCACAGGTGAGGTCTTTTCTCCTGCAACCTCCTAGGGAAAGGGGTGGAGGGTCCCCATTGCCCTGGGGAGTCACCCCAGAAGAGGGGGGACATGTTCTGGGTCCTGCTCGTGCAGGGGATGGACCTTGGGGTGAAAACCTTGGGGTGAGAGCCTTGGGGTGCTCTGCTGACCGTGCCTGTTTGCTCCCCACAGTTGGTTGCTGCATCTTTGCCTTCCTGGTGGGGCTGATCTTCGTGCAACGCTCTGGGAACTATTTTGTCACCATGTTTGATGATTACTCAGCCACGTTGCCCCTCACGGTCGTGGTCATCCTGGAGAACATTGCTGTGGCCTGGATTTATGGCACCAAGAAGTAAGGCTTTTGAACAACAAAAAAAAGGAACTGTGCTCCAACTCCTGCCTGAAAAAAAAAGCCCCTTCTCCCAGCTCTTTTCCAGAGGACTTTTGATGGTTGGAAGTGATGAGCTTAAAGCTCTTTCCCAACCAAAGCAGCTCTAGGATTGACTATGACTTCTTCCCTAGGAGGCCACCTCTGATGGAGCAAATGCCCCAGGGGTAGCTACCTGAGAGAGGCAGGAACTCAGTTCACCTTGATCTGCCCTTGGTGTAACCCAACCCCAGGAGCAGGTCCTTCTATCGGGTATCTGCTGTTGGCTGTGGTGCTCTTGGTGTTACCTCCTTGTCTGAGGTTTCCAGGATCTTCTGGAAGGAGACCTTATTCCCCCTAGTGCCTGTTCTTGTTTTTCATGAGTTGGCCAGAGCAAGGGAGGTTCAAATGGCCTTTTCCTGAGGAGGTTCCCAACAAGTCCTACAGGCTTGAGGGGCACAAGCTCTTTTCTCTCCAGTGGTACAACCTGGGAAGAGGTTTTAAAGTGAAAGAGGGAGATTGAGATTAGATTAAAGGAAGAAATTCTTCCCTGTGAGGGTGGTGAGAGCCTGGCCCAGGTTGCCCAGGGAAGCTGTGGCTGCCCCATCCCTGGCAGTGTTGAAGGGCAGGTTGGATGGGGCTTGGAGCAACCTGGGCTGCTGGGAGGTGTCCCTGCCCATGCAGGGGGTTGGATCTAGATGATCTTGAAGGTCCTTTCTAACCCATTCAGTGGTTCTGGGACACTGAGCTGCTTGTCTGGATCAGCTTGGTTCTTCTTCAGGCTCTACCTGAAGCATAATTCACCACGGGGGCTCCTGGGAGGGAGTTTCTCACTTGGAGGTGGGTTCCATCTCTTCTTCCCACCAGGTTCATGCAGGAGCTGACGGAGATGTTGGGTTTTAGGCCCTACCAGTTCTACTACTACACCTGGAAGTACGTGTCTCCCATCTGCATGGCCGTGCTCATGACTGCCAGCATCATCCAGCTGGGAGTCAGCCCCCCAGGCTACAGTGCCTGGATCAGAGAAGAGGTGAGCACAGCCCCCCTTCCCCACAGCCACCTCCAGCCCAGGTCCAGGCTGAGCAGGAGGCAGCTGAGACCTGCAGACCACCCTGCTCAGCCCAGCCCTGATCGTTTCTCCTCTCTCTGCTGGGAGATGTCCTGCCTGTGGCTGCTCATCCTCTGCAGGCCAGCAGGGTTGTCCACATTGCCCAGAGGTCTCCAGCCAGGCTGAAGTTTGAGGTTGGCTTTTGGGTTGGTTCCAGAGCTCCATGCTGTCTGCAGGACCATCTCCTTTCCCTTGACATGAACCCAGGATGAGGGGGATTGGCTTGAAACTGGAGGAGATGAGGCTGAGGTTGGACGTGAGGAGGGAATTCTTTGGTGTGAGGGTGGTGAGAGCCTGGCCCAGGTTGCCCAGGGAAGCTGTGGCTGCCCCATCCCTGGCAGTGTTGAAGGGCAGGTTGGATGGGGCTTGGAGCAGCCTGGGCTGGTGGGAGGTGTCCCTGCCCATGGCAGCTGGGACTGGGTGAGCTTTAAGGTCCCTTCCAACACAAACCATCCCATGATTTGCTCCAACAGCCCCTTGGCACTAAATCTCTGTCTCCTCCAGGCTGCAGAGAAGTTCCTGCTCTACCCAACCTGGGCCATGGCCATCCTCATCTCCCTGATCATCCTGGCCTCCCTCCCCCTGCCCCTGCTCTTCATCCTCCGGCAGTTCCACCTCCTTTCCGACGGCTCCAACGCCCTCTCTGTCACCTACAAGAAGGGCAGGATGATGAAGGACATCTCCAACTTGGAAGACAACGACGAGACCCGTTTCATCCTCAGCAAGGTGCCCAGTGAGACCCCCTCCCCCATGCCCACCCACCGCTCCTACCTGGGCCCTGGGAGCAACTCCCCCCTGGAAATGAGCGGTGCCCCCAACGGACGTTATGGCAGTGGGTTCCTTCTGGCCAGCACCCCTGAGTCTGAGCTGTGATGGTTGCCTGCCCACCACCCCCACCAGGAGAAGAAGTCACTGGGGAGTGGGGTCCTGGCTGTCCAGGCAACAAGGAAAATTCATTCTCTGAGGAAGATGAAGAAGAAGAAACCCCTCGTCAAATCGTAACCAAAAGCGGCCGTTTCGAAGGTGCCATCGAGGAGAAGGGACTGGGGAGGGGCAGGACAACCCTGGGCTGCAAGGCAGGACCCCCCAGGCTCGTCTTTGGGGAAGGGAGGAGGACCAGGAGATGCTGCAGGATCTTCCTGGGAGTTGCTCCTCAATTTGAAGCAAGGAATCTCTTTTTGGTTGTTTGTTGTTTTTTTTTCTGAGCAGCTGATGGTTAGAAGAAGGAGCTGGTGGCAGGTTGGAAGCCAACCAAGCTTCCTCCTGGAGCCCAGGGCTCTTCCCTCCCTGTCTGTTGTCCCTGAGCCAGGAGGAGCCCATGGCCTTACTCCAACGAGCACAATTAACCATCAATGTTCATAGCACAAAAAGGTGCTGCTGTGGTTGTCACCGTTGTTGTTGTTGTTGTATCTCCTGTAGGTTTTTTTCTAGCTGTGGACACCCCCAGATACCCCCACATTTTGACCAGGGTTGGGCCAGGAGCAGCTCAGGGCTGGCTGAGACTTTGCCACGTTGTGAGATGGTGGATCCTTGGTGTCTGTTTTGGTGCCACCACCGTGGGGGATGTGGGTTGTTGTGGGACAGGGAGATGTCACATCCATGGGATGACGTGGTCAAGGTGGCCCAAAGCTTGGCAGCTGTTGTGCTGAGTGCCAGAAGGACCTTGGATGTGAGGGAGGTGGAGATGTGTGAGCGTGTGTGGGGCCTGCATGGGGCTACCATGATGGGGGGGGGTCAGGAATGCTCTCCTGGGATGACTCCTGATGTGTGGGATGCTCTGC
>NW_009954575.1:938-8655 GCF_000747805.2 Chaetura pelagica | reverse complement strand
CATGATGGGGGGGGGCCAGGAATGCTCTCCTGGGATGACTACTGATGTGTGGGATGCTCTGCTGAACCAGAATCCCTGGCATGGTGATGGTCTCCTCTCTCAGATGTCCCAGAGGGGTGAGCAGAGAAGCTGTGGGACGTCCAGTCCCACCCCAGTCCTAGCTCAGCTCTCAGGAACCCACCCCTGACTCCCTTGCACCCACCAGCCCAGGTGAGCTGGGCAGAGCTGGTCTTCAGACACGTGTCACCTCCCATTGCACCTCCACAGGAGCTCACCAGCCTTCACATGGGGGTGACCACCTGGGGACAGCAGGGTCTGCTGAGCAGCAGCTGTTGCCTTTCAGTGCCAGGTCTCAGTGTCCTTGATCCAGGCTGGTGAGCCCTTCTCAGAGCCCAGGGGACTCTTTTGTGCCCACCCACCTTATCTGGGGACCAGATTGATGGGATCTCATCTTGTTTCTCCCCAGGCTGTCTAGGAAGAGTTGGCATCTGCCAACTCCAAGTCTCCCACTAGGACTGAGGGTGGTTTCCCTGAATCCTACAGGTAGCCAAGCATTTCTGCCCAGGACACCAAGATGATGCAGCATCTTCCTCCCTTCCCTCTGGGGACAGGGGAGCAGCAACTTGCCTGCACCCTCTCAGCACGTTATCATGGCCTCCAAAAGCTGAAGGAGCTCCTCATCTTTGGTCCTGCTGGGCTTCAGATCACGTGTGGTGGGATTTCAAACCAGACTGAAGGCCAGGTCTGTGGGTGCTTGACCATGAGTCCTTCTCTGCTTTCCTGTCAGTGGGTTTTCTGCCACCTCGACTGGGAGGTACAAGCAGAAAGTACCTGGTCCAACCTTGACTTCTCTCAGCATCCCTGGGGTCAGGAAGTCCCCCACAACCACCTTGCTCTGGTGGGTTGTGGTTATTGATGGTCCTTCTCCATGGGCTTGGCTGGTGACCTGCAGACTCTTCCTGCATAATTAGTTCAGACCCTTCATCAAGTGTTTTTTCCAGAGGGAAAATGGAGGCAGGGAGGGAACTGGAGCAGCTCAGTCTTTGATGGCTCTGAGAAGCACCAGCTCTGAGCAGGATCAGCCCCTTGTGTCTCCTCCAGTGGTTCCCCCCTCACCAACCCCTCCACTGTTGTTCTCCTTCCCCTGCCCGAGCAGAGGGACACAGGAATGTCCCCACCCTGTCACCTCCTCGTGGGAGAAGCACAAACCCTGTGGCATTTCCCCATCCTTAGGCAAGATGTTCCTCCCATCTCCTGCTTCTCCTTCCATCCCCTGTTCCCTCCACTCAACCAGCAAAGCAGAGGATGAGCCAAATCGTTGCCCAACGTCACCTTCTCTTCCCAGCAGTGCCCAGTGACAGGACAAGGGGCACTGGGCACAAACTGGAGCACAGGAGGTTCCAGCTGAACATGAGGAGGAACTTGTTGGCTGTGAGGGTGACAGAGCCCTGGGACAGGCTGCCCAGGGAGGTGCTGGTGGGACGTCCAGTCCCACCCCAGTCCTAGCTCAGCTCTCAGGAACCCACCCCTGACTCCCTTGCACCCACCAGCCCAGGTGAGCTGGGCAGAGCTGGTCTTCAGACACGTGTCACCTCCCATTGCACCTCCACAGGAGCTCACCAGCCTTCACATGGGGGTGACCACCTGGGGACAACAGGGTCTGCTGAGCAGCAGCTGTTGCCTTTCAGTGCCAGGTCTCAGTGTCCTTGATCCAGGCTGGTGAGCCCTTCTCAGAGCCCAGGGGACTCTTTTGTGCCCACCCACCTTATCTGGGGACCAGATTGATGGGATCTCATCTTGTTTCTCCCCAGGCTGTCTAGGAAGAGTTGGCATCTGCCAACTCCAAGTCTCCCACTAGGACTGAGGGTGGTTTCCCTGAATCCTACAGGTAGCCAAGCATTTCTGCCCAGGACACCAAGATGATGCAGCATCTTCCTCCCTTCCCTCTGGGGACAGGGGAGCAGCAACTTGCCTGCACCCTCTCAGCACGTTATCATGGCCTCCAAAAGCTGAAGGAGCTCCTCATCTTTGGTCCTGCTGGGCTTCAGATCACGTGTGGTGGGATTTCAAACCAGGCTGAAGGCCAGGTCTGTGGGTGCTTGACCATGAGTCCTTCTCTGCTTTCCTGTCAGTGGGTTTTCTGCCACCTCGACTGGGAGGTACAAGCAGAAAGTACCTGGTCCAACCTTGACTTCTCTCAGCATCCCTGGGGTCAGGAAGTCCCCCACAACCACCTTGCTCTGGTGGGTTGTGGTTATTGATGGTCCTTCTCCATGGGCTTGGCTGGTGACCTGCAGACTCTTCCTGCATAATTAGTTCAGACCCTTCATCAAGTGTTTTTTCCAGAGGGAAAATGGAGGCAGGGAGGGAACTGGAGCAGCTCAGTCTTTGATGGCTCTGAGAAGCACCAGCTCTGAGCAGGATCAGCCCCTTGTGTCTCCTCCAGTGGTTCCCCCCTCACCAACCCCTCCACTGTTGTTCTCCTTCCCCTGCCCGAGCAGAGGGACACAGGAATGTCCCCACCCTGTCACCTCCTCGTGGGAGAAGCACAAACCCTGTGGCATTTCCCCATCCTTAGGCAAGATGTTCCTCCCATCTCCTGCTTCTCCTTCCATCCCCTGTTCCCTCCACTCAACCAGCAAAGCAGAGGATGAGCCAAATCGTTGCCCAACGTCACCTTCTCTTCCCAGCAGTGCCCAGTGACAGGACAAGGGGCACTGGGCACAAACTGGAGCACAGGAGGTTCCAGCTGAACATTAGGGGAACTTGTTGACTGTGAGGGTGACAGAGCCCTGGGACAGGCTGCCCAGGGAGGTGCTGGAGTCTCCTTCTCTGGAGACATCCCAACCCCTCTGGGTGTGTTCCTGTGGGATCTGCTCTAGGGGATCCTGCTCTACCAGGGGGGTTGGACTAGATGATCTGCAGAGGTCCCTTCCAACCCTCCTCCCCTCTGTGACTCTGTGTGATGCCCCCCACACCCCCCACTCCCCCCACAGCTCCCAGGGAGGAAGGGAGCAGGACACCTCCCATCCGTGATGCTCCTCCAAGCCTGGAGGGAAGAATCCAACCTCCCTCTCTCCCATCACCATTCCCAAACCAGCCAGGGAGGGGGGTGGTTCACAATCCTCCCCTCTTCCTGCAGCACCAACGAGAGGCCAAGCTGGTAAAGAAGGTATCAAAAAAAGCTACATCCTAGATCTATAAAAAATACCCAGAGAGAGGAGATGGAACAATAACCTGGAGAATCTCTACTTCTCTTGTATATTTATTCTGTAAATGTCACTGTAAATGCTGTTAAATGACAAATCATATCCCAAAGTGACCTGTGACCTATTTTCATGCCCAGTGCTTGTACAGATCAATTCTCCTTGTATATTGGGACATCTTTTTATCCTTTTTATTTCTTGTGTGTGTGTGTGTGTGTGTGTGTGTGTGTGTGTGTGTGTGTGTGTGTGTGTGTGTGTGTGTGTGTGTGTGTGTGTGTGTCCCCTCCACCCCACCCCCAGGAGCTTGGGCTGCTCTGGGGATCCAGCAGGAGGAGGAGGAGGAAGAACAGGAAGAGGAACAGGAGCAGGAGAAGGAGAAGGAGGAAGAGGAAGATGAAGAGGAGGAGGAGGAGGAGAAGGAGGAGGAGGATGAGAAGGAGGAGGAGGATGAGGAGGAAGAAAAAGAGGAAGAGGAACAAGAAGAAGAGGAGGAGGAGAAGGAGGAGGAAGAAGAAGAAGAGAAAGAGGAACAGGAAGAGGAGGAGGAAGAAGAGGAGGAGGAGGAGAAGGATGAGAAGGAGGAGGAAGAAGAGGAAGAAGAAGAGGAGGAGGAAGAAGAGGAAGAAGAAGAGGAGGAGAAGGAGGAGGAGGAGGGGGAAGAAGAGGAAGAAGAAGAGGAGGAGGAGGTAAGAGAAGGAGGAAGAGGAGGAGAAGGAGGAAGAAGAAGAGGAAAAAGAAGAGGAGGAGGTAGGAGAAGGAGGAGGAGGAAGAGGAGGAGAAGGAGGAAGAGGAGGAAGAAGAGGAGGAGGGTCACCACCTTCATTTATATCCGTGGAAATCCTGTATCTCTTCGTGGCATTTGCTCACTGTTCAGCACAGGGCGTGGGGGGGGGTTGGTTGTCATGGGGTGTTTTTTGGGGGAGGTGGGTTGTGTGTGATTTGAGGAGCTCCATGGGATGTGCCTGGAGATGTGTGGGTGGCCTTGGTCAGGGGGCACTTGGGGGGGGGAGTTGGTTCCTCCTTCTCTCCCTCCACCCACCTCCTGAAGGTCCCAAGCTGTGGATCAGGCAGGTCCCCAGTGGCTTTTAGCCCTGGAAATCCCTTCCCACCCCCCCCTCTTTTATTTCCCCCCCTTTAGAGGCACAGGGAGTAGCTGCTCTTTGTCAGGCACTTCCCAGTTTTCCTCCTGGTGGTGGGAGAAGGAGGGGGGAGGAATTGCTGCAAATATTCCTGGTCCCACATACTGGCTCCCTGCTGGGTTCCTGCTGGGAGCAGGATCATGTCCCTGGCTGGGGGACAAGGAGGTGCTGGGGGGACCAAGAGGGGGTGAAACCCTCAAGGTTGGAGGACCTTTAAGGGGGTCTGAGAGGTGGTGGGGAAGAGGGGGTGGCTGGTGCTGAGGGCAGGAGGGTGCCCACCCCTGGGGCTCCAAGGGGGTGGGTGTGTGTGGGTCCCATAGGGCTGGAGTTGGGAGGCTCCATCCCAAACCTGCCCTCAGCTCCAGGGCTCCATCCCAAACCTGCCCTTAGCTCCAGGGCTCCATCCCAAACCTGCCCTTAGCTCCAGGGCTCCATCCCAAACCTGCCCTTAGCTCCAGGGCTCCATCCCAAACCTGCCCTTAGCTCCAGGGCTCCATCCCAAACCTGCCCTTAGCTCCAGGGCTCCATCCCAAACCTGCCCTTAGCTCCAGGGCTCCATCCCAAACCTGCCCTTAGCTCCAGGGCTCCATCCCAAACCTGCTCTTGACCTTGGTGCTCCATCCTGGATGTTCCATCCACAACCTGCTCTTGACCCAGGTGCAGAGCAGCTGGGGTGGCTGAAGGCTCTGGTTGCCTTCTGCTGATGTGCACCTTCCCTTCCTGTCCCTTGACCTGTTCCACTTGTTCCCCCCCAAAAAACCCCAACCTCCTTAGACCCAAACAGTTCAGCCCTTCCCTGGAGCAGCTCCCACTGCCCTCCTGTCCCACAACTCTTCCCCGAGCCTGCTGGTGGGGCTGGGTGGCCTTGGTGACCAGGAGGGACACAGCAGGATGAGACCAGTGAGCACAAGGCTGGGGGAACCCCCCTGTACAGGTAAAAGCCCAGACCCTGGAGTAACTCACCCCGTGTACCCTCCTAGCGGGTGTATTTACCACGAGGGCTGGCGAGAGGAGCCCTGGAAGAGCTGGACCAGAGTCTGATTAAAAAGTCTCTTCTTACCAAATCTCTTCTCTCCAAGCTTCTTCCCTGCCTCTGGTTCCTTCTCTTGGGGTGGGCTCTGGGGTCTGGCTGAGGTTGGGGGGTGCAGAGAGGTGAAGGCAATGTTGGCACCCATGGGTGCCCGTGTCTGTCCTGCTGCTGCCCTTGTCCTTCTGTCTCCCTTTGTCCCCCAGTTCCCTCCTTCCCCCCAGCACCAGCAAGGTGCTCCTCTCAGGGCTTGGCTGCTGCAGGTGCTTCAGGAGCATCGTGGAGAGATGATCTTCCACCCCAGGCTAGTTCAACCAGTACACACTGGCTTTACTGGGCACTCAAACTGGTAAGCTGTAGGGTTTGCTACTCTGCACAGTGACCTGCTGGTGGGTTATTCTGGTGGTACTGGGAGTCTGGAGACCCTTCCTAGAGAAGGACCAGAGGTTTCCAGCAGCCTCAGGTGACTTCAGCTGCTTAGGGATGTGGGGGGGGGGGCGGTGGGTGGGGCTGCCCCTTCCCTCCCACCTTCTGCAGCTCTTTTGGCTTCCCCAAGGCTGATCCAGCCCTGAGGAACACGAGGAAGGAAATGGGATGGATGGAACCAGATGGGATCTGCCAGTGCTGGGGAGGCCATCACTGTCCCAAGGTGACCACGAACTGAACTTGTCCCCACTGTGGTGGCAGCTGAGGAGGAGCAGGGCAGGATTTCTGAACCCCTCTGCATCATCTGGAGATGTTGGTGCAGGGTTGGGATGAGTGTCTACCAGGGGGGCTGGAAGAGGAGAAGACACAGGGGTTGTTTTTGCCCAGAGTCCCTCCAGGACCTGGCTCTGGGGGTTGGGGTGAAGTGTCCCCCAGGAGCAATGCCCAGGACAACACTGAGCAGCTCTGACCCCAGCCCAGCCCCAGGGAGGAGGGACAATCCAGCTCCTCTGCCCCTCAGTCAGGTGGCACAGAGGGGGATGCAGGAGCACCCAGCCCAGCTCAGGGGGCTGCCCAGGGCTCTGCAGTACCCACACCTGCTGCCCACTGCTGTGATGAGCTGCCTGGCCTCAACCCATCCCCCTGTGCTCTGTGGTTCTGGCCTTGGCAGGAGCTTCAGACCCCAAACCCAGAGATGGGGGGTCCCGTGTCCCCTCTGCATGAGGACAAGGTCCTGGCAGGCTGGTCCCCAGGCCACCCCCCAGCACAGAGGGGCCTTGGTTGGTTTTATTCCCTTCTCCCCCCCCACCCAGCAGCTGCCTGCAGGAGCAAACCCTGCCAAGCCCCTCTGCTCCAGCTTGAGAACCACAGAGATGCTGCTGGGGCAAAGTCCTGGGGCAGGATTCAGCTCCATCCACCCCACGGGGGGCTGAGAGTGGGTCTGGAGGGGGGGGGGAGAGTGGGGAGTGGGGGAGGCAGAGCCCCCCCAACTCCTGGTATTGGGGGATTGAAAGAAACAGAGTGAGAAGAGTGACCTTAGAGCAGCTTCCAGTGCCTGAAGGGGCTCCAGGAAAGCTGGGGAGGGGCTTGGGACAAGGGCAGGGAGGGATGGGATGAGGGGGATGGATGAAAAGTGGGAGAGGGAGATTGAGGTTGGAGATGAGGAGGGAATTCTTTGGTGTGAGGGTGGTGAGAGCCTGGCCCAGGTTGCCCAGGGAAGCTGTGGCTGCCCCCTCCCTGGCAGTGTTGAAGGGCAGGTTGGATGGGGCTTGGAGAAGCCTGGGCTGGTGGGAGGTGTCCCTGCCCATGGCAGCTGGCACTGGGTGATCTTGAAGGTCCCTTCCCACCCAACCCATCCCATGATCCTGTGATTCTGGCCCTTGTGGGGCTAGAATAAAAGACAGAGAAACAGGCCCAAATATTAAAATGCAACCCCCAATCCGTGCTATTAAAAAAAAAGAAACAAATATTGCATTTCCCAGGAGAGGGAGGCAGGAACCTGCAGAGCCTGGGGAGGCTGGTGTGGGGGGACCATGGGGTGGTTTTGGGGTGTCCTACCTGAAACCAGCCGAGGTCTGGGCACGGGCACAGGGTGGAGCTGCCGGCAGCAACACTGGGATTCCCTGGGATTCGCTGGGATCCCCTGAGCACCTCGGGGGGAAACCCAGCAGCTCCTTCCCGCAGCCCTTAAAGGCGGGGAAACCCAGGCACAGCTCACGAGCCGTTCCTTGGCGTTCCCGAGGCACGATCCTCTCCAGCCCTGCCCCGGCCCGACCTCCTCCCGTGCCCGAATCGCTTTTATGGAGCAAAATCACGAGGTTTTCCTTCTTGCCTCGGCTCCAGGACCCACAAGATGGCACTATGTGACAGCAGCTGGGGGACTTGTCCCCCCCCTCGGGAGAAATTTGGGGTGCAGGGCA
>NW_009954575.1:0-908 GCF_000747805.2 Chaetura pelagica | reverse complement strand
AGCTCCTCTTCCAGGCAGAGAGCTGGGAGGGGTGAGGATGCCAACTCCATCCCTGCAGCCCCGGGCAGCCCCAAATGTCTGATCTGAGCTGGAAAAGTCACCTGGAGGAGATGGATTTTGCCCAGAGCTTTGGAGCAGCTTCTTCAGGGCAAGCTGAGTGTCCTGGGAGGTTGCTGGGAGCTCCTGCTCTGTGGGATCAGCTCCCTGTGCTGTTCTGGGTGCCCACGGACCTTGTCCCACCCAAACATGAAGGGAAGAGGGTAGAGACCTTGTCTGAGGGTTGCTGAGGTCAACGTATCTTTTGGTTAATGGGATCCTGGGCTGGAAGGAGCTGGAGATGCTGGTTTGTGTCTCCCCAAAGTGAGCTGCTCTCCACCTCCTCCTCCATCTCAGCAGGGATGGGGACGTGGCACCACCCCAGCTCCTTGCCAACCTCTCCTTCAGGCCACACATCCCTCTGAGCACAGTCCCAGTGTCCCACAGTGGGGACACATCCCCTGTGCTGGGCTCAGGTTGCTGTACTGGGTGAGGTGGAGTTGCCAGTGCAGAGCCCGGGGGGGGGGGACACACTCCCAGACCCCTCCCCACATCCTCAGCACCCACCCCTGTGGCTTCCCAGGTTGGAGATCACCCTGCTCTTCCTTCCATCCATCACCTGGATGCCAGCTGAGCTGCCTCACAGGAGGCTCCAAAAAATAAAGGCCCTTTTATTCATCAAGCTCTTTCTATTTCTTCCTCTCTCTCCTTTTTTTTTTTCCCCTCTCATGGACATTAAAAACCTGAAGGCATATTTGGAGAGCAGACAGCCTGGGGAGGGTGTTGCTGGTTGAAAGATCTTCCTTCCCCAGCTCAAACCCATTTGCCTGCCCGGCCACCCCCCGCCCCCCCCCTTCCCAGCCCAGGAACCA
>NW_009954574.1:0-525 GCF_000747805.2 Chaetura pelagica | reverse complement strand
GCAGGGTGACCCCAAGGGCAGGGACACCCCCCCACAGTCAGGAACAGCCTCAAGCAGGGGTACCCCCGGGTAGGGACACCCCCAGACAGGGACACCCCCACAGAGATGGGGACAGGGATGGGGAGGAAATGAGGGCGGGGATGGGGACAGTGATGGGAAAGGGGACAGGGAATGGGGCTGGAATGAGGGATGGGGATGAGGATGGGGATGAGGATGAGGATGAGGATGGAGATGAGGATGGGGATGAGGATGGGGATGAGGATGGAGATGAGGATGAGGATGGGGATGGGGATGAGGATGAGGATGGGGATGAGGATGGGGATGAGGATGAGGATGGGACTGGGATGGGGATAGAGACCAGGATGAGGGTGGGAATGGGGACAGGGATGGGGACAAGAAGGGTGGGCACAGAGATCAGGATGGAGGTGGGGACAGGGACTGGGACACGGAGGAGAACGGGGATGGGGAGAAGGGTGGGGAGGAGGACAGGGTGAGGACTGGGATGGGAACAGGGATGGGGATGGG
>NW_009954573.1:0-257 GCF_000747805.2 Chaetura pelagica | reverse complement strand
CCCCACCCCAGATGCAGATGCAGGACGCGATGGGCCACGAGCTCCCCTGGATTTACTTCGTCAGCCTCGTCATCTTCGGCTCCTTCTTCGTCCTCAACTTGGTGCTGGGGGTGCTGAGCGGGTGAGCGTGTCCTTAGCGTGTCCTTAGCGTGTCCTTAGCGTGTCCTTAGCGTGTCGGGGGGGTTGTCACACGTGTGTGTGTCCCCCTCCCTGAGAAGGGAGTTCTCCAAGGAGCGTGAGAAAGCCAAAGCCCGCGG
>NW_009954572.1:3351-4997 GCF_000747805.2 Chaetura pelagica | reverse complement strand
TTATGGGCACTGACTGAACTTGGGGAAAAAATTAGTTCGATTAGTTCGATTTATTCGGTTTAAACGCAAACAGGACAAGAATCAGACCTGAAACCCCTCCCCCCTCCCGTCCCTGCTTCCCGGCCCCAACTGACTTTGCTCCCCGTTGCTGTCCCTCCTCCCCCCAGCGGCACAGGGGGACAGGGAAGGGGCTTTCCGGCCACTTGGTCACTCGCTGTTTTCAGCTGCTCCTTCCCCGGCATGGGGAGGACTCCTCACAGCCTTCCCCTGCTCCAGCGCGGGGTCCCTGCCACGGGAGAGAGTCCTTCAGCAACCCTCCGACAGGAGTCCCTCCCTGTTCCCCCTCAGGAACAGACGCTGCAGCGTGGGCTGCCCACAGAGCCACGGGCTTCTTGGGGCTCCACGGGCTTCTTTGCAGGTCCCATCTGTGCCCCCGTGGTCCTTCACGGGCTGCAGGGGAAACTGTGCTCGGGCACCTGCTCCCCCTCCTTCCTCCCCGCCCTTGGTATCTCTGCTCCAGCGCTGCTCCCAGTGCTGCTCTCAGTGGGCTCCACAGAGTTCTCCACCTCCCCCTCTCCTCTGCTTTCAGGTTTCCCCTCCTTTCATATCTCAGTGGCAGAGGCCCATCCATGGTCTCTCATGCCTCGGCCTTGGCCAGAGCTGGGGCTGTAGATTTTGGAGCTGAGGGAGCTTTTCATCTTCTTGCACGGGCCACCCTGGTCCCCTCCCCTGCTACCACTATTTAATGCAAACCAGCACATCACAGACATCTACCAGGTCTGCTGTCCCACGGGAGAACTCTTACTTCACCCTTGGACTGCTCGAGGCAGCAATGGGAGGATGCCCAAATTATCTGAAGGAAGATAGGTCCAATTCATCCCAGGAGTAGCTGAGACTCCCAGCACTCTACAAAGACCCTGCATCCAGTGTCCCCCCAACTCAGTGTTTTGAGTTGCCAGTTTTGTCCCTACAACCCAGTTAAATGTCTATGTGTTGGGGGGGTGTCCAACACCATGGGTAAACCCACATTTCACCTTGCACACCATTTTCTTCCAGAGTGAGTGTGATGTGATCCCCACACCACTGAAAACCCTGGAAGTGCCCCGAGGGCAGCCACAGCTTGAACCAAAATGCAGCTTTATCGACCCATTGGAGGATCCATCCATGTGCCCTGAGTGCAGGAGAGCTTTTGGTCATGGCTCAACATTGGTGAAACATCCTCCAATCCATGTTGGAGACCTTGCTGTTGGTGAGGAACCCTGGGAAGGGTCAGGATCCTACCAGCCCATCTCCAGTCATTCATAGACACAAAAGGCCCTATAGGTGTTGCCCTGTTGGAGCCACCTCGTGTCTGGACCCATGGTGACACAAATACCCGGTGCCATGTCCTACAACTGCCATGACTGTGAGAAAACTTTTAAGAGAAGATCAAGTTTCACCCAGCACCAGCTAATCCACACAGATGAGAGACCCTTCAGGTGTCAGGAGTGCGGGAAGGGTTTTACTCACAACTTCTATTTAACCCGGCACCAGCGAATGCACAGAGGGGAGAGACCCTTCAGGTGCCTGGAGTGTGGGAAGAGTTACTTCCGTAAATACCGACTAAACCGGCACCAGCAAATCCACACGGGTGAACGTCCCTACAC
>NW_009954572.1:0-3090 GCF_000747805.2 Chaetura pelagica | reverse complement strand
TGTCCTGACTGCGGGAAGAGCTTTGTCTGGAACTACTTGCTTATCAGCCATCAACGCATCCACACGGGAGAGAAACCCTACACATGTCCCCAGTGCCAGAAGAGCTTCAGTTGCAGCTCCAACTTGCGGCAACATCAGCAGCTCCACACGGGTGACCGACCCTACACATGTCTAGAGTGTGGGAAGTGCTTTGCTGTCAAGTCCTCATTAAATAAACACCACCAGACCCACACAGGGGAGAGACCCTATATGTGTTTGGAGTGTGGGAAGAGCTTCCGTAGCAGCAGTGCCTGGATGTGTCACCAACATGTCCACACTGGGGAAAAACCCTACGTGTGTCCCAAATGCAGGAAGAAGTTTACAAGCAGTTCCAGCCTCAACCGTCACCTCCGGGTCCACACGGGTGAACATCCCTATGCATGTCCTGACTGTGGGAAGAGCTTTGTCTTGAACACTTGGCTCATCAAGCATCAACGCATCCACACAGGAGAGAGACCCTACACGTGTCCCCAGTGCCAGAAGAGCTTCTGTGACCATTCCAGCTTGTGGAAACATCAACGGGTCCATACGGATGAATGACCCTTCAGCTGCTCCCAGTGTGAGAAGGGGTTTTACCAGAGATGGGATCTCATCTGTCATGGCCAGAGCCACCTAAGAGATCACCAAGAATGAAGGGGCATGGTTAAGATCACCATATTTCCAAAATGGGATGAAAATAGAGTCTTTATCATGGTGACACTGTCGTCAATGGACAAAGCGGATGTTGTGAGGGACCTACGGTGTTTTTTGAAGGGAGGAAAAATACAAATAACCCATACACCGTTTCAGGATGAGTCAGTGATGGGCTTTGCACGGAAAAGGTGGCAACAAGGTGGGATTAGGTCTTTTTGAGGTGAAAAACACCATTGTCAACTAGGATGGTGTTTTGGGGAGACTGAGACCCAAGAATTGTTCTCTGATCTTCAATGTCCAGCTGTGGTGGCTGGAAAATTTGGTCACGCTCAGAAAGGTAACATGAGGCTCGCTACCATTTGGGGTTGTTTTAGAGATGGGAAAACAGAACCTGGATTTGCTTTGTGTAAACTTTCTTGGCAGGAGCTGTGCAGAGGAGTGTTAGGTGAGCAGTGCTCAGCTGGGCCTTGGGCCGTGGACCTTAAGGGGTCCATCCTGTCCTTGTCTGCTTGTTCCCACACCCAGGTCCCTAATGGCTACAGGGTGGACTAAGCATGACTTCTGAAGTGCAGCCAAGGTGAGGGATGGACGGAGTCCTCCCTGAACATCGGCCATGGATGGAGGAGAAGGGAAGAAGAAGCAGGAAGGAAGTTGTCTGGTGTGATCTCTGACCTTCCTCTGAGCTTATGTAGCTCTATGGAATGGAATATCTCTGGTCAGTTTTGCTGTCTGTCTAACTCAGCTTCCTGCGGGGGGTCAGAGATCTCCCTGTAGAGTTTGAGCCGGCAGAGTGAAGGTGCGACCTTGAAGCCCCAGCAGTTAGAAAAACATTTCTCTCTTATCAGTTTTAGTCAGAAGGCTCTGTGACTAGTTAAAAGAAAGCTTACTGAAGGAAAACAAGAAGTCAATAAAAGGAGAACTGATTTCATCCTGGCTTAAACCAGGACACTTGTAGAATGGTGTTAAGTGGCCTGAGACTGACACTTTGGAATGTAATACATTGCTCATGTATGCTGCATACAGCTCATGTAGGAAGGAAAGAGGGATGAGGTCAGATATGCAGATGTGTTTTTCACTCTGAGGAACCATCCGGAATGGCAAAGGGATTGTGACATCAATTGGACATTAGAAATGGTGTTGGCATTAGAAAAGGACTGATTGAAGGGAGGAGGCAAATTGGAAAGGTGTCATTTGGCATGTAGTGTAGGTCAGAGGTGCACTAAGTTGAGAGAGGAATTGGATGCTGTGGAGAACTGGCCTCCAAAAGTGGTCCATTGAGGGTATCCAGGATGGATATCATGTTGGGAGATGAAGGATTGGAAAGTAAACGATGTCTCAGCATGGCAAACTAATCAATGGAAAAGAATATAGCGCTAGAAATGTCTTAGAAAAAGGTTTGGCATCTTACCTAAGCCACAAAGGATTCAATGGGTCTCACTTTACCGCACACATTGTCCAACAATGGGCCGAGAGTGAAGGTGTTAAATGGACTCTCAGCCTAATGGGACTGCCGCAGCCTAACGGGACTGTGCAAAGAACCAACGGGTTCATTAAAAGCAGTTAAAAACCCCAACATCCCCGGTGGGATGAAAGGCTGAATAAAGCCTTAATGATTGTAAACAATCGTTGGGGAGTGGATGGGTGCCCCTGGCTAAATGCATTCTAGTCCATCCACCATCGAGCTTGGTTGCTAACGAGCCCGGGGTGAAAGACTCAGAAACTTCGATCAACAAGAAAGTCACACTCAACCCAGGACAAACTGTTTTCCTGAATTTACCCAATATCGGTAAACTTAACTTGATATTACACGAGCCTATCAAGCAAAATACAGGGAAAGCACTTGCCAAAGAAGGAGAACCATACAAAACTAGCACGATCTGGCCTGCTTGTGTTAATTAACATAATGACTAATGATACAGACCTGCCTAAGTTTAGAGAATCACCTGTTGAACTATAGAAAGCCACTCTGGAGACTAACTCTTTCCTCACCTGAATCTTGGAAAAGGATCTCCTGGGTTATGAACGGCAGTGA
The DNA here is from genome assembly GCF_000747805.2 of Chaetura pelagica. Lineage (NCBI taxonomy): Eukaryota > Metazoa > Chordata > Aves > Apodiformes > Apodidae > Chaetura > Chaetura pelagica. The sequence goes on along the minus strand of NW_009954572.1, from coordinate 386 downwards.
ATGTAAAGAGCTATCACTTTGGAATTCCTTGGCTTGAATCTGCTCTTCATATATTGTAAATAGTAGATATAATGTAGTTACATTGGTACCGCTCTGGAACGCTGAGAAACGGTGTTCATCACGGACCACTCAAAAGAGGCCTGAGCACCCCCCAGAGAAGGATCTAGTAATAGTGTGTATCAGGAAGTAGCCATTCCTCAGCACAGAACAGGAACATCATGGTAGCACCAAAGAGAAGAGGATAGAAAGTGAAGAAGGAATGGATGTTTTCACGGGCCAAGCGTGGAAAGATGAAGAACGCCGCTGCTGGAATTCTGGCACACCAACACAAAGATAAGGTTGATAGAGTGTACTGCGCACCTGCCACAAAGCAGGATAACAAATGT
>NW_009954570.1:74176-75522 GCF_000747805.2 Chaetura pelagica | reverse complement strand
CTTCTTGACTTTTCCCCCCTGCAAAAAAAACCAAAACACCCCAAACCAACAGGCCTGATGTCCCCAGTGTGTCCCCCCTGTGTGGTGCTGTCCCCAAACCCTGGGCCACCCACCGTGCACCCCAGGGTGTCTCTGCAGAGACCCTGACACTCGGTGCATGAGTGAGTGAGGCCGGATCGTGGCCCCTGCTCCCATTTCCCTCTTGCCACCCTCCCGGGGTGGGGGGGGCAGAGGGAAGAGCTGGTGGAACCTGCCCCTGACCTGGTGCTCCAGCTGGAGCAGGGCTGGGGTTCTGTGTGAGGTCCCCACGGGCTGCGTGGGGTCCCCTCGAGCTGTGCAAGGTCCCTGTGGGGGCACATGGGCCCGCGGGGCCATGCGAGGTCGCCCACAGGCTGTGTAAGGTCTGCACAGGGCTGAGTGAGGTCCGAGGTCCATGCAGGGTCCCTGTGGGATCTGTGTGGCAGCTGTGGGGCTGGGCAAGGGCCCCACGGGATCTGCAAGGGCCCCATGGGTCAGACAAGGTCCACGTGGGTCAGACAAGGTCCCCATGGACTGTGCAAGGTCCCCATGGGATTTGTAAGGTCCCTGTGGGCTGGGCAAGGTCCCCATGGGATCTGCAAGGTGCCCACGGGCTGGGCGAGGACCCCATGGGATCTGAAAGGTCCCCGTGGGTCAGACAAGGTTCCCATGGACCAGAAAAAGTCCCCATGGGCTGGGCAAGGTCCACATGGGATTTGTAAGGTCCCTGTGAGCTGGGCAAGGTCCCCATGGGCCAGACAAAGTCCCCATGGGCCAGACAAGGTCCCGTGGGCCAGACAAAGTCCCCGTGGGCCAGACAAGGTCCCATGGGCCAGGCACAGACCCCTAGGTCGTGTGAGCCGTGGGGCACCAGGGCAGGTGGAGGAGCTGCCAGCTCAGCCCTTCCCAGGGTGACCAGCCCTGCTGTGCTGGGACACTGGGGTCCCATGGGGACACCCTGTGACATTTCCCCTTCCCTCCTGTCTCCCAGCAGCTCAGCTGGGCTGCAGCACAGAGCACGAGGTCCCAGCAGCACGGTCACCTCCCCCCACCCTTCAATAACCAGCAGTTTTGGGCACCACCCCGTGGGTCTTGGGGCCAGAGCTGGGGGGTCAGGCCGAGTTCCCACCCCAGGGCCAGGGGTGGCACAGAGGGGACAGGCTGCAGCTCCTTGGAAGGGCCACCTTGTCCCCAGTGTTCTGCACCCCAGAGCTGGCAGAGGGGCAAACAGGGCATGGAGAGGGGGTGGCACTAGAGCCAGCGTGTCCCCTGCCACCAAGCACCTGCTCCCCCGCTGTCACCCCCCCTCGCTGAGCCCCCGGCACCCT
>NW_009954570.1:71831-72837 GCF_000747805.2 Chaetura pelagica | reverse complement strand
CTGCCCCCCCCCCCCGGGGGGGCGGCTGTGGGTGCTCCCCCATCGAGGCAAACCCCCTGACATTTCCATCAAGGGCTGCGTGGACCCTTGCAGAGAAGGGAGCTGCCCCCAAAATCCCCCTGGCTCAACCCAAAAACCTTCCTCAGCACCTTCCTGGTCAAACAGCCCCCGCGGCCTCAGCATCCTTGGCCTCATCCTGCCCTGAAACTCCTGAACCCGCTGGAGAAGAACCCAATGATCCACAGGTGAGAAACCCAGGGGTGAACCCCACTGGATGAGGCAGCCCCAAAATTGGGGGTCCAAGGGAGGAGGGTCCCATCACCCCATTTACCAAATCCATCTGGTCCCGGGATGCAGCTCCAGGGGTTTTCACTTCCCATCGACTTTCCATGTTGTTGGGGAGGTCTGGGGGGGGGGTTCCCAGCCCCAGGGGAGGGGGTGGAGCAGCCCCCACCTTGGCTAAGGCACGATTTGGTTGAGTAAGAAAATCAATCATCATAAAAAAAAAAAGAAGAGGAACATCCCAATGGCAAGAGGTGCCTCGGGTGGGCACTACAGTACGTGTGGAGTGATGGGCAGGGGGCTGGGAAGGGGGACAAGGACATCACCCCCAAGCTGCCAGGAGCCCCCATGCCAGGAAAACATGGGGGGGGGGCCCCAAAAAAACCCCAACCAAATAAAAAAAGGGAAAGAAAGAAAAGGGATTTTTATTTATTTTTTTGGGGGGGTTCAGATCCAAAACAACCTGTGGCAAAAAAAAAGAAACAACTGGGGTGATCAACAACAGCACCAAGGGCTGCAGCTCTGGGGGGGCTGGTTTGGCTGCTCCCAGGTGGATCTAAAAGGCTTTGGCAAAAAAAGGATGTCACCGAAAGAGCCACCAAACTGCAATCTCTTCCTGCAGAGCTGGTTGGTAAACATCATTCCTTGAAGTCTTTGGCTGAAGTTTTAAAAAAATTTCGAAGCTGAAAAGCTTTTTTTTTTTCTGGCTTTTTTTTTTTTTGTT
>NW_009954570.1:66484-69611 GCF_000747805.2 Chaetura pelagica | reverse complement strand
GGGGTTCCCAGCCCCAGGGGAGGGGGTGGAGCAGCCCCCACCTTGGCTAAGGCACGATTTGGTTGAGTAAGAAAATCAATCATCATAAAAAAAAAAAGAAGAGGAACATCCCAATGGCAAGAGGTGCCTCGGGTGGGCACTACAGTACGTGTGGAGTGATGGGCAGGGGGCTGGGAAGGGGGACAAGGACATCACCCCCAAGCTGCCAGGAGCCCCCATGCCAGGAAAACATGGGGGGGGGGCCCCAAAAAAACCCCAACCAAATAAAAAAAGGGAAAGAAAGAAAAGGGATTTTTATTTATTTTTTGGGGGGGGTTCAGATCCAAAACAACCTGTGGCAAAAAAAAAGAAACAACTGGGGTGATCTACAACAGCACCAAGGGCTGCAGCTCTGGGGGGGCTGGTTTGGCTGCTCCCAGGTGGATCTAAAAGGCTTTGGCAAAAAAAGGATGTCACCGAAAGAGCCACCAAACTGCAATCTCTTCCTGCAGAGCTGGTTGGTAAACATCATTCCTTGAAGTCTTTGGCTGAAGTTTTAAAAAAATTTCAAAGCTGAAAAGCTTTTTTTTTTTCTGGCTTTTTTTTTTTTTGTTTCCTGCTCTAGAAAAACAAAAAACCCCTCAACCTTGGTTTTTGATTCTCTTGGTTGTTTTGGTTTGGTTTGTTGTTTTTTTAAAGGAAAAAAAAAATAGTAGTTTCTTTTGCTTTGGGAAAGAAAAAAACAAAACAAGTAGCTGGAGATGGGCAGGAAACACAGGAATGGTGCCACGGAGTTACATGATGCTGCAGTTTTGCACTGCCTGGGCCTGGGAGGGAGAAAGAGAGAGAAGAAAATGAAAAATAAGCTGGTGTTCATGTCCCTTTGTGTTTTTTTAAAGGAAAAAAAAAATAGTAGTTTCTTTTGCTTTGGGAAAGAAAAAAACAAAACAAGTAGCTGGAGATGGGCAGGAAACACAGGAATGGTGCCACGGAGTTACATGATGCTGCAGTTTTGCACTGCCTGGGCCTGGGAGGGAGAAAGAGAGAGAAGAAAATGAAAAATAAGCTGGTGTTCATGTCCCTCTGCTCTGGCTGCTGAGGGGGCAGCGACGGCCCCAGTGCCCCGTGACTCGTGTCCCTCCCTGGGAGGGGTGAGAAATATAAGGGGATATTTCTAGGCCTGAAGTCAGAGGTTTGAGAATGAGGGGTAAGAGATGAAGGTAACGATACTGACTCATGTTGAGGGTGTTAAGATGAAGGATTTGTGTGACCAGCATGAATCACAGAATCCCAGACTGGTTTGGGTTGGAAGGGACCTTCAAGCCCATCCAGTCCCACCCCCCATGGGCAGGGACACCTCCCAGCAGCCCAGGCTGCTCCAAGCCCCATCCAACCTGCCCTTCAACACCCCCAGGGATGGGGCAGCCACAGCTTCCCTGGGCAACCTGGCCCAGGCTCTCCCCACCCTCACACTCCACAATTCCCTCCTCAGCTCCAACCTCCAGCTCCCTCTCCCACTTTTCATCCCTCCCCCTCATCCCATCCCTCCCTGCCCTTGGCCCAAGTCCCTCCCCAGCTTTCCTGGAGCCCCTTCAGGCCCTGGAAGCTGCTCTAAGCTCTCCCTGGAGCCTTCTCTTCTCTGGGCTGAGTAACACCCAGCAGAGCTGGAACAAGAGCTGGGGAGAACATGGGATGCTCTGGTGCTGCCAGGTGGGCTGAGCATGGGATGGGGTGGGAAGATGCAGCAGCCACATCCTTTCCCCATCCCTCTCAGGCTCCACGTTCTTCCAAAGAGGCTTGTGGAGGCCTGAAGGAGCCCGGGGCAAGAGCAAAAAGTAGAGAGAAGGAGAAGGAGGAGGAGAGGGAACCCCTGTGAGGCTGCCCTGTTGAGATGGGGCGACGCAGGGACAGGGTGGAGCTCCCAGAGCAGCGGCAGAGTGCCCTGGGCTCTGGGAAGGGCACCGACCTGCCGGCGGGGGCTGGAGTTCCCCAGCAGGTAGTTCCTGGTGACCAGGCTGTCCCCGAGGCCGATGCCGGAGTCCCCGATGCTGCGGTAGCTGCGGGTGACGGTGACGCTGGAGGTGGAGGAGCCCGAGGACACGGTGCTGCCGCCGGTGCCCGGGTTGCCCGGCTTGTCGGCCGGTTGCCCGCACGTGCCGCACACCACGGTGCGCGAGCGCAGGTTGTACTCGCCGGGGTCCCCCGGCCCCCCGCAGCTGCCCTGGAAAGGGGGGGAGGAAACAGACAAAACCACCCTCAGCACCTGCCCCAGCACCTTCTGCCGGAGGGTCCCGGCCCCCCGGGGGGGCTCTGGGAGCTGCTCTGCAAAGAGGGTCACCCTGTCCCTCCTGCGGTGTGGGGATCAGAAATGGCTGTTACAGCTACGGAATGGATTGGATAGATAGGAATATCCAGTGTATATATTCCATATACATATATATATAAAGATTTATATGGAATATAAATATAATTGTATTTATGGAAATACCTTTAACATCACCCAGACACACCGTTCGCTCAGCCCTGCCAAGGCCACCACTGCCCCAGGTCCCTCAGCACCACATCTTGGAAACCCCTCCAGGGATGGGGACTCCCCCCCTGCCCTGGGCAGCCTGGGCCAGGGCCTGACAACCCTTCCCAGGAAGGAATTGTTCCCAGGATCCAACCTCAACCTCCCCTGGGCAACTTGAGGCCCTTTCCTCTTGTCCTGTCACTTGTTCCTGGGGGGAAGTGACCAAACCCCCCTGGCTCCAACATCTCAGGGAGCTGTCACAGTCTGTGCAGACGCTACGACCCCAAGCCACGTGTGACCTGTTCCTGCTGCCCTCACACAGGTTCCCTTTCCTGGCAGCACACGGGAGACACCGTAACCACACTTCTCTTGTGCTTCCTCTCCTGCATCCTCTTCCTTGCCACTTGGAGAGCTCAGCTGACTCCTTCCCAGTGGGAACTTCACTCTTGGGAAGGATTCAGCCACCAGACCAGTGGGCAGCACTGAGTCCTCAATGCAGGGAGAGTCGATACCCATCTTGGCACAACTCTTCCCCTCCAGAGAACTCCAAGGAGAGCAGATGATGGACGCCCCATCCTGCTGCTGTCAGAGCCCTGGGCAGCAGCACCCAGGGGGTTTTTGGTGGGGCTGAGGCCC
>NW_009954570.1:63096-65797 GCF_000747805.2 Chaetura pelagica | reverse complement strand
GGATCCCTCCTGGAGGGATGGGCTGGTGGGGGCCCCGGAGCTGCAGCCAGGGATGGACACCTTGAGATGGGGAGTAGGGGCTCCTGCCTGCTGCCCACTGCTCCTCCCAGTGCATCTTCCAGCTCCATGAGGGGAGTGATGGGCTGAGAGGAAGGACAAAGTCACCTCTGGATTTGGTCCAGTGCCCTTGTGGAGAGGATGAAGTAGCTGCCATGGAGAAGTGTCGTCCATCAACTTCCCACCATCCTGTGCTCCATCTCTGAGTGATGTGAGGTTCCAGCTCAGCCTCCCTTCTGGCTCCTCCAGCCCTTTTCCCAGAAGGTCAAGGTTGCTTGGGGTTGGAGATGACCTCCAGCAAGGCCTCTAGAGCTTTCTTAGCAAGTGGTAATCTTCTCCAGGTGCCAGAGGTCACAGAATCATGGAATCCCAGACTAGTTTGGGTTGCAGGGACATTAGAGATCATCCAGTCCCACCTCCTGCCATGGGCAGGGACACCTCCCACCTTCTAGGGTGCTCAAAGCTTCATCCAACCTGTCCTTCAACACTTCCAGGGATGGGGCAGCCACAGCTTCTTGGCAACCTGGGTCAGGGTCTCACCACCCTCACAGCCAAGAATTTCTTCCTAGGGTCTCTTCACAGTCTCCCCTCTTCCAGCTTGAAAACGTTTCCCTCATCCCATCCCTCCCTGCTCTTTTCCAAAGTCCCTCCCCAGCTTTCCTGGAGCCTCTTCAGGCACTGGAAGCTGCTCTAAGTCTTCTAAGGGATCTTGAGTCTTCTTCTCTTCTCATAGTGAAGAATTTCCTCGCAGTGTCCAAACACCTCATTCCCTGGTGCCTCCCTAACACCTTCCCCCTCCTAATGCCTCCTTCCTTCCCAGATCTGGTGGCTTCTCCCCTTCACTTGGCTCCACAGCAGCCTCTTCCATGTGGTCTGATCCTGCATGGTGCTGAGCAGCCTCCCACCCTGCCCAGGACTGGACTGGAGCTCCCCCCAGCACCCCTGGGACAGACCCCCCCTACCCCAGGACCAGCACCTTCCCCAGCACCCAACTCACATGGTGATGGTGGTGGCGGATGCTGACTTCCTCATCATCCTCATCCTCATCCTCATCGTTGATGATCACGGTGCGGACCAGTTTCCTCATGGCCACCTCCTGCAGGGGGAACAGGAGCAGGAGGTTGGGGGGGTGCTGGGGTGTCAGTGCCCCCCCCTGTGCCCCTCGGGTGCTGCCGGGGGGGGGGTCTCACCTCCCCGTTGGAGTTGATCAGGGCGGTGCGCAGGCTGTCCCCGGAGCCCCAGCTGCTCTGGGCTTTCCACACCACGTTGCTGGGGGGGCTGTGGGTCGCCCCGGCCCCCGAGGCCCAGATCTAAGTAGAGAAGCGGAGAAAAAAGCAACATCTCAGGTCTGTCCCCCCCCACACACACACACTACAAACAAAAAAGCCACGGCCAAGGAACCTCGGAGTCTTGGCTGGGTTTGGGATCTGGGCTGGAGCCCTCAGTGGGGGGGACTCACCGTGACCGTCTGACCAGCCTTCAGGGTGAACTGCGGTGGTTGAGGGGGGGGTCGTCTCCATTCTGCCTCTTGACCTGCCAGCTCCCCATCGCCTGGTCCTGCGGGAGGGGCAGCAGCAACCCTGAGACCCCCCGGTTCCTCCCCAGCCGCTCCCAGCTCACCTCCTGCCCGCGGGGTGAACTACACCCCCAGGGAGCCCCCCAAAAGGCAAACACACCTCGTTGGACTTGTTCCTGAGGCGGACAAAGCGTCCCTCCAGGTCCACCTCCTCCACCCCAACGCGGCCGCTCGTCCGGGCGTGGTGGGAGAAGCTGGTCCGACTCTCACTGTCCTCCAGCTTCCTCTTCTTGGAGGAGCCCGGGGCAGAGGACATGTGGCTACGGGACCCCCCTTTGTGGGAGGAGGGGCTGGGGGACAGCCTCAACCTGGACAGGAGGAGAAGGTGAGATGGAGTCAGTGAGGACAGGAGGGTTGGGACCTACAGCACCCACCGGGCGCCCCGCGCTCACCGCTCCTCCTCGCCCTCCAGCAGCTTGCGGTAGGCGTTGATCTCCATGTCCAGAGCCAGCTTGATGTCCAGCAGCTCCTGGTACTCATCCAGCTGCTGCTGCATGCGTGCCCGCATCTCGGCCATCTCCCGCTCCTTGTCTGACAGCAGGCGCCGGTTGGTCTCGCGCTCCCTGGCCAGGATGTCCTCCAGGTCGTGCAGCTTCGCCTCCTTGGCGGCCAACTGTGCAGGGAGGGACGGTGAGGGGCGGCCCGCATCTCGGCCATCTCCCGCTCCTTGTCCGACAGCAGGCGCCGGTTGGTCTCGCGCTCCCTGGCCAGGATGTCCTCCAGGTCGTGCAGCTTCGCCAGAGGTTGTCGATGCGGATGCGGGTTTGCTGCAGCTCCTCGTGGGCAGCACCCACCATGTTGCTGTTCCTCTCCGCCGACTGCTTGGCGTTCTCCAGCTGGAAGGGCGGGATGGGTGGGCGACAAATCCCTCAGCACCCTCTGCCCACCCGCCAGGGGTACCTGGGGTGCTGCTCACCTTGGCCCCATAGGTCTTCTCCAGTTCCTCCTTGTAGAGCCGGATCTGGGCTTCGTGCTGGCTCCTCAGCTCCTGCAGGGCCTCGGAGAGTTTGCTCTCGAACTCGCGCTGCCGCCCGTTGTCGATCTCCACCAGCCGCGTCTCGCGGCGGC
>NW_009954570.1:60263-60622 GCF_000747805.2 Chaetura pelagica | reverse complement strand
TCCGTCTTCCTCTTCTTGGAGGAGCCCGGGGCAGAGGACATGTGGCTACGGGACCCCCCTTTGTGGGAGGAGGGGCTGGGGGACAGCCTCAACCTGGACAGGAGGAGAAGGTGAGATGGAGTCAGTGAGGACAGGAGGGTTGGGACCTACAGCACCCACCGGGCGCCCCGCGCTCACCGCTCCTCCTCGCCCTCCAGCAGCTTGCGGTAGGCGTTGATCTCCATGTCCAGAGCCAGCTTGATGTCCAGCAGCTCCTGGTACTCATCCAGCTGCTGCTGCATGCGTGCCCGCATCTCGGCCATCTCCCGCTCCTTGTCCGACAGCAGGCGCCGGTTGGTCTCGCGCTCCCTGGCCCGGAT
>NW_009954570.1:58562-60150 GCF_000747805.2 Chaetura pelagica | reverse complement strand
GCTGACCTCGGAGGAGTGGTTGTCGATGCGGATGCGGGTTTGCTGCAGCTCCTCGTGGGCAGCACCCACCATGTTGCTGTTCCTCTCCGCCGACTGCTTGGCGTTCTCCAGCTGGAAGGGCGGGATGGGTGGGCGACAAATCCCTCAGCACCCTCTGCCCACCCGCCAGGGGTACCTGGGGTGCTGCTCACCTTGGCCCCATAGGTCTTCTCCAGTTCCTCCTTGTAGAGCCGGATCTGGGCTTCGTGCTGGCTCCTCAGCTCCTGCAGGGCCTCGGAGAGTTTGCTCTCGAACTCGCGCTGCCGCCCGTTGTCGATCTCCACCAGCCGCGTCTCGTGCCGGCGCTTGGTCTCCCGCAGCTCCTGGGGACGGGCCAGGGGACACGGTGTCACCTGGGTGGCTGGGGACACCACACGCGGGGCTGCCGTCGGGCACGGGGAGGCTCACCTCGCTGTAACTGTTCTTCTGGAACTCGAGCTCCTCCTTCAGAGTCTGCAGGCGGTTCTCGGCGTCCACGCGGCGCAGCATCTCGTCCTGCAGCTGCTTCTTGGCTTCGCTCAAGGCGCTTTCCAGCTGCAGGGGGTGGAGAAGGAACATCACAGAGGGCACCGGGGGACTGCCCAGGCACAGCGCCCAGACCTGGCCGGGGACCCACCGCCCAGCCCTTCCTCTACCCCCTGGAACAGGGGGGTGAGTGGGGCCACTGGGGACTGGGCTGTCCCTGCTCACCTTGGCCACCTGTCCCCTCAGGTCCCGCACTTCATTCTCCAGGTTCCTCTTCTCACCGAGACGTTTCCTCCCCCCCCAGATAAACCTGGTGGTCACCAGTGGTGTTTAATGTCTTCATCCGTGGTCTGGGTGAGGGGATGGGGGGCAACCTCAGTCAGTTGGCAGGTGACAGGTTGGATCGATGGGTTGAGGCTCATGCAGAGGGACCTGGACAGGCTGGATCCATGGGCTGAGGCCAATGGTGTGAGGTTCAAGGCCAAGCTGTGGGTCCTGCACTTGGGTCACACCAACCCCAGGCAACGCTCCGGGCTTGGGGAGGAGCAGCTGGAAAGTGCCCGTGGGAAAAGGACCTGGGGGGGTTGGTTGACACGGGCTGAACATGAGCCAGAGAGTGCCCAGGTGGCCAAGGAGGCCACCAGCATCCTGGCTGGTGTCAGCACTCAGCTTTACCTGGCTTGTATCAGCACTAGTGTGATCAGCAGGACCAGGGCAGGGATTGTCCCTTATGCTGGGCACTGCTGAGGCCACACCTCAAATCCTGAGGGAGGTTCTGGGCTCCTCACAACAAGAACATGGAAGGGCTGGAGCATGTCCAGGGAAGGGCAGCAGAGCAGGGGAAGGGGCTGAAGCACAAGTGTGAGCAGGAGCAGCTGAGGGAGCTGGGGGTGTCCAGCCTGGAGAGCAGGAGGTGAGGGGAGACCTGCTGGCTCTGCAGCTGCTGAGAGGAGGTTGGAGCCAGGGGGGTCGGGCTCTGCTCCCCAGGAACAAGGGATGGGACAAGAGGAAAGGGCCTCAAGTTGCCCAGGGGAGGTTGAGGTTGGATCCTGGGAACAATTCCTTCCTGGGAAGGGTTGTCAGG
>NW_009954570.1:43041-54379 GCF_000747805.2 Chaetura pelagica | reverse complement strand
AGCCATTGTCGCCTCGCTGTCCCCAGAGCCGGGGTCCCGGAGGTGGGACACGGAGGTCCCGGGTCCCCAGGGGTGCGTTCCCGGGGTGTTGGGGACCCCCCCGCCCCTGCCGGGACATCGTGGGGCCAGAAAGAGCAGGGAGTGAGGACAAGGAGCAGGGAGGGCTGCAGGGGGCTCAGCCCCACAGGGTCCCCAGCAGGGACTGGCGCTCCCAGGGCTGCAGAGGGAGGAAGCTCCTCCCTCGGCCCCCGGCAGCTCCTGCACGGCTCTGCTTCCTGGCCCCGAGCCAGCCTGGGGACACTGCCCACCCCCTGCTCCATGGACCCCCTTCCCCACGTCCTGCCACGTCCCTCCTGCTCCCACTCCTTTGGTGCCAGTGACTCATAGGAGAAAAATGCCATCTGGGAGCTGGAGCCGGAGCCTGCAGGCTCAGCCCGGGACACGTTGGAGGCCGAGTTTTCCCGTCTGGCAGCAGCTCATCCTGCAGCCAGCGTGGCCACCCCGGCAGGGTTCAATCCTGCTGCCCTGGGCCGAGCTCAGCAGAGCTTCACTCTGGGCAGAGCTCATCCTGGGACAGGGTTTCAAGGTGGAAGAGGGAGCTGGAGATGAGATCTTGGGAAGGAATTCTTGGCTGTGAGGGTGGGGAGAGCCTGGCCCAGGTTGCAGCTCTGCTCTGGAGCCAGGCTGGGAGAGTTGGGGTGTTGAGCCTGGAGAGGAGAAGGCTCCAGGGAGACCTTAGAGCAGCTTCCAGTGCCTGAAGGGGCTCCAGGAAAGCTGGGGAGGGACTTGGGCCAAGGGCAGGGAGGGATGGGATGAGGGGGAGGGATGAAAAGTGGGAGAGGGAGCTGGAGGTTGGAGCTGAGGAGGGAATTGTGGAGTGTGAGGGTGGGGAGAGCCTGGGCCAGGTTGCCCAGGGAAGCTGTGGCTGCCCCATCCCTGGGGGTGTTGAAGGGCAGGTTGGATGGGGCTTGGAGCAGCCTGGGCTGATGGGAGGTGTCCCTGCCCATGGGGGGTGGGACTTGATGAGCTTTAAGGTCCCTCCAACCTAAACCATTTGATGACTCTATCTCACCTGCAAAGACCTGGGTACAGCCAGAGGTCACTAGCTCTTTGGGATGGGGCTTGTGACACTTGTAGTGCCATCCTGAAGCTTCTGACACTTTAGGGGACACCAGGGCCACTTACAAGTGAAACACAGGGGGGGACATTCAGTCTGGAAGGTGACATTTACGTCTCTGCAGCAGTGACATATTCACCTTCTGCAAGGACTGGAGGGATCCAGGGCTCACAGCAAAAAGCCTGGAGAGCCCCATGGCAGATCCCAGGGGACTGGAGGACAAATCTCTTCTCCTTAGACACCTCCCGAGCACACTTGGGGGAGCAGGGATGGAGCTCGGGCTGCAGCAGCTGCAGGGCTGGGCTGGGGAGCAGCCAAGCAAGGAGAGGGCTGAGATGAATCCCTGTCCTGTCCTTCCCCCTCCTCTGGGGGGTCTGTGTGTGTGGCTCTGCAGGGCCTGAGCATCTTCACCCACCACCCTCCACCCCAGATGCCTGCAGAGGTTTCAGCAGGGGTGCAAGTCCCCTCCTCCGCTGGGGACCCCCGTGTCCCCCAGTCCACACCAGCCCTTGTGATCCCCAGCCCAGCCAGGGTTTGTGTTTTCCCTCTGCCTACTTCTCGGGTCCTGCCTTTATTTCCCTGCAGCCTCCCGGGCTCCAGCTGGTGTTGGGCTAAAAATAAAAACTCTGATGGCAGCTGCGTCGCTCCCACTTCCCTTGGCACTGGGACTGGACAGGACCTTCCTCCTCCTCCTCCTCCCTGGAGGTTTTCACTCCTCCCCTCATCCTGCTAGAGCCTAAAATATCTCAAATCCTCCACCAGCCAAAAGGGAAGCAGAGAGACCCACCCTGAAGGGCTGGGTGGCCCTGGCCAGGGGCTCAGCACCCCGCAGGATGTGATCCCTTGTGCTGGGAGAGTTGGGTGTGAAAAACAAGTATTTACCAAAGCCAAGAGGAGAAAACACAAGAGGGGCACCAAAATCCCAAGAAGCAGAAGTCTCAAGAGAAAAGATGGAGGGAAAAGGGGCCTCAAGATGTTTTATTTTTAGCTTTTAAAAGCAGGAAGGAGGGGGGGGAAAAAAAAATAAAAAAGGAAAGAAAATTGCAGCTGAGCTGCCAGAAAATCCAAATGTGAATGGAAAGTTGGACCTGCCCGTGCTCAGCAGACACGGAAAGGAGCTGGTGAAGCTGAGGCTGCAAGAGGGGCTGGGGCTGAACACCCCCCGGGGGGGGTGGTCCCTGCAGAAGGATCAGGGACAGCCCTGCAGAGCAGTGCCCAGGATCTGCTGTCAGAGCAGTGCCCAGGATCTGCTGTCAGAGCAGTGCCCAGGATCTGCTGTCACTCCCCTTCCCTCTGCCCAAAAATCCCAGCCCAGGAAGCCACGGAGCTGGGCTCTCCCTCTGGAAAAGCTGGGAGAGGCTGGAGGCTCCAGAGGGAAGGAGCTCCAGTGTCCCGTGGGCTGGCAGGGAAGTGCCAACCCTCTCTGAGAAACCACTGCTCAACCAGAGGCACTTTAGGAAACACCCTCACTGGGCTGTGGGTGCTGGGAGGGACCAGGGGGGTGGGATGGAGCCAGAGGGAGAAACGGGCGTTTCCCTCCTTCCCTGCTCCAAACCAGCCACCCCAGCCCGGAGCCAGGGGAGCTGCCAGGACTCCTGCCCCATCTCTAAACCTGTTTGCACATCTGATGATGCCAGGGACTGTGGGTTTCACAGGATCACAGAATCATGGAATGGTTTGGGTTGGACCTTAAAGCTCCTCCAGTCCCACCCCCCATGGGCAGGGACACCTCCCAGCAGCCCAGGCTGCTCCAAGCCCCATCCAACCTGCCCTTCAACACCCCCAGGGATGGGGCAGCCACAGCTTCCCTGGGCAACCTGGCCCAGGCTCTCCCCACCCTCACACTCCACAATTCCCTCCTCAGCTCCAACCTCCAGCTCCCTCTCCCACTTTTCATCCCTCCCCCTCATCCCATCCCTCCCTGCCCTTGGCCCAAGTCCCTCTCCAGGGAATCCAGTGACACACCAGCCTGTTCCCCTGCCACAAGACTGGGCACTATCCCAGAAAAGCCTTCACAATGTATTTACTGCTTGGGAAGCAGAGGAGGCACCGTGTGCCCAAGGAGGTTTGTGATGGACATGGTTGCTGGGGAGCCCCAGGAAACCTGCTCAGCCCCACCTCGGGCTTCCTGCTCTGCCCTGCGCTGCCTCCAGCACCAGGGGTTGCTCCCCCTATCCTAGGGATTGCCCCCCAGTCCCAGGGATGGCTCCTCCATGGCAGAGATCACTCCCTGCATCTCAGGGATCACTCTTCCTATCAGGAATCACTCCCTCATCCCAGGGATAATTTCTCCACCCCAGGGATTGTTTCCACATCCCAGCGATCGTTCCCCCATCCCAGGGATCATTCCCCAGCCCAGGGATCACTCTCCCCATCCCAGGAATCATTCCCCAGTCCCAGGGATCATTCCCCAGCCCAGGGATCACTCTCCCCATCCCAGGAATCATTCCCCAGTCCCAGGGATCATTCCCCAGTCCCAGGGATCACTCTCCCCATCCCAGGGATGGTTCCCCAGTCCCAGGGATGATTCCCCATCCCAGGGATGGTTCCCCAGTCCCAGGGATGATTCCCCAGCCCAGGCACCAGGGCCCCACAGCCCCACGTGCTGAGGAAAGGCGTTCTTGGGAACACCTTGGCAGTGGGGCAATGGGAATGTGGCAAAGCAGCTTCTCCCAGCTCCTGACTCATCCCTGCCGCTCTGCCTTTGCCAAATCACCAGGATAAACACGGGCTGGTCTCCTAGCAGGGGAGCTGTAAATAGCCAGAGCCACGCAGGGCCAGCCTAACATCTGCCAACATCTGCAGGGAGCATCCTGTGAGGCACCAGCCCTGCCCGGGGCTGCCCCAACAGCCCCCCAGCCCTGCCAAAGCCCCTCCTGGTGCCAGGGCTGGTCCTGCCCGTGCCACACACTCCCCCTGGGGCTGAGGGACCTTGCTCAGCTCCATCTGGCCCAGGAACATCCCTGGAGCTGAGATTGGGCTTCTCCTTAGGACAGGAACTAAACCCACTGCTTCTTTGGGAGCCAGGAAAAGGCATTTCCCAGGGATGCTGATGGACCCTTTGGGTTGGGGTTCCCCAAAATCTTTTCTGTCGTTCCTTTCCCTCCACAAAGGCCACCAGAGGGAATCTGACTGGGAGCTGTGGGTGCAACTGGGCCTGATCACAGCTGATCTTCCAGGAATCACAGAATCACCAAGGCTGGAAAAGACCTTTCAGATCATCAAGTCCAGTCTGTGACCTGACACTCCCATATCTCCAGACCATGGCACCAAGTGCCACCTCCAGCCTTTCTTTGAACACCTCCAGGGATGGTGCCTCCACCACTTCCCTGGGCAGTCCATCCCAGTGTCTGATCACCCTTTCCATGAGGAGGTGCTTCCTGATATCCATCCTAAACCTCCCCTGGAGCAGCTTCAGGACAGGCTCTCTCCTCCTGTCTCTGGTTTCCTGGGAGAAGAGCCCAGACCCACCTGACCCCAACCTCCCTTCAGGTGGTTCTAGAGAGTGAGAAGGTCCCCTGAGTCTTCTCCAGGCTGATCAACCCCAGCTCCCTCAGCCCATCCCTGTAAGACTTTCCCTCCTGTCCCTTCACCAGCCTCATTGCTCCCTTCTGGACCTGCCCCAGCACCTCAAGATCTTTCTTGAAGTTTTACTTGAAGAACTGGACACAAACACCCTCAGATATTCCCCACGAAGCCTTTAAGGAGCTTTTCCCTGGAGCGAAGCCCCCGCGCCCCGTCCCTGCAGCCTCGTCCCTCGCCGCGGGGAAGAGCAGTTGGGCAACAAACCCACACACATCACTAGGGCCCTGGGCCACTGGGCTTCCCCCCCTCCCCACTGCTGAAGAGCCAGGAACACCATTTCAGAGCATAAAGAGCATTTCAAAAAGCCTGAGCCGGGGGGGCTGCCTGGGGAGCCCCGGCCGGGCTGTCACGCCAGGGCTGCTGACTCATCCCAGCTCCAAATGGAAATAAATCCCAAGCCACCAGTGACGTTGGGCTGAGCCCTCCCTGGTAACAGGAGGGCTCTGTGGTTGTCACCAGAGGGGTTTTGTAGCTGGAAAAGGGGGTTTTGCTGGCTCCCCTGTGGGAGGCGATGGGGACACGGAGCAGGCTTGGCTTCCCACGGCCTGTGCTCTGCTTTGGGGAGCACTGGATCAGGCATAAATCACAGAATCCAAATGATTTTGGTTGGAAAAGATGCCCGAGTCCAACCACCAACCCATCCCTACCGTGTTTGATGCTGAACCATGTCCCTCAACCTGTGCCTGCAGGGACTGGGCAGGATTTACCCTCCACAGGCACCTTCCCAGAATGGAACAGGCACAGGAGCTTCCCAGCAGGACCACCAGGTGCTCTGTTGCCCATCACACTCCTGCTAACTTTTCCAGGGTGCAGGAAACCACAGGATGGATGCAAGGAGCTGGGGAAGAGCAAGTGGCCATGGGCTGGTGGAAGCCCCCAGTGCCAGGAGCCTGCAGACCCCAGCAGCATGGGTGGCTGAGTCCTGGGGATGAGTGACCAAAACCAGGGCAGGATCTCCCTCTGGATTCCCTTTGCCACCAAATCCCTGGGATACCTGGAACCAGCTGAGGGCCCAGGCCTCCAGGCTGGGATTACATGCAAGGTGCCACCAGTTGAAACTTGACTTAGCCAAACTGGTCCAGCCACAGGCTTGTCCCCAGAGCTGCTCTCACAGAGCTCAGCAGTTTGTCTGCATGGGGGGAAAAAACTTGGCCAGGCGTTCTGTCTGTGCAGGTCCCAAGGGAACTGGCAGATCCTGGGGCTTCCAGAGGAAGGGCTGGGTCCTGGCTTGCAAAAAAACCTGGGTTTTCCATGGGAAAAGAGACCACCAAAGACTAAAAACCTGCACATCTCAACCCATGGTCAAACATCAATCCCTGCTCAGCACGACCCAAACCTGCCCAGCAGGAACACACCAGCTTTGCCTCCTCCTGCCTTCCTGCACAGTTTGGAATTAGCTTCTCTAGAAGACTTAAGCTATAATGTCCTTCCTCAGGAGATAGGGACTCTTTAAAAACAGGCTGGAATTGTGCTGGGAACACCACTTTTCTAGATGTAGCTCAAATTATCCAGCACCTTGGGATGCTGCTCCTTTCCCACCTCCTGAGAACAAGGTTTCAGGAGATAAGGCACAAGGACAAAGCTTGTTTTTCCACTCCAGCATTTACTAATAATTTCTAGTGTAACAGAAGAGCCTGTTTAAAGCTGCAGCCTGCCTTGTGGACACTCCTGCCTTTGGGAATAGGAGGAAATTCAAAGTGATCCTGGCAATACTGTGAACATTCACAAACTGTGACAAATGCAGTTTCCATATTTTTACTAAAATGGACAAACATCCCCACAATTTCACTTGGGAGTGAATGAAATTTAAGGTGTTTTGCTCAGACTGGACTATCTTCCTGTCCCCAGCCTGAGGGGGCTCCAGGAAAGCTGGGGAGGGACTTGTCACCAGAGAGGGCAGTGACAGGACAAGGGCTGATGGTTTTAAACTGAAAGAGGGGAGATTTAGGTTGGACATCAAGAAGAAATTCTTCACTGTGAAGGTAGGAAGGTGCTGGAACAGGTTGCCCAGAGAGGCTGTGGCTGCTCCATCCCTGAAGGTGTTGAAGGGCAGGTTGGATGGGGCTTGTGCAGCCTGGGCTGCTGGGAGGTTGGAACCTGATGGTCTTTAAGGTCCCTTCCAACCTCAACAATTCCATGACTCTGTCTTCCCCCAGTTTTTGCAAGAACTGACTTCAGACTGAGTGGGAAAGTTTTGGATGCAACATTTTTTTTTCCTTTCTCACCTAAAAAACCTCCAGAAAAATCCCAAGAACATCAGGTTGACTTGGACACATCCTTGAGGAATGAGAAAGTGCAAAGCCTGGAGAACATCACCTCAAAGGATGAAGACAAAGTGCAGATTCCCATTTAACTGCAAATGGAGTTAAAACCAGTGAGCTGAGTCACCCTGTTAATCACATCTTTGGGGGGGGGATGGGAGGGGGGGTGAAAACCAGTCAGAAGCTCATGTTTCTCTGGGCCCTGGCAATGCTTCAGGACCTGGGGCAGGAGAGAAGGAGCAGGGATGCAAATCCCAGCCCTGGGTGCAAAGGACCACGTTGTCACCATGCAAATGTGGGGGTCACCTCTTTTCCCTCTGCAGACACCTGCAGTGGGATGCAAAGTTTGGCAGCCCCGAGAGGGGGGATGGGAAGGGATGAGGAGGCTGTTTTGCCCATGGGGGCATCGCTGGGGGGGCAGAGCTGCACCCCAGCCTGGGCCAGCTGCCAGGGCACTGATCCATGGCTGGGATCCCTCGGGAAGATCATCAAATCATGGGATGGTTTGGGTTAGAAGAGACCTGAAAGATCATCTAGATCCAACCCCCTGCATGGGCAGGGACACCTCCCAGCAGCCCAGGCTGCTCCAAGCCCCATCCAACCTGCCCTTCAACACCCCCAGGGATGGGGCAGCCACAGCTTCCCTGGGCAACCTGGCCCAGGCTCTCCCCACCCTCACACTCCACAATTCCTTCCCAAGATCCCATCTCAATCTCCCCTCTTCCAGCTTAAACCCTTGTGTCCTGTCACTCCACACCCTTGCAAAAACAGCAGCTCCCTCCATTTTCGATAAAGCCAGGGAGGCAAATCACCAGGCAGCAGCATTTGCTTAAGAAACAAGCAGGGAGTTGTCTCCTCCTAGGAACAAAAGGCCTTGGTCTCCCAGCTCCCAGGGCACAGATAAAGGCAGGCGAGGTGTTTACCCTGCCACAAGGTTTGTTTTTGTGGCGAGGTTGGTGTGGGCACCAGAGCCTCCCTGTTTGCTGCTCCAGCCACCCCAGCAGGTCTCATCCCCTGCCAGGGTGGCTCTGGGATGGGGCTGGAGGTCTGAGGGGCTCAGGGAGCTGGGGTTGTTCCCACCAGCCCAGGCTGCTCCAAGCCCCATCCAACCTGTCCTTCAACACCCCCAGGGATGGGAAAACCACCTTGAAGATCATCTAGGGGATCAACCAGGTGATCTTGAAGGTCCCTTCCAAACCAAACCATCCCATGAGCTGCAGACCATCCAGTCCCATCAATCCACAACTTCTCCAGGAAACCTGGCCCAGGCTCTCCCCACCCTCACACTCCACAATTCCCTCCTCAGCTCCAACCTCCAGCTCCCTCTCCCACTTTTCATCCATCCCCCTCATCCCATCCCTCCCTGCCCTTGTCCCAAGTCCCTCCCCAGCTTTCCTGGAGCCCCTTCAGGCCCTGGAAGCTGCTCTAAGGTCTCCCTGGAGCCTTCTCCTCTCCAGGCTCAACACCCCAACTCTCCCAGCCTGGCTCCAGAGCTGCTCCAGCCCTCCCAGCATCTCCGGGGCCTCCTCTGGACTCTCTCCAACAGCTCCATGTCCTCCCTGTGTTGGGGACCCCAGAGCTGTTCCCAGCCCTGCAGGGGGTCTCAGCAGAGCAGAGCAGAGGGGACAATCCCCTCCCTGGCCCTGCTGCTCACACTGCTGGTGACAGCCCAGGACACGGGGGGTTTCTGGGCTCCAGCACGTGGTGCTGCCTCATGTTGAGCTTCTCCTGCCCCAACACCCCCAAGTCCTTTTCCACAAGGTTGCTCTCCATCCAATATGAAGCACCAAAGCCAAGGCAGGGTCGCCTCACTTGCCAGTTTGGGACCCACATGCCACAGGTTTGTGTCTCTGCCCTGCAAATGGTGGTTCCAGGTGCTACATGGCCTGATGGGGCTGGAGCTGATGCTGCTGAGGAGCAATTCTCCTCTCCCCAACACTCCTCTTCCTCCCTCAAGCCCATGGCAGGAAGGCTCAGCTTGGCAAAATCCCCTCTCATTCCTCCTAGTGCCACAGGGCAGCAGGGTGGGGGGCACCCTCACCCCCAGGGGTGCTGCTGGGGAGCAGGTTACCCACCCATCACGCCAGGAAGGAAGGGGAAGGAAGAAACCTGGTTGGGACCTCCTGGAGATGCAGCCCTGCCCACAGCTGCACCCTGTGCCCCGGGCTGGGGTGACTCATCTCCCTGCTCCTGCCTCACTGCAGGTCCCCAATCCTCCTCTTCCCACCCCATTCCAGCTTCCTGCATTAAAGGCAGGGATTAAAGGGCATTTCAAAAGGTATTGGAGAAGCCTCAGAGAGCAGCACCTGGGCAACCTGGGCGATGGTTTTACTGCCACCATTCCTGGGGGTTGTCAATTTTATTGCCACCCTTCATGTCCTGCTTCATTACTGGGCTGCAAAGGCTCCTTGAGTGTGGCCAGGGCTGGACCCAGAGCCCTCCCCAAAGCCACCAGTGAGCCCAGAGCTCTGCCCAGCCACTCTACTGCAAGGAGAGGGGGACAGATGCCTCTTCCCAGTGGGAATTTGGAACTGCAATGGGGAAGCTCATCTGGGTGCCCATGAGCATCAGGGCCAAGTCTCTGCCAGGCTCTTTGAAGCCCACACATTCCACATCCTTGTCCAAATCTGGGACTTTTTTTTTTTTCTTCTGGAGGGGGGTTACATGACTCAGAGCTGGGGTTTAAACAGAGAAAGCTTCTCCCTAAACTGCTATTAAATAAAACCCCAACAAATTGGAATGGTGGGAGGCAGATGCCAGGTGTGCCCAGCCTGGGCTGTGGGCACCAGGCTGGGCAGGAGGACACGGATGCTGAGAGCAGAAGTGGTTGGAGGTGGCTTTAGTCCAAGAGGATTGAGAGCACTCCTTTATCACAAACCTTCTCCTACAGAGGTGCTTCAGAACCACTCACAGCCCCAAGGCAAGAATTCCAGAGCTTCAGGAGAGCCACAGCTCACTCCTAACCCTGGCTCCAGTGTGTCTTTGGAGGGTCACGGCGCCAAGAAGACCTGCCATGGGGCAACCCCTGAAGGGGCAGGGTAAAGTACAGGGACACTCATCCTGCACGTGCTGGAACTTTGTCCCCATTGCTGTTGTACCTCCTGGCTCTGAACCTGGGGAGGCAGCAATAAAGCATCATGGCTGGAGGATGATCTCACCATCGTAGGGAAATTGCTTTACGACCGACGGGGAGATGCTGACTCAGCATCACTGAGGAACTGAGAAGTGCTCAGCCCAGTTGGGTTTTGTGGCCTGTCTGTGGGCTCAGCTCAATGCACTTCATTAACCAACTTTCACCCCTCGGGCTCTTCTTAATACCCACAGCCCCAACGTGGGGCTCACGACACTGCGAAGCATCACGGAGATGCTGGGAGGGCTGGAGCAGCTCTGGAGCCAGGCTGGGAGAGTTGGGGTGTTGAGCCTGGAGAGGAGAAGGCTCCAGGGAGACCTTAGAGCAGCTTCCAGGGCCTGAAGGGGCTCCAGGAAAGCTGGGGAGGGACTTGGGCCAAGGGCAGGGAGGGATGGGATGAGGGGGAGGGATGAAAAGTGGGAGAGGGAGCTGGAGGTTGGAGCTGAGGAGGGAATTGTGGAGTGTGAGGGTGGGGAGAGCCTGGGCCAGGTTGCCCAGGGAAGCTGTGGCTGCCCCATCCCTGGGGGTGTTGAAGGGCAGGTTGGATGGGGCTTGGAGCAGCCTGGGCTGCTGGGAGGTGTCCCTGCCCATGCAGGGGGTGGGACTGGATGAGCTTTAAGGTCCCTTTCAACCCAAACCATCCCATGATCCTACCAGTGCCCATCACAGACCAAACAGGGTTTCTGCAGCTCAGTGGTCCCTGCCCTGGGGGCTGGTGCACGGGGCAGCAGCTGCTACTGCAGCAAGTGGGACCAGGGGGCTGTGCCAAGACCAAACAGGGTTTCTGCAGCTCAGTGGTCCCTGCCCTGGGGGCTGGTGCACGGGGCAGCAGCTGCTACTGCAGCAAGTGGGACCAGGGGGCTGTGCCACCCCCCTGCAGTTGTTCAGCTTCACACTGGAGCTATTCACCCCTGGGTGGGAGGGGAGGGGAGCAGGGGCAGGTGGGCACCAGCCCCGACACCAGGCAATTCCCAGCTCCATCCCGGGGCAGCACATCCCGAACCCACCGGGCAGATGCTTCCTGGAGACTCCTCCATGCCAGCCCTAAGTTTGGCCAGGATTAGGGGAGAGCTCCAGTTGGCTCCCAGCCAGCAACTGGGAAGGAAACTGCTGCTCCCGAAGGGCACAAATTCAGCAAAATCAGGAGCTGGCAGCAGCTCGGGTGCCTCACCCCGGCCCCTCCTCCGGCTCCTGCCGGGATCTGCAGCTGAAGTGTTCATGGGGTTCAGGGAGTGACGTGACGTG
>NW_009954570.1:37598-40796 GCF_000747805.2 Chaetura pelagica | reverse complement strand
TTTCCCCCCTGGGGGGGGGGGGGGGGGGGGCGGGGGGGGGTGGGCCCCAGCCCCGACACCCGGTGAGGGGCTGCGTGTGAGCACCAGCAGCTGTGGGCAGCCCTGGGTTTCCCATGGCACCAGCCTGGGCTGTCTGGGAACGTGTCGAGCCAGTCCCAGAGGAACAGGCTGAACAAACAGCCCCACAGAGAGAGCAGGATGGGGAAACGGGACCAGAGCTGGTGGCACGACAGCAGGAGGCAATTCCCAGCTCCATCCCGGGGCAGCACATCCCGAACCCACCGGGCAGATGCTTCCTGGAGACTCCTCCATGCCAGCCCTAAGTTCGGCCAGGATTAGGGGAGAGCTCCAGTTGGCTCCCAGCCAGCAACTGGGAAGGAAACTGCTGCTCCCGAAGGGCACAAATTCAGCAAAATCAGGAGCTGGCAGCAGCTCGGGTCCCTCCCCCCAGCCCCTCCTCCGGCTCCTGCCGGGCTCTGCAGCTGAAGTGTTCATGGGGTTCAGGGAGTGACGTGACGTGTGCGGGGCTGGAAAGCACTCCTGGCAGCTGGTGCAGGCAGGACAGGCTGGGACGAGCCGGGCCCTGCACGGGATGGATCCCTTCCCACATCCCACCCCACATCCCTTAATCCTCCTCGATTTGCCAGGGGGGGGATCCTCTCGTAATTAAAAAACCACTGATGGCAACGGGATTTCCTCTTGTCCCCCTCATCCTCAGCAGGGTGAGGGGCTGGGGTGACACCAGGGAAAGCAGGCAGCCACGAGCCAGAGCCACGGGATTAACGTGCTGAAGCCTTTTCCTCCACAGGGATCATCCTGCTTGGGAAGCTGGGAAAATGGGGGGGGGTTCTGGATGTTTGCACAGACAAGAAACACCCTGGCAGTGAAACAGCCTTGGCCTTGAAAGCAACCTGCTGAAAACCTTGGCCTTGAAGCAACAGGGCTTTTGCCACGGAACCTTTCAGCCCTGCAGTAGGCAGGGAGCTGTGCCCAGCCCCCCCCAGCTGTGGCTACTGAGGGAGAAATCAACCTGTCCAGAGCTCTGGAGACTCAGGGGGGTGTTTTAGAGCCTCCCCCGAGGGCACAGGGGGTCCCAGACCAGCCCCAGCTCCATACTGCCTGCCCCCCCAAAGCATCACCCAGCTGCACAAGCTGGTCTTTGTTTGCTCCAAAAGGGCAGAGTCTCTTCTGAGCCAAACCATTCCCAAAGGCTCCTCTGAGCCAAATGTTCCCTCCCCACAGGGTTCGTGTGAGACAGAGCAGGGAAACGGCCCCCGAGCCTGAGGTTTCTCCCCCACACAAAATGTTCCAGCACAAGCACGTTGCTGCTCACGGAGGCAGCGCCTGGCCCTGAGGCAGGGAGAGTTGTTTGTGGCTTTGTTTGCTTTTGGTTCGGGGTTGTTCTATTTTTTTTTGTCTTTTAAAATTATTATTATTTTGGTAAATGGGTCCGTTTTACCTTCTCCTTCCTGGAAGGTCATTGTTGGACCCAGCACAGGGCAAAAATCCACCTGGGATTGAGAACCTGGCACCCTCACTGCTGCTTCCTGTGCTTGGATGAGATTCTCCCCCCTCTGGCACAACCTTTGGAAAACTGATTTTTCCTGATTAGGGCCAGGGATGAGATGTGGGCCCGGGGAGGAAGAGGCACTGCCCAGGCATCGACTTAATCTGGTTAGGGGCTGCAATTCAGGAAGCTATTGCTCACCAGCCAGGCTGCTAACGAGGGCCTGGTTCCTGTTTCAGAGGAGGGAGCTGGCCACAGCTCAGCCCCCCCTTGCCCAGAGCAGCAGAGCACTGGGAGATCCCCCTTGCTCTTCTCCTGGGGCTGGAGGGGCCCATGCACCCCTGTGCCCCCAAACTGGGGCTTGCACCAAACACCTCCTCCTCAAGGATCTGGGATGAGATGACTCCTCAGCAGGACCGGGAACATCTCTCTGCAACATCCCAGTGCTGTGCCAGAGCTTCCAAAACCACCTGCCTACCCTTCCTTGGGGACCCCAGGTCGGGGACATGGGGATGGGGCAGTTCAGGCAAGTCCTGGCTCTCCCCAGGCTCTGGGAGGGGACGGTGCCAGCACCCCTGAGTCACCAGCCGCACCCTCTGCTTCGCCTGGAACGCGGCTCCTGACGGGGCTGGGGAGCCAGCAGGGAAGCCCAGGGGCTGGGGACACGTGTGGCAGTGGTGCCCACCTTGTTCCCAAAACCAGGATTCTTCACCTGGTGGGTAAAGAACCCACCAGTTAGCAGTAACTGGCAAAGCTGGCAGCCTTTTCTGGGCAGAACTGGAATAAAACCAGTATCTCGACCCTGGGTGTTGATCGGCTCTTCACACACTTGGGTGAAGAACCTTGATTTTGGGACAAGCATTTTTGGCAACCCAGATGGGACTGGAAGTTTCATTGCCCAGCAGTGAATTAGAACCAAGCTCTGCATTATTTCTGGGTGGAGATGGGGCCGTTGGGGCCAGACCTCCTGCCCCTTTCCCTCTGCAATCTTCCTATCACCACCACCCATGCGACACCCGCTCTCCTCTCTCAGCAGCCTCACACATCACCAAAGCAGTTGTCATTTCATTTTTTCCTGAAGTCAGGGCTTCCTATATAAGGTCATAAAGGCAGCAGAAACACCCAAAGAGGGTCCCTTGTCCAAGGTCCAAGGGGGCAGCCACCTCCAGCCTGCACAGAGAGGAGGGTCCCCTGGAGCAAGGAGGGAAAGCTTTGGGAAACCCCTCCAGGACCAGCATCCAGGGCAGCCCAACAGGGAGTGGGAAGGGTCCAGGGAGAGAAGGGAGGTGGGAGGCACAGGGCAGGCAGCTGCCTGCACCTCCCAACCCCTCCTCACCCCCCAAGCTCTTGCACCAGCACCTCGGTAACTGGTGAGACTGGTCTCCTGTTCGCACATCCCCATCCAGCCAGCAGCGCTTCCCAGATGGAGCACCTGGCTCAGCACCTTCCCGGGGTGCACCCAGCACCCACCTCCTCCCTGGGCGCTGGGCAGGGTGCCCGCAGCGTCACCCCGGCACCCCCAGCCCTCTCGGCTGTGCCGGCGAGACAACCCCGGGCCGGGCAGCGCGGGCGCTGCGGGTGCCGATAACGCGGCTCCGGAGGCTCCTGCCCCGCTCCTGATACCGGAGCTGCCCGGGCTGGCGGGCACAGGGGGGAGCGGCGGGTTATTCATTAGCCACGCAAAGAGTCAC
>NW_009954570.1:37332-37560 GCF_000747805.2 Chaetura pelagica | reverse complement strand
CCGTGGCCGAGCCCGGGGCTCGGGGTGGGCAGGCAGGACCAGCACCTCCCCGCCCCGGCACTCGGGTCCCTCCCGACCCCCCCTGTCCTGGTGTCAGCCAAGAACGGGGTGACAGATGCTCTGTTACCCCCACCACTGCCTTCCCAGGGGAAGGTAAAAAGGGGAACGAGAGAGAGAGACTTTGAGGTTGGGGAAAAAAAACCCCTACCCTAGAATAGGTTTAATGAA
>NW_009954570.1:35289-36441 GCF_000747805.2 Chaetura pelagica | reverse complement strand
CCCAGCACCAGCACCCGGGCTCAGCACCCAGCACCAGTACCCGGGCTCAGCACCCAGCCCCAGTACCCGGGCTCAGCACCCAGCACCAGCACCCGGGCTCAGCACCCAGCACCAGCACCCGGGCTCAGCACCCAGCCCCAGTACCCGGGCTCAGCCCTCGGCCGGGGGTGGCGACGAGCCGATCATTTTTTCCAGCCCTCGAAAGATCGCGGCCAAGATAGCTCTGGGTTTGCATAAGGCAGCAAAAGCCTCTCGACAGCTCAGCTCCTCATCTCGCCGGCTCCCAGGTCCTTGGGATCTCCCAGGTCCTTGGGAACCTCCCAGGTCCTTGGGACCCGTCCGGCCGGGAGCGGGACGAGCGAAACCTCCTCCTCGAGGGCCGGAGCCGCAGCCGCGCCCGGGAAATCGAAAGCTAAATATAAACCCTGCCCGGCTTTCGCAGCTCTAAAAGGCTGCGCATTCACTCCCTTCCCAGTAGGTTGAATATTTATGGCATCTTCTGAGGAAGTTAATTTTAGCTTCATTTGGTACCGGCTCAAAAAATGAGGCGGCCCAGAGTAAGAGGCAAAAGATCAAATGGAGGAAGAGGGGGTTGTCCCAGCACTGCCCAGCCCTGCCCCGAGCCAGAGCTGGGACTGAGAGGGAGCAGGACTCTGGGAGCTGGGCAGGACAGGGCTGTTGTCCCAATGTCACCTGGGCTGGCAAAGCCCTGGGGAAGCCCAACGGCTGCTCCGTGGCAGCGGGGACCCGCGTCCTCAGGGGACCTGCGGTCCTGAGGAGAGGAGGGCAGCGGGGAGGGGGCAACGAGGTGGGGATTCCTGATGTCGGGAAGGGAAGGATATAAACCTGGCGGGAAGGGGTTGGGGGGATTTGAGCCTCAGAGCAGACCTGGAGCAACATCACCCAGAGCCAGCGACGGGAGAGGGATGCAGAGGGACCCCACGGAGTGGGAACAGCTCGGCACACGGAGGGTTAAGGCGAACAAAACAAAACCCGAGCAGGTTCTTTAACGGGTGCCAAAGACAGCAGAGGAAAATAGGACGAGCAGGCGAGATGTGTGGGCAGGACAGAGCCAGCTGGCTGGCACCGCTTCCCGCTCAGGAACAGCTCCGGGATGACGGAGGCAGAGGGGCCGCCCGCCCCCGAGGCCCA
>NW_009954570.1:33347-34398 GCF_000747805.2 Chaetura pelagica | reverse complement strand
CGTGAGCCCCCCGGGATGACCCCCTTGCCGCCTCCCCGTGCGACCCCCCCACCCCATGCAAACACCTCATGAACCCCCGGGGATGACCCGGGGGACCCCCTTGGCCCGTGCCCCCCCCTCCCAGGTGGTCCCCCCCAAGCAAACACCCCGGGTGACCTCCTTGCAAATACCCCGTGTCCTCCAGGCTCACCCCTTACCAACACCCCATGCCCCCCCCTTTTCCAGGGCAATTCCACCAGCTGAGACTGGCTGTCGGGGTGGGGGGGCTTGGCAAAGTGCACCCCGAGAGGGGCTGCAGCAATGGGGTGCAGCCAGGCCCCCCTAGGACACCCGGGCTCTGGCCCTAGGGGGCTGGGGGGTCCTGGTGTACCCCAAGTGCAGGAGCCCCAGGCTGCACAGGACCCTGGAACACCCCAAACATTGGGCTCTGGGGACACAACCACAGATTCCCAGGTCACCCCAAGCACCATTGTCCAGGGCACCCCAGAACCCTGAGGCACTGGGGAACATCCTCCCAGTTTCTCCAGCACCAGCTGTGCCC
The DNA here is from genome assembly GCF_000747805.2 of Chaetura pelagica. Taxonomy (NCBI): domain Eukaryota; kingdom Metazoa; phylum Chordata; class Aves; order Apodiformes; family Apodidae; genus Chaetura; species Chaetura pelagica. Next base: position 33,857 of record NW_009954570.1, on the reverse strand, counting down.
AGTTTGATCCCTTCTCCCAGTTCTCTGTGCTAGCTGGGCTCTGTTATTAACTGCTGCAGTTCTGAGGACCAGTTGAGTCCAGTTTCCCCAGCCCAGTTCCCTCCAGCACCTGTTTCCCATTGTCCCACTTTTTTTTTGCTCTGGTGTGTCCCAAGCCCTGTCTCCCAGTGTACCACACGGGCTGATTCCCAGCCCTCCCAGTTGCTGGCCCGCTGGTGCAGGGTGCCCTGCCCCCCTCAAAGATCTGCTGAGGTACAGCAGCTTGTGACTTCCAGATCTGCCACACATTTCCTGGCCCCCCCACTTCTGCTGGGGGGGCTTGTCCCTTCCTTGGGTTTCTGCTCCCCTTTGGGTGTTGTACCACGAAGCCACAAATCCCTCCTGCAAGGGAGAGGGAAAACTGGGAATGACAAGGGGAATGGAGGAGCAACCAACCCTCTTGCACCCCAGAAACGAGGGGCTGAGCCAGGACTGTGCTGGGTGGTGGTCTTGGGGGGGATGTGGGGGGGA
>NW_009954570.1:31878-32437 GCF_000747805.2 Chaetura pelagica | reverse complement strand
ACCCCACTAGTTTGTCTTTCACCCCACTAGTTTGTCTTTTACCCCACTAGTTTGTCTTTCACCCCACTAGTTTGTCTTTCACCCCAGTCTCCAGAGCTCTCTGGAGGTCTCTGTTTTTTACCCCAGACTTCTGGAATAAAAAGTCTTCTACCCACCCCTTCTTTTCCTTTGCCCACCTCTTCTTCTCCTTTGCATTTGCAGCTGAATTCCCGTTTTTCCTCCCTCACCTGTCCCGGGGGGTGTGTGACACGTGCATCCCTGGGGATCCTCAGCCAGGTCACGTCTCTAACGGGATGGGGCGGTCCCCGGGGGCAGGCAGGGGACATGGAGCAGGGCTGGTGGTGGTGGCCCTGGCACCTCCATGGGCTGGGCTGGGGAGACGTGTCCCCCCAGTCCCCATGTCCCCTCGGTCCCCGTGTTCCCCGGTCCCTGTGTCCCCCAGTCCCCATGTACCCCAGTCCCCACATCCCCAGGTCCCCATGTCCCCTGGTCCCTGTATCTCCCTGGTCCCCATGTCCCCTGGTCCCCATGTCCCCCATTTCCCCTATGTCCCCCCGCC
>NW_009954570.1:30041-30605 GCF_000747805.2 Chaetura pelagica | reverse complement strand
GACGCCGAGAGGCTCCTTCCACTGCCCGCCTTTGTTTGCTTTTAAAAACAAATTAATAAATTATATATATCTATCTAAAAGTCAGCCCCGAGGGCGGGAGGGAGAAGCACATCTGGGGACCCTTTGCCTCTTGCTGCATCCCCGGGGGGGTGATGTTTGCTGGGGTCCAGAGCATCCCCTGGGACAGGGACAGCAGGGATAAAGCCTCGTCCCCTGAGCGTGGGAATCCAAGGGCAGGGAGGAACCAGCTTGGGCAACAGCTAAAGCATCCCAGCTAAGGGTCACGGGCACAGCTGGTCCCTGTGCTGCAGCCCCCGGGGGGTCCCGGCCCCCTCTGCTCCCTCAGGGCTCCTGCACGTGGACCCCTCTGCTGCCCTGGGGGGGTTTCAGGGATTCCTCTGGGCTGGGGGAAGCAGGAGGTTGGGGAGGCCACAGGACTCTTCATCAGTGAAATCCAGACTGGTTTGAGTTGGAAGGGACTTTAAAGTTCTTCCAGTCCCACCCCCTATGGACACCTCCCAGCAGCCCAGGCTGCTCCAAGCCCCATCCAACCTGCCCTTCAAC
>NW_009954570.1:3700-10875 GCF_000747805.2 Chaetura pelagica | reverse complement strand
AAGGGCAGGTTGGATGGGGCTTGGAGCAGCCTGGGCTGGTGGGAGGTGTCCCTGCCCATGGGGGGGTGGGACTGGATGAGCTTGAAGGTCCCTTCCAACTCAAACCGTTTGGTGGTTCTGATTGGAACCAGATGAGCTGGAGGACCAGCTCTGCTCTGCACCTCCCCTCCCCACCAGGACCCAGCCCCTCCGGAGCTGTGGGTGGGACACGGCGCCACGTTCAGCCCACAAACCTGAATTCCTGCGGTTCCAATGAGCTCTCCAAGAGCTGGAGCAGGGACTGTGATGGTGCAGCAGAGCAAGGGGGATGGGCAAGGGGTGATGGGTGGACTGGGTGGACTGGGAGGCTGCAGGGCTGGAGCAGAGGCTCTCAGCACGGGCTGTATCTTTCTCCTGGTGACTCAGAAGGCAGGAAACAGTCACATCTCTGGAATTTCAAGCCCCCTTCAGTCTCCAAAGCTCTTTGTCCTGCAGAAAGGCCAAGAAACATTTGGTGACTGCAAATGCCACAATGGAAACTCACAACAAGAAGGACATGGAGGGGCTGGAGCGTGTCCAGGGAAGGGCAACGGGGCTGGGGAAGGGGCTGGAGCACAAGGGTGAGCAGGAGCAGCTGAGGGAGCTGGGGGTGTCCAGCCTGGAGAGCAGGAGGTGAGGGGAGACCTGCTGGCTCTGCAGCTGCTGAGAGGAGGTTGGAGCCAGGGGGGTCGGGCTCTGCTCCCCAGGAACAAGGGATGGGACAAGAGGAAAGGGCCTCAAGTTGCCCAGGGGAGGTTGAGGTTGGATCCTGGGAACAATTCCTTCCTGGGAAGGGTTGTCAGGGCCTGGCCCAGGCTGCCCAGGGTGGAGTCCCCATCCCTGGAGGGGTTTCCAAGATGTGGTGCTGAGGCACCTGGGGCAGTGGGGACTGGGCAGGGCTGGGTGAATGGTGGGACTGGATGATCTGAAAGGTCTTTTCCAACCCAACCCATTCCAGGATTCTGACTTCGTGCCCACATGGGCACTGAGGAGCTGCAGCTGCTCTGGGCTCAGGGGCAGCTCTGAGGATCCCTCACACCATGAGGCTGCTCCAGCACAGAGGGACACAGGATGGGGATGTGCCATCAGGCCAGGCAGTGTCCCAGGTCTGAGGTCTCTGGGCTGCTTTTCAGGTGGCTTTTCAGCTCTTCTTGACTCTTCCAAGGACCCTGGGCTTCACTTCCCAGCCTGTGCTCAGCTTTTCTCACCTGCTTTTGCAGACCCAGAGCAACCCCAGACTGAGCCACCTGTTCCCCCCAACACCTTGAAGATCCACTCCCCTCTCTCCCAGCCCCAACCTGAGCACATTTCTCCAACCATTTCCTTCCCAGAATGGACACACCCCAACTCCAAGTGGAGCTTTTCCCTTTCCAACCTTCTCTTCTGGCCAAGAAGACACAACATTGACTCCCCATCCCCAGCCACCCTGGGACCAAAGAGAAGAAGATCCCAGGCTCCAAATTTTTTTCCCAGCTGATCCCAAACAGGTGAAAATGGTTGGGTTTGGTGTGGGCAGCAGAGCCCCTCCTGCTGGCTCTGGCAGGGGGTGGGATGCCCATGGATGAAGAGAAACATGGTGGCAGAGGCAGGGATGGGATCCAGGTCTCCCCATCCAGCATCCCAACCCATCACACCCTGCTGGGCTGGTGGGCTTCCAGTTCCCATCCCCCCACCAAGCTGTGCACAGAAGGGGCTGGTGTGTGTGTGTACAGAGGAGTTTTAATTAGCTAATAATCTTTAATAGGCTTTAATTGCCTTGTAATAAAAGGTAATTACAGCCATACATCAATTAGAGTGGTAAAATTAATAGATTTACCAGTTGGATTTATTGAGGGAGCTGAAAGTCCCAGTCAGGGCAGCACTGGGGGGTGGACTTGGGTGCAGCCATGGATCCTGTGCAAGCCCCTCTGCCCAGGACAGCCTGAGAGCCACCAGCACCTGCCAAGCACCCTGTGCCCATCAGCAAGAGGTTCAAGGAGAACAGAGGGACAAACAGACATGGAAAACATGGGGATGGGGCTCCCTGGGTGAGGGTCCCTATCGTGTCCCTCTGGGACACTGGGACCTGTCACCTCTGCTCTGAGTGAGCTGCTGAGATGGGAACAGCTCTGATTGCTTGAGCTGGGGCAGGTGTGAGAGCAGGAGATGCTGGGAGGGCTGGAGCAGCTCTGGAGCCAGGCTGGGAGAGTTGGGGTGTTGAGCCTGGAGAGGAGAAGGCTCCAGGGAGACCTTAGAGCAGCTTCCAGGGCCTGAAGGGGCTCCAGGAAAGCTGGGGAGGGACTTGGGCCAAGGGCAGGGAGGGATGGGATGAGGGGGAGGGATGAAAAGTGGGAGAGGGAGCTGGAGGTTGGAGCTGAGGAGGGAATTGTGGAGTGTGAGGGTGGGGAGAGCCTGGCCCAGGTTGCCCAGGGAAGCTGTGGCTGCCCCATCCCTGGGGGTGTTGAAGGGCAGGTTGGATGGGGCTTGGAGCAGCCTGGGCTGCTGGGAGGGGTCCCTGCCCATGGGGATGGGATCTAGATGATCTTTAAGGTCCCTGCAACCCAACCCATTCCATGATTCAATTGATATGTCCACCCCACATCAACAACCAAGGGAGATGCCTGAGTCCTCCTTCTCGTCCTGTGATTCTCTCTTGGGAACACCCCTAAAATCCACTTTCTCAATCCCCTTTTTAGCAAGACAGAAGGGACCCAAGGGTGTAGGAGCAGCAGGGAGAGGAGCCACCTGAAGTGCTGGGCAGGAGGAGCCCCTGGGGTTTGCAGCAAACTCTGAGCTCCCTGAAACTCACCCCCATCCCAGGAGCTGGGGCTGCAGTTGGGCTGTGGCAAAGCAATCCCATGGAAAATATCTCCTGGCTTCCCCACAGGGGGGAGGGTTTTAAAGGAAAAGCTACTTTGGTGTCACGTTGCTTTGTGCTCCCGTTACCCAACCCACATGTTCAGCACGCTGGGGAGCAGGGGGGGGATGCTGAGCCCTCCTGCCCCTTTCCCAGCCTTGCTGAGGGTTGTTCCTATAAGGCAGGATCAGCCTATTTTCCCCAAAGTCAAGAGACCACAACAGGAATCCACCCAGAATGTTGTCAGGCTGCCCAGGGGGGAGTCCCCATCCCTGGAGATGGTGCTGAGGGACGTGGGGCAGTGGGGACTGGGCAGGGCTGGGGGAATGATTGGACTGATGATCAAAGAATCATGGACTGGTTTGGGTTAGAAGAGACCTGAAAGATCATCTAGACCCAACCCCCTGCATGGGCAGGGACACCTCCCAGCAGCCCAGGCTGCTCCAAGCCCCATCCAACCTGCCCTTCAACACCCCCAGGGATGGGGCAGCCACAGCTTCCCTGGGCAACCTGGCCCAGGCTCTCCCCACCCTCACACTCCACAATTCCCTCCTCAGCTCCAACCTCCAGCTCCCTCTCCCAGTTTCAATCCACCACCTCTTGTCTTCCTACCAGAAGCTTTTGCCAAAAGTCCCTCCCCAGCTTTCCTGTCTTAAAGGTCTTTTCCAACCAAAAGAATTCCATGATTCCATGATTCTAAATCACCCCATTTCACTGAAAGGAGCACATTTCTGGGTGTAAAACCCTGGGCAAGGCAGGTTCCTGCTCCCCACAACCAGCTGGTGCTGGGGTTGGGCTCAGCCTCCCATTTCCATGCTGCTGCTTTCCCCAGGCAGGACCAGCCAACCCAAGGAGCTGGTACCAGCCCAGAGACACACACACCCCCCCAGCCTGGGCCATGCCCTGTTAGATGCCACCTCCAGAACATCCCCCAGCTCTGGCTGGGGGAGCCTGAGTCACCCCCATCAACCTGGGGAGCTGGAAGGAGTTAAAAATCCCTTTCAGCTTCATCTGGGGCAGATCAGGGGAACTTCATCACTGCTGGAAAATAATCTCTGCTTCCCACACTGAGCTGCAGAGTCAGCTGGGCCTGCTGGGGAGTTGGGGGATCCCCACAGTCTGGAGATGAGCAGGGCCTTGAGGGAGGGTGGGGGAGGCAGAGGCAGAGCTGCTGGTGCTGATTCCTGGGTGCCCTCCTGGTCTGTGCTGTGGGAAGGTGGAAAGAAGCCACAGTTCCTCTGCTGCTCCCAGGCAGGGATGGGCTGGTGGCAGCTTGTGGCATGGCTGGGATGCAGGGCCAGGGATGCATGGACATGGATGCAGCTCCAGGGATGCAGGGCCAGGGATGCAGGGCCAGGATATGGTTTACAGCAATGAGGAGGTTTTCCCCCCACGGGCTGTGCCAGCTCTCCCTGGCATGGAAAATGCCCGAGGCTCAGAGCCCTGGCACATCCAGCATCCAAAACCACAGGCAGGATGGAGATCTACCTGCCCTCAGCCCAGGCCAGAGGAATCCCAGCTTCCTCACAGGGCAGTGGAGGGGCCAAAGCAGATGTTTGTGAAGCATGGAGCTGGAGAAGATGGGTTGGAGCAGCTCTGGAGCCAGGCTGGGAGAGTTGGGGTGTTGAGCCTGGAGAGGAGAAGGCTCCAGGGAGACCTGAGAGCAGCTTCCAGGGCCTGAAGGGGCTCCAGGAAAGCTGGGGAGGGACTTGGGCCAAGGGCAGGGAGGGATGGGATGAGGGGGAGGGATGAAAAGTGGGAGAGGGAGCTGGAGGTTGGAGCTGAGGAGGGAATTGTGGAGTGTGAGGGTGGGGAGAGCCTGGGCCAGGTTGCCCAGGGAAGCTGTGGCTGCCCCATCCCTGGGGGTGTTGAAGGGCAGGTTGGATGGGGCTTGGAGCAGCCTGGGCTGCTGGGAGGTGTCCCTGCCTGTGCAGGGGGTGGGACTGGATGAGCTTTAAGCTCCCTCCAACCCAAACCAGTCTGGGAGTCTAAGATCCAGGACACTGATTATGCTCAGCCTCCCCCTGCCAGGCTGCAGACCCTCAGGAAGGTGGATGGATAAAAGATGTTCTGCCTCCGGGGTTCTACCACAGCCCTGCAGAGCATCCCCTCCATCCTCCACGACTCCAGCCCAGTCCTAGACCTGCCCCCAGGCCAAATGTCCCCATGTTGTCCCAGCACCTTCCCTGCACCCCTGGGGCAGCCCTGAGGTGGAGGCTGCAGGTGCAAGGATTTGCAACCAGGGGCTGTTGTTGCTCCCATGGTAAAACAGCCACGAGCTCCAAGGTTTATGTTGCTTTGGGGCTTTTAGGACCCCTCAAGACAAATATTTCCAGGGAAGTTTTCAGGATGAACTGATCCAGCCTCTGAGGTGACATCTCCTGCTCTAACATTTTTCACCTGTGCACAAGGTCCTGCCCAGCACCTTTGCTCCTGCTCTGCAGCCAGACACCAGGTTTTAAAAGCACCTTTTATTGGTTTTCTTTTTATATATATTGTACTTTATTGTTTCTGGGCATTGCTCACTCCTTCCTGGGGGAAGGAATGAGGCCAAGGTCCACAAGCTGGGATGGTGCCAGGACAAACACCCCACACCTGCTGTGAGGATATTCACATCCCCTTTTGCTGCCTTTAAAAAAAAAGGGAGAACCAGGGAGATGCCAGCTTGGCATGTCCCTCCTGGCATCCTTGGCCTGATGGGACAGGGTGGATGAACCCTGTGTGTCCAAAATGCTTCCCCACTCCCAGACAGCCCTGTCTCCTTGGGTGGTGCCACCATCTCCAGCCAGGAACTGCTCCTCCTGTCCCTCCCCAGCAGCTCCCTGGGCAGGGGACACATCACCCATCACCCCTGGGGAGCAGAGCAGATCACCCATCTGGCAGAAGGAAATCCAACCCCAGTACATCTTTAGGTCTTCTTATACCAGAGCTGGACTGGCTGATCTGAAAGGTCTTTTCCAACCAGAAGGATCCTGTTCTGCTTCACAAACCCACTGCTTCTCCACAAACACCAGCTCATCCCCTTCTTGAGCCTCTTTCTCCTTTTGGCCACCCTGGATCCTGCAGCAACGGATTCCTCAGCTTCACAATGTGCTGCAAGGAACACCCCAGACATTTTCTCATCCATTTTCTCATCTCATGTTTGCTTCTGTCTCCTCTGAGTCCCAGGGATCTGGAAGTCCCTTCATTCCTCCTGAACCTCCAGCTCTTCCCGCTGCGGAGGGAACTCGAGTGGTACCAACCACAACCAACAAGCTGAGAGAGCAGGACCCGAAGGGAAGAACCCCCAGGGTTTGTGGTGACTTAGCTCCTGACTCACACCCTCCATACACTTTGGCACCTCCAGTGTCTCCGGGAGCAGCACAAACCCCAGCGCTGGGGCTGCAGGGGGGGACCTGAGCTGTCCCCAGGGTGCTGCTCCCACACCAGCCCCTTCTGCACCCTGCTGGGTTTCCTGGAGATGAACCTGTGCTGTTCCCAACCAGCTGGGGGGGGGGGGTGGAAAACACCGGGAGCACAGACGGGTGACTCAGCCACCTCCTTCCCTCCCTTTCCCTCTGGAGCTCCCTGAACACGGGGCTGTTTTCCTGCTGGTTTGTTCCCACCTCAACCCTCCCAGCCCCGCTCAGCGTTTCTTCAGGGGCAGGAGAGGGGGGGGATGGGGCTGCTCGGCTTAACCACACTCGAGTGCTGCAAAAAAAAAAACGAAATGAAGAAAGAAAGAAGGAAAAAAACCAACCCCACGCACAAACCAGCACTTAAAATAGTGCACAACGGAAGTGCTGGGGTAGCCCCAGAGATTAAAGGAGAAAAGAAATTAGCTCAGCTGCAGAAACGAGAGCAAGACCTCGCACGAAGAGCGTGGCAGAGCTGCAGGATTCACCCCCTGCACACTCAGAGCAGCCCCGAGGCTGCTCTTGTCTTGCTGGGGCTGCAAGAAAAGAGCCTTGCTCCAAAGCAGGGTGAAAAAATCCGCCCCATGGAGGGAGGAGAAGTTCCAGGGAAGGGAGTGGAGACCCCAGAAAGGCACCGGGGAGGCCCGGGGTGATGGTTTTGGGGGTGAAGCTGGAGCAGGCGCGGGGCAGAGGTGGGTGCTGAGCATCCCTGCTGCTCCTGCAGCCTCCCCGGGTGGGCAGAGGAGCAAGGGGAGCGTGGGACGTGAAAGGCAGGGCAGGCTGGGAACGAGCAGCTGAACATCGAAGGAAAGATGTGCTGTAGAAGTGCCCCGCGTCGGTTTTGTCGCAGGCAGGAGGGGCTGAGCGGGCTGTTTTGTTTGCCCGTTGCCAAGAGCCCAGTGGCTGCGCTGGGATCTGCAAGCCCT
>NW_009954570.1:0-2804 GCF_000747805.2 Chaetura pelagica | reverse complement strand
CCGCTCATCGTTGCTTCAGGGGCAGGAGAGGGGGGGGATGGGACTGCTCGGCTTAACCACACTCGAGTGCTGCAAAAAAAAAAACGAAATGAAGAAAGAAAGAAGGAAAAAAACCAACCCCACGCACAAACCAGCACTTAAAATAGTGCACAACGGAAGTGCTGGGGTAGCCCCAGAGATTAAAGGAGAAAAGAAATTAGCTCAGCTGCAGAAACGAGAGCAAGACCTCGCACGAAGAGCGTGGCAGAGCTGCAGGATTCACCCCCTGCACACTCAGAGCAGCCCCGAGGCTGCTCTTGTCTTGCTGGGGCTGCAAGAAAAGAGCCTTGCTCCAAAGCAGGGTGAAAAAATCCGCCCCGTGGAGGGAGGAGAAGTTCCAGGGAAGGGAGTGGAGACCCCAAAAAGGCATCGGGGAGGCCCGGGGTGATGGTTTTGGGGGTGAAGCTGGAGCAGGCGCGGGGCAGAGGTGGGTGCTGAGCATCCCTGCTGCTCCTGCAGCCTCCCCGGGTGGGCAGAGGAGCAAGGGGAGCTTGGGACGTGAAAGGCAGGGCAGGCTGGGAACGACCTGGGGAGGGGGTTTGGGAAGGGGGAAGGCAGGGAGATCCCTGCCTTTGGTCTCCTCGCAGAGCTGAAACCAGAGGATTGGGCTTGGGCTGGGCAGGACGGAGCCTTTGGTAGCAGGAAAGGGGGCTGTGCTGGCACTGGTAGAGAGCCCTGAGGATGGAGCTGGTGGGTGTGATGGCAGCTGTTGAGGCCCCAGTGCCACCCCAGCTCACCCAGGAGCAGCACAAGGTGCTGGATGCACACACGAGCTCCAAGAAGGAATCACAGAATCATAGGATGGTTGGAGTTGGAAGGGACCTTAAAGATCTCGAGTAACCACAGCACAAGAGGAGCTGGAGAACAGACCCTGCCAGGAATGACTCATGGACAGTCAGGAAACACACTTGACTCCAACAACAAAGACCAGAGAACACCAAACTGTCCCCCCCTTCCCTTGCTGGAAGAGGGTTTCCCCTTCCAGTTGCTTCTGCTTCTGCCTTTGCACTTCTCTGTGCAAGGCCTGGCCCCCTGCCCCAGCCTTTCAGATCTGCCAGGCCTGGTCTGCAGTGCTCAGACCCTAAATTGTCTCCTCCACCCTCCAGTGAGCCATGGAGACCTTGAAGCTCATCTAATCATGATGCAGAGGTCTGTGCCTCAGTTTCCCCATTTGCCAGACTAGGGTAAGCAGCTTCTTCCAGTCCTTTTCCTATCTTAGCTCTTCATCTGGGAGCACCTCTGGACAGAGATGGTCTGTTTGAGTTTATAGAATCATAGAATCATGGAATGGTTTGGGTTGGAAGGGACCTTAAAGCTCATCCAGTCCCCCCATGGGCAGGGACACCTCCCACCAGCCCAGGCTGCTCCAAGCCCCATCCAACCTGCCCTTCAACACCCCCAGGGATGGGGCAGCCACAGCTTCCCTGGGCAACCTGGCCCAGGCTCTCCCCACCCTCACACTCCACAATTCCCTCCTCAGCTCCAACCTCCAGCTCCCTCTCCCACTTTTCATCCCTCCCCCTCATCCCATCCCTCCCTGCCCTTGGCCCAAGTCCCTCCCCAGCTTTCCTGGGGCTGCAGGTGACGCTGGGTTTGTCCCCCACGAGGGGCTGTGCTGAGCAGGATGTTTTCCCGGCCGGACAATGTCCTGCCCAGCTCAGCGCATCCCGGTTTCCCGGGCTGGGAAGAGCAGGGATCGGCAGCACCATCTGGTGTCTGAGCTGCGCGGCACAGAAGGGGCGAGTCTTGCTGTGGGACAAGGTTGCCCACGGCAGCTCCTCTCCCCATCTCCCCGGGGACCCCCAGGGGGGGGGGGGCTGGGGGGGCTGCCAGCGTGGCGGTGGCTTTTGGCAGAGGCTGCGACTTAGGGCAGAGATGTCCCTCGTCTCTGAGAAGTCCCAGAATCAAGGAACGGTTTGGATTGGGAGGGACCTTAAAGATCACCTAGATCCCACCCCCCTGCACAGGCAGGGACCCCTCCCACCAGCCCAGGTTGCTCCAAGCCCCATCCAGCTTGGCCAACAAATCCCCAGCCCGGAGACCCAGGTTGCTGCGGGCACTGAGCTGCCCCCAGCATGTTCAGGCTCCCAGCAGTCTGGGGGTGCTGACCCCCCGGGGATGTCACCCCCTCACCATCCCAACAGCAGCTCCTCAGCCCCCCTGGCCAGGGCAGGGACACCTGGGCACAGGTTGGCTGTGACAGGCAGGGCACCAAGGGCTGGGAAAGGGCAGCTCAGGAGGGGAGCAGAGCCCGGGCAGAGGGGATGGAGGACACAGAGGGGATGAAGAGGACACAGGGAAGAGGACACATCCCTGGCCGGGGTCTGCGCTGCCTGTCCCTGAGCACCCAGCGCAGCCCCGCTGCTGGTTTGGGGAGAAACGTCCAGGAACCAGCCCCGTCCTGGGGCCGGGGGGGGACGCGGCAGCTCCGCTCAACTCCCCCTCCTTCAGCACCAACCTCCCTCCCTTCGCCGGCCCGTTTCTCCCTCCAGGCCCTTTGGAGCGATGCAGAGGGAGGAGAGAGGGGGAAAAAAAGGCTCTTGGAGAGCGGATAGTCCCGGTGAGCCGGGCGGGAGGAGGGACCTGCTGCCAACAGGGCTGCTGGGGGGAGCAGGGGTGGGAAAGCAGCCCCAGCTCCTGCAGGGAGGGACCGAGCGTGGTGCCAGCAGGGACCTGCTGGGGCAGGGATGGAGGTGAACATAGTGCCCCGTAGTGCGGGTAAAAACGCAGTGTTGGGCAAAAAAAATCCTTTGGAGACCCGAGAT
>NW_009954569.1:0-1895 GCF_000747805.2 Chaetura pelagica | reverse complement strand
AAGGGGGGGAGGGTGGTGGTGTCCCCATGTCCCCAAGGATGTCCCCGTGTCCCCAGGGGTGTCCCCATGTCCCTTGGAGTGTCCTCATGTCCCCAAGGGTGTCCCCCCATCCCCAAGGGTGTCCCCATGTCCCAAGGGTGTCCCCATGTCCCAGTGATGTCCCCATGACCCTGGTGATGTCCCCAAGGGTGTCCCCCCCATCCCTAATGGTGTCCACAAGGGTGTCCCCATGTCCCAACGGTGTCCCCATGACCCTGCTGATGTCCCCAGGGCTGCCCCCGTGTCCCTAAGGGTGTCCCCATGTCCTTTGTGATGTCCCTATGTCCCCAAAGGTGTCCCCATGTCCCCAGGGCTGTCCCTGGTGATGTTCCCAAGGGTATCCCCCCATCCCCAGGGGTGTCCCAATGGTGTCCCCATGTCCCTGGTGATGTCCCCAGGGCTGTCCCCATGTCCCCAGGGCTGTCCCCATGACCGTGGTGATGTCCCCAAGGGTGTCCCCCATCCCCAAGGGTGTCCCCATGTCCCCAAGAGTGTCCTCATGTCCCAATGGTGTCCCCATGACCCTGCTGATGTCCCCAGGGCTGCCCCTGTGTCCCTTGGGCTGTCCCCAAGGGTGTCCCCAGGGCTGTCCCCACGTCCCTGCTGATGTCCCCAGGGCTGTCCCCATGTCCCCCAAGGCTGTCCCCAAGAGTGTCCCCATGTCCCAGGGCTGTCCCCATGTCCCCAAGGGTGTCCCCACGTCCCTGATGATGTCCCCAGGGCTGTCCCCATGACCCTGGTGATGTCCCTAAGGGTGTCCCCCCATCCCCAATGCTGTCCCCAAGGGTATCCCCATGTCCCAAGGGTGTCCCCATGACCCTGATGATGTCCCCAGGGCTGTCCCCGTGTCCCCAAGGGTGTCCCCATGTCCCTGCTGATGTCCCCAAGGGTGTCCCCAAGAGTGTCCCCATGTCCCAGTGGTGTCCCCACGTCCCTGGTGATGTCCCAAGGGTGTCCCCATGTCCCAAGGGTGTCCCCATGTCCCAATGGTATCCCCATGTCCCTGCTGATGTCCCCAAGGGTGTCCCTATGTCCCCAGGGCTGTCCCCATGTCCCCAGGGCTGTCCCCAAGGGTGTCCCTGTGTCCCCAGGGCTGTCCCCACGTCCCAGTGATGTCCCCAGGGCTGCCCCCCCAGCCCAGCCCACCCCCTGTCCCCGCAGCCCCTTCGTGCTGGACGAGTTCAAGCGCAAGTACAGCAACGAGGACACGCTGGGGGTGGCCCTGCCCCACTTCTGGGAGCACTTTGACCCCCAGGGCTGGTCCCTCTGGTTCGCCGAGTACCGGTACCCCCAGGAGCTCACCCAGACCTTCATGAGCTGCAACCTCATCACTGGTACTTCCTGCCCCACTTCCTCTTCCTCTTCCTGCCCCACTTCCTCTTCCCTGCCTCTGCTTCCCTGCCCTGCCTCTGCTTCCCTGCCCTGCCCCTTTGTTACCCCCAGGAGCTCACCCAGACCTTCATGAGCTGCAACCTCATCACTGGTATCATCCTGCCCCACTTCCTCTTCCTGTTCCTGCCCCACTTCCTGCTCCTCTTTCTCTTCCCTGCCTCTGTTTCCCTTCCCTCTTCCCCTTCCTTCCCCCTTTCTTACCTCCAGGGGCTCCCTCAGACCCTCATGAGCTGCAGCCTCATCACTGGTACTTCCTCAGCCCTGCCTCTTCCTGTTCCTGCCCCACTTCCTGCTCCTCTTCCTGCCCCACTTCCCCTTTCCTTTCCTCTGCCACTTCTTCCCTGCCTCAGTTTCCCTTCACGCTGTTCCCATCCCCCCCCAGTCACCCCAGTATCCCATTCCAGGGATGTCCCAGTGGGTCAGGAACCCGTGTCCCCCATTCCCAGTCCCCTCCCAGTCCCCCC
>NW_009954568.1:0-497 GCF_000747805.2 Chaetura pelagica | reverse complement strand
TGGTCAATCAAGACCTGGAGAAGCTCCAGGACCTGGAGAAGCTCCAGGACCTGGTTAAGCTCCAAGATCTTGGTGGAGCTCCAAGATCTAAAGAAGCCCCAAGATCTTGGAGGACCTTCAAGGTCTTGGTGGCTCCTCAAGTTCTGGAGAAGCTCCAGGACCTGGTTAAGCTCCAAGATCTTGGTGGAGCTCCAAGATCTAAAGAAGCCCCAAGATCTTGGAGGACCTTCAAGGTCTTGGTGGTCAATCAAGACCTGGAGAAGCTCCAAGATCTAAAGAAGCCCCAAGATCTTGGAGGATCTTCAAGGTCTTGGTGGCTCCTCAAGTTCTGGAGAAGCTCCAGGACCTGGAGAAGCCCTAAGACCTGGAAAAGCTCCAAGGTCTTGGAGGAGCTTCAAGGTCTTGGAGGAGCTTCAAGGTCTTGTTGGAGCTTCTCCAAGATCTTAAAGCTTCTCCAGATCTTGGTGGAGCTTCAAGGTCTTGGTGGTCAATCAAGA
>NW_009954567.1:7170609-7184822 GCF_000747805.2 Chaetura pelagica | reverse complement strand
ATGGTTTGAGTTGGAAGGGACCTTTAAAGGTTGTCTACTCCAACCCAACATGCAGTGGGCAGGGACATCAGCTAGATCAGGTTGCTCAGGGCCTCATGCAACCTGACCGTGAATATTTCTGGGTATTGGGTTTCTGATCTTCCAAATCTTCTTCCTGTTTTTCATGGCATTTCAGCACAAGGTAAGTAGGAAGTTAACAATGATAACTAGGTACCCATGAGCCTACCATTTTGTAACTGAATATTACATAGTAAAAAGTAGGCAGCCACAGGTAGAAGTTGCAAGTAGCACTACCAACCTCTGGAAATAAACCCATCAGTTTAGCCAGGACTGTCACAGGAAGAAATAGGAAGTCAAGTCTCAACACTCTATACACACGCTGAACCACAGCAGGTTACATGGCAGTTGGTCCAGCTGAGGCTCACTGAAGACAATAAAAACATTTTTGTTCAAATTAATGCTTGCCAGTAATAGTAATTCAGAAAACAGCCACTCAACAAGACCACAGACCATCATGTTTCCCTGAACTGCAACTCTGAAATAGTTTTTTCCTTAATGTATTTTAACTAATTGGGCTAACAAAAAGACAATAACCTTTCTGCAAAGTTTATTTAGAATCCTCCAAAATCCCAGCTTGGTCCCAAAATCTGTCAGTGCCTCACTTTGATTACGTGAAGTTTTTTTAATGAACAACATATTGACAGTAAGTTTCTGTGGTGATGAAAGCACACAAGTCTTAAAAAGGTTATGAAAATCTAGGAATGAGCTGACAAAACTAGCTGAATAAGCAATGTGGAAGTTGATGAAATAAAACATGAAAGTATGAGGGGAAGCATCCTTGAATGTAGCTCAGTGAAGTTCTAAACTAAAAAATGGCTGTGCTCGACAAAAGCAGGCAAGCTGTTTGGATGTATCTGAAATTGGATTACAGTAAAGCAGAGCATAAAATGTCATTGTATTTTATGGCATTATAAATATTTACCTCTTCTGGAATACTGTGCTTAGTTCTGCACACTGAATCTAAGAAGGATGTTTGCAAAATTAGGCTTGGTCTGTACTACATCAGATGAATCACAGAATCACAGAATTTTTTGAGTTGGAAGGGACCTTAAAGATCATCGAGTTCCAACTCTCCTGCATGGGCAGGGACACCTCCCACTAGAACAGGCTGCTCAGAGCCCCATCCAGCCTGCCCTTGAACACCTCCAGGGATGGAGCCCCCACAACATCTCTGAGCAGCCTGTTCCAGTGTCTCACCACCTTTACACTGAAGAATTTATGCCTGATCTCTAACCTAAATCTCTCTTCTTTCAGTTTACAACCATTATCCCTTGTCCTCTCACTGCAAGCCTCTGTAAAAAGACCCTCCCCAGCTTTCCTTTGGATCCCCTTCAGGTACTGGAAGGCCACTATGAGGTCCCCTCAGAGCCTTCTCTTTTTCAGACTGAACAACCCCAACTCCCTCAGCCTGTCCCCGTAAGAGAGGTGCTCCAGCCCTCGGATCATTTTCATGGCCCTTCTCTGTTCACATTCCAACAGGTCCACATCTTTCCTGTGCTGGAGGCACCAGAGCTGGGTGCAGTGTTCTAGGAGAGGTCTGACCAGAGCAGAGTAGAGGGACAGAATCACCTCTCTTGATCTGCTGGCCACACTTCTCTTGATGCAGCCCAGAATGGAGTTGGCCTTCTGGGCTGCAGTTGCACATTGGTGGCTCCTGTCCAGCTTTTGATCCACTAGTTCCCCCAGGTCCTTTTCCACAGGGCTGCTCTCAAGTGTGACCTTCCCCAGCCTGTATTTATATCTTGGGTTACCTGGGCCCGGATGCAGGACCCTGCATTGGCCTTGTTGAACCTCATGAGGTTCACCTGGGCCCACTTCTCTAGCTTGTCCAGGTCCCTCTGGATGGCCCCTGTCCCTCTGGCATATCGACCACACCACACAGCTTGGTGCCATCAGCAAACTTGCTGAGGGTGCTCTCAAGGCTACTGTCAATATTGTTAATGAAGATATTAAATCACACTGGTCCCAGCCCTGACCCCTGAGGGACACCACTTGTCACTGTTTTCCATCTGGACTTAGAGCCATTGACCACCACCCTCTGGACACAACCATCCAGCCAATTCCTTATCCACTGAACAGTCCACCCATCAAACCCACATCTCTCCAATTTAGAGAGAAGGATGTTGTGGGGGACCGTGTCAAAGGCCTTGCAGAAGTCCAGATAGATGGTACCCACTGCTTTTCCCTGATCTACTGATGCAGTCACTTAATTGTAGAAAGACATTAGGTTGGTCAGGCAGGACTTGCCCCCGGTAAAGCTGTACTGGCTGTCCTGGATCACCTCCTTGTCCCCCACATGCCTTAGCATGTCTTCTAGGAGGATCTGTTTCATGATCTTCCCAGGCACAGAGGTGAGGCTGATAGGTCAGTAATTCCCAGGGTCCTCCTTTCTGCCCTTTTAAAATATGGGCATAACATATCCTTTCTTCCAGTCACCAGGGACTTCACATGACTGCCATGACTTTTCAAATATCATGGGGAGTGGTTTTGCAACCCAGAAAGAACAGAAGACAGCCCAGAGTACTCCCTGTCAAGCTCCACTTATCCATGTTGCTACATCTGTGAAATTGAAAGGACAACTGATAAGCAAACAGCCTACCTATACAGTCTGCTACTACAGAAGACTGGGTCAGGGACCACAGCAGCTGCTCTTTCTGCCCAGCCTTAGCCAGGTAATACCATGCAAATAACTGATTATATTATTGAAATATTTAGCAAATAACCTGTAGAAGGTATGTTCCTTTCTGTCATGCAACACAAGTGCTACAGGACAATGAAATGAGAAAACAGAAGATTCAAAATATGAAAGGTTTGATTTCACCTGGTAGTTAGCTACACAAAGTCACTGGATATCAAAGCAAAGGAAACAAGAAACAGCAGTATGAAAGCAGTATGTTCTTGAAAGCAAGAATAGCAGTATTCAGAGAAAGAGTTAGCCTTTGCCATGAAAAACTGAATTCTATGTCTTAATGCTGAGTTTCAGAAGGGACCTAAAAGTTGAGCTTTGAGATTTAAACTAGTCTCCAGATACCAAGAGCTAATCCACGTACGACTTTCATGTGCGACACACAAGCCTGTACCTTCCTTCTGTTCATACTACCTTCTGAGGCAGATGCCACTATGGAGAAGGGATCCCAGCCTAGACTGATGTTAGTGATGATAATAATTGCAGTGCTTGTCTCCTAGTTTAAAATTACATTTATTTAAAACATTGGAAAGGAGTACTAAATTTGTGCTCATTTAGTAACAGAGGACAAATTGTAGTAGCTGAACATTTTCACTCCTGGGGAAAAGTGGCTAGAAGGAGGTTTAATCATGATTTATTACGTGTACTTCCAAAGTACGAGTACTCAGTGCAACACCATTTCACTGTAGAGACTACAGGTCCACTTCTTTAAGCCTTTGTTAGAGCAAGGAAGGACTTTGTGCCACAAGGGCAAATTTGATCCCACAGATTAACATTATCAAATCAGGCCAAAAAGTTGACATAACATTTTATGTTGACCTAGCACTCAGTAGAAAGATGTTTTGATGGAATGGGAAAGATAATTTTTCTTGTGCTGGGTTAAAAATTCCAGAAATCAGAAACTGAGCAAAACAGACGCAATAGGTGCTGGAAGGTGCTCTCTGGGAGCATGCTGTGGCTTCCCTGCACTTGCATCTTGGGATCTCATTAAAAGAAAGCCCAGGGAACAGCAGTGACATGGATTTGTGATGTAGGTAGAGTGCGAACCCATGAAGTGTCATCAGGTCTCCCAGTTTAGACAGCAGCATCATCTTTCCAATAATGATCAAGCCTTGGATACTAAATGGATGCTGTCAGCCAAAGAGGAGGCTGTAAGCCAAGATGAAGGTCACCATCCACGTGGCATTAATGTAGCAAAATTAATTCAGTTTGACATTTTCTGACAATAGCCTTGTTTTTGAGGTAAGAGAAGGACTCATGTTTTAAGGGAACTTCTGATCTGATTAAATTGGTTTTGGTGCAATTAGAAAAGCACTAAGGAAAAGGAAGAGGCAAAAAAGAACAACAGATCCTCAGAGAGCTAACATTCAGTTAGAAAAATTTAAATCGGTACTGAACTATTTGCATTTGCTGCACACATCTCTAAAATATATATTAAAACATCACACTTTGCAGTCTGAGCTCTGCAACAAGACAAAATAAAACCATATGTACATTCTATTTTGTTGAAGTACAATTAACCCAAATACAGAGACATACTAGTTATTTGGGACTTTTCTAGCAGATAATTTCCTACCATTATCTGTATTTTAAAAATAAAAAAAAATACTTGATTAATTTCTTTCTTGGAAAGTGTGTGTGCCACCCTAAGGCACAACTATATAATTATGTCCTCCTCTCCTCAGAGAGTAGGATAACCATTTGGGTGAAGTGTGGCATCTGAACCAGACAAATATGACTGATACAGATGGAGTTTAGGTAGCTTTAAATCTGTGTTGTGTTAAATTCACAACTTTCTACTTTTAAGATTTTCTCCTTTCCTTTAGTCCAGAAGAGGATACACATTCAATTTTAGTAAAATAATCTTTTGGAACATCTACAGGGACCATTTCTGATATAGAATTAAATTGTGGTGCAGGCAGAATCTTTATTACATTTACATGACCCCATAAAGATAACTGTAATAGTTCCCCACAGAACAAAACCCTACTTAATTTTGTTAATTATTTTCCCCTGGTTATGCTTAGCTATGTCTTCTAATTCAGTATTGATCTTGATACTGAGGTCTGTCAAATACTTAGCAATCTACTTAAATCCCCATTGGGGAAAAAGGATTCAGGGACAGATCCTGGAAAGATCAGATGCTTCAGAGTTGCACTAATACTTCTAACTGGGAATCCTTATTTTCTGGTAAATGAATGCATATAAATAGAGAAGAACTGGGCACGATTTCTGTCTAGAGCTTTGCAGCTGTCTTCTGATGAACTGACTCTTGAGCCTGTAACTGGTGATAGAGGTGCTAGACTCCATAGCTCCCCAAAAGAGGGACTCACAACGGAGATGCCCATCTCACTTCATCTGGTTTCACTGGCCCTCAGTAAGCACAGATCCCTAGCAAACCAGAATTTAAACATTTTGTATCACTGATGAGCTGATCATCTCATCTCATGCCTTGAATTCCCAGGTGTACCTACAACAGCTTTTTAAATTGTATCAGGAATGCATTTTCAAAACAAATTTTCAAACCATCAGCGTTTGCCTTGCTTCATGTTGCAGGGTGGTGTTGGAGTACACAGACTGGATTCCTTTTTCAATTAAACACCATCAGGAGATGCACTGCAGTTCCTGACAAGTGTTCAGTCTACATGAGTCTAGGACAGCCTTAGTGTGGAAGTAGGTTCTTCAATACTGATTCTTTCATCCTGCAAGTCTTTTCCCACTAGTTAATGTAAATGTATCTTCAGAGATAAATTCTACCATGAGATATTATTGGTGTTCGTTTGGTATTTAGAGTAAGTCGCTCTAATTAATCTCTATATTTTTGTCAAAATCCAAGAGCACTCTGCCATCCATTCAACTATCCCACCACACATCCTAACCATGTGCATAGCAGGAAATATCCCCGAGAGAAATACAGATTTATATTATTCTTTTAGATTGGGCTTTTGATATTCTGATCTGCAGATTAGATAATGATGTGAGACCGTGATGCCATGACCAAAAAAAAGTTGTATGACCATATGTTATCAGCTAAATCAACAGTAAAAACATAAGAGGTGGATTTCTTTCGTGTCATACTAACCCAGAATGCTCTTTGCACATCTTTAATCCTACAGTTCAACAAGCTGTTCACATTCGTGCCCATACATTTTTTTAAACTTGTAACATCAGCAATATGAAGATTGTATTCGCATGTTCCTTACCTATTTTGGATCAGTCCCTCCTCACACCTGCTTACTAGTGTTTAGAATAAAAAATCTATATTGCATTCATCTATTTCCCTTTTTGTGAGAACTGTCCAGACAGAAAACTCTTCACATGCTTAAAGCATTTTTGTGATTTTAAAAGTGTAGATGTGTTGTGCTGAAAGCAAAAATCTACCTACCATCTGGCAACAGATCACACTTAAATACAGGATTGGTATTTCCTACACAGATTTAATTTTGCTATTTACTTTTCATCTTCCCTTGAATGAGTACATCTAATATCAGAAGAAAAAAATGGAGCAATGTCCTCAAAGCAATAATTTATGCTGATCTATCTCTTTCTTAACTCACAAGAGGTGTGTATTTGGAAGAAAGAGATACCATAGACTGTAAATTACTAAGGAGGAGGAACTGAAGGACCTCAAGAGGAGGAGGCAGATGATTAGTTTAGTTTTTACACTAAACAGCAATATGACCTTGGCATTAGCAAATATGAAAAGCAATGGCTACTATTAATAGCTTTCTGTATTATCAATACTGTTGCTTTTGAATGAAGAGGATGAAAAACTATTAGAAACTCTTTCTAAGTGACAAAAATGGACTATGTATGGTAAAGAAGTTACCATGGGCACAACTTTACAGTAGAGGGTAGGTATCCAAACACTTGTGTGACACAAGTAAAGCTGGTGGGATACCCTTCAGGTCAGTTACTAAGCAGAACTTGGGAAGATAAGTTTTCACAAAGCAATGAAGCACAACTCAGAAGTAAAAATGCCCAAATTCATAGACATTTATAAGGTTCCATATCCTGTGTTTATATATTATGTAAAAATTTCTGTTAAAATCAAATAGCTGCTAGACCATACTGAGACCTCAGTAGATATCA
The DNA here is from genome assembly GCF_000747805.2 of Chaetura pelagica. NCBI lineage: Eukaryota > Metazoa > Chordata > Aves > Apodiformes > Apodidae > Chaetura > Chaetura pelagica. The sequence goes on along the minus strand of NW_009954567.1, from coordinate 7,177,984 downwards.
CTTCCCACGATAAATTCTTTCTTCTTTCTCTCTTTTCAGAAAAATGGAAATTTTACAGACGAGAGCTACAGAGCAGGTCACTTTGTCTATGTGGTAAAATAATATATATTTTTTTCAGTTTCTGCAAGTGGGGTCAAGCTGCATACAAAAAAGATTCTCAAGAGAAATATAAACATCTCCTTTTACAAGAAGTAAAGGATTTTCACCATTTCTGTTTGCTGTAAATCAGTACCCCTGCCTGCACACACATATTGCCTTATGTTCTGGACAATTCAGGAATTTTGTCTGTATTTGCGCACCAGTGCAGGACTTTCCCCCTTATTTAAATTTTGTAAGAAAACAGCTTCTAATAGCACTTTTCTCCTCTTCATTCAAGACAAGAGCTATTGAAATAAAGAAAAATAGCAGCAGCTGAAAGTTTCGATTTAGCAAATAAGTCATTACTTACATGAAAAATGAGCTTCTAACACTTGAACTCTACCACTGGATCAGCCATTGTCCCTGCCTTGCTGGCACTTGAGTCTGTGTAGCTACAGAAATCAAAGAGAAGACACATGTGAATGAGCTTACGCAAGTACCTAAGCAAAGTTAAAACGTACCTGAAGTGTCTTTTTCTGCAGTTGAGCATAACTATGATTATCACAAAGCTCATCTTTCTGGCTGGTATTTATATTTTTAGGAAAATGTTATTAAATTAATTACTGGCTATCTGGGAACATAAACTTCAGGTCTTGTTTAAGCAAAGCCAGAGGTAAGAATTCTCTCATTAATCCTTTCCCAGCTCCATTGTGACAGGCTGTCTGTACAGCAGATCTCACATTGCCAAACTGCTGCCCTTGTGATGTTTTTTTACAGAAAACCATCAGAAAGCACTGGCTGATTACACCACAAAGTGCTACCTTTGATGCAATTTTACCTGGCATTGGACAATGAATTCCTGTTTTCTAATGCATCTCTACAACCAATTTGGTTTAGTTGTATTGAACACATCGTTGTTTCATTTGTAAAAAGAGGGTTACAACGTTTACTTATAACATGTACTTACATTTTCAGTCCTCCCTGCAGCTTAAATTACACTTAGACAGAGGAGTAATTCAGGATGTAGCTACTGCTGTTTTCTGAAAACTGAGATGATGAAGGGATTAGTATTAGTATTAGAATGTGTAAAAGAAGCAGTGCCAAAGGACATCACTCAACATATTCTACAAAGCTCCTTAGAGATTGTTTGGTTTATTTGGGTTTTTTTCATACCATGGAAATATGCAATGATTTTACTGGATGTCAGTGCTTGGGAGTATATTTTTTTCACATACCACTTGAAACTTCAAAAAATGGCCATTGGAATAATAGGATATGTGTATTGATCATGAGCTCTTCAGCTCAAGAAAACATACTTGTGCACTCTTTGGTACAAGGAAAGCTTGGAGATGTAGGAGTAGTATTAGAGGAGGGAACTCAGTGCATTGCAGAGAGACAGGCTTCCCTCAGTGGATGGTATGTCTGTGGAGGTGGAAGGGGAGGTTTTGGACTTGTACTCCTTAATCACTTCATGGTTGCTAGCACAGGAAGATTTACAGAGCTAGTTATAACATCAGCTCCAAGAACTGGTTATTTGGATTATTAGTATTCTAGGCAATAGGATGAAGTAATGGTTAAAGAAAGAATTTTTTAAAACTGTCAAGTATTTATCTAGTAACCTGCATTTTCTGTCTACAGATGTTTTTAAGATCATGCTTGGTTGTAATCAAGGCATTTTACTGCAGGTCTTCCGAGTTTATGGATTCACTCAGTAACTTTCCCATTTCTATACAAATATGACAGTTTTCATTGATACTGCATATACAAACCAGACACAAAAATTACTGAAAATCTATCCATACACTTAGATGATAAGCATGGAATAATCTGCTTACTTTTTATTTATAGAGCCTAAACAACTGAGATTTTTTTTCAATTAAAACATTTTAAAATTCCTTAAATACAAGGAAAGTAAGTAAAATATAAGCTTATTTTTAAAAACAACCCCCTGAAATGAATTTCTCGATTTAGAATTGCTCTTAGGGATTATACCAAATAGTTGCAAAATTACAAATAATGGGGATTCTCCCCCCTCCTCCCTTTATTTAGGACTCGTGTATATCCTCACATACCTGTTCTTTTAGTGCAGAGATACACTGTAGCTAGAATTCCAGAATTTTGCTCTATTATCCAAATTCCTCTGAAAAACTGAACAAAAAATGGGAAACAACAGCTTTTGTTTTTTTCAGACCAGATTATACTGCCAATTCCATGAAAAGGAGTTGATATAATGAAAATCCAGACATATGAGCAAATTCAATCATAGTGCTGTTCCCATAATGAAATAAGAAGTAATGACCTTTTTGGTTTTCCTGTTACCAAGATGCTGTCAGCTTTTTAGATCTCTTTAAGCTCAAAGGCATATCTCAGCTGTTCAGCAATATTCATTAATTTAACACAATATTTACCTTTCTCTGGTAATAAATATTTTGGTAGTTTCTTTAAAGGCATCTAGAAGCTGAGTAATTGAAATCAATATTTTTGAGAAAAGCAATACTGATTATTCCAGATATGACATTTTGGGAGGAGTGTTTCAGCAGGTGTTGAAGTAAATGACTCACGTCCAGCTTGGTCTCCTGTAGAAATGAACGCTCCAGTGTTGTCATGGTTTAACTCAGGATCAACAATTAAACAAATAATAGTAATAATGCTCTTGATTCCCTCCCACTCAGGCAGGGAAAGGAGAGAGAGAATAAGGGGAGAGGCTTCTGAATTGAAAACTAGACAGCTTTAATGAAATACTAATGATAAAACAAAATAAGTACAAATATACACAAGTATGTGCAGGAATGTGCAAACCCCCTATTGCCTTGTCCCACCTCCAATAACTCCCACAGCACTCTCCTTAGCTGTGAACAGTCCCAAAAAGTCATGGACGACTGCCAGAGACAGTGACAGAGCAGACACGAGCTGAGGGTCAAATTATGAGGATCAGGAATGCGTGAGCCTAGGGAGATGAACAGATGGAGTCCTCCCCGGATGCCAGCCATGGACAGAGGAAGAAGGAAGAAGAAGGGAACTGACTTCTATGATCCCAGAATTTACACCAAGTGTCACTTATATATGGGGTGGAATAATCTGTTTACCCAAGTTTGCTGTCTGTCTAGTCAGCCCCTCCCTACAAGAGGGCTGTAGATACAACTCTTCTGCTCCTTCAGTGTCCAAAGGAGCAGATCCAACAAGCAGAGCAAAGTGGCCTTGGTCTCTCAGCACCGACTATGAACATTTGAGTGTTATCATTCCACTGGCCGGAAAACTTGCTAACCTCAGCAAGTGTGCTGTTTACAAAAGAGTTAACTGAAGGAAAAATAAATCAGTAAAAAGAAATTGGCTTCATGTTGGCTCAAATTAGAGCAAGTATAAATACGGGGACTGCTCCCTCTTTGTTTTCCCTAAGTTCCCTGGTGTTTGATGCAGTTAAGACCGTAAATCAGACTCTAGGTTTCTCTCATTTGGAGAAAAGAAGGCAGTGGGGTGACCTCATAGCTCCCGGCAGCTTTCTCAGGAAGGAACATGGAGGGTGAGGTGCTGATCTCTTCTCTTTGGAATATAGTGATAGGACGCATGGGAATGGTCCAAAGCTGCACCAGTGGAGGTTTAGACCTGACATTAGGAAACATTTATTGATGAAGAAGGTGGTCAGACACTGGAACAGAACTCCTGGAGTGGTGGTGAATGCCCTAAGCCTGTTAGTGTTTAGGAGGCAGTAGGAAAATGCCCTTAACAAACATACTTTAATGTCTGGTCATCCCTGAAGCAGACAGACAGTTGGGCTAGCTGATAGTGTAGTCCCTTCCAACTGAAAAATTCTGCTCTGTTCTATGTTATTCTATTAATTGAAACACAAATGTCCAAATGGGAAATGAGATTCTCCATTTGGCAGAGCCTTGAGACACAAATGTATGAAAAGTGAAAGTTTTAGAAGCTGTCCACCTTTTGTCTCCAGTTCCAGACAGCATGCAAGACCAGTTCCACTGAGTAAAAACACACACGTTCTTGAGTGCACAACATTTGAAAACAGTACAAGAGTAGAGGCAATAATGTCTTTCCTGTCAGGAAATAATGATCTGATTCATTTTCCTAGTGGAGTAAATGTCAAAAATTCTGCTGAATTCAGCATGTGCAGGTAGCGGCTTTGACTTCCTTGCTGTTTTACATTGGCATTGGTGGCCTGATTCTGATCCTACCCAAGACACGAGATGCTGGTCTTCAGTGAAACTCACAGGAAAACTTCCCTGTCTTCTATCAGCTCAGACCTCTGTTTCTGAGTAGTCTCACTGATTTTAGTAGTTACCTCTAAGTAAGGGAAAACCAGAATTGGGATGGTCATATCTCAAGTTCGGCCTGATGAGCAAGTGGCACTGAAGGTGTGTAAGTGTTGCTTTAAAAAATCCTCCTGAAAATGGAAAAATAATTTTGGCCAGTTTATATGTAGGCGAAAGCAAACAGTTAGATGGATTTGGTGATATGCCACATTAGTTAGTGAATAGTGCTGTTCTCAGACTTTCAGAAACCAGGAATGCTTCTCTTTTTAGATACAAATAACATAGTGCCAGAGTAAATTTTTGAGGGATATGTTTTCTGTTCAATGTCTGTCACATTTTATGCAGTGTGAAGTCTGTGTAAACACTTGATATTCTATATTGCTCACTGCATCTATTCATGTTAGTACAATACACATTCAGGATGTGAAAGATAATTTTTCCAGGAATTATGTGTAGATTTCAAAATCAGTTAAACCAGCTGTATATAAAAAAAAGGCTTTATTTTAACACTTTGTTTACACAAATTTTATTACACCTACTTATATTTTTGTTTATATTTTAAATTAAATTGCAGTACTTTAAAACAAAAATTGAAACTGGTAAATATGTTTTTATTAAAAAATGTAAACTGCATCTTGTCACAGAAATTCACCACACCCCACATTCATCACTGTTACAAGTACTGTTAATAATTTCTATATCTGTACAAACCTGATCAAATAATCTGGACATTGAACATTCACAAGATTATTAATAAAATACTATCTTGAGCAAATAAAAGACACAAGGACCAAATTAATTCTAATAAATAACAGAATGACAGATTCTTATGAAATATGCTGGGGAATTTTGCTGGAAAATATCAAGAAAGAATTATGCTTCCCACTCATTAAATTACACAGCATTAAGCACAAATTAAAAAATATTCTTGCTGGAATCTTAGGAAGATGGACGCAATTATGTTAAAGAACAATTACTGTTTCCTAGTAATTGCACTGGAATAAGCACTGGAATTGTATTTTGTTAACTATTTGTTGTTCTTTTGTGGAGACATTCTTTTTCTGATTATTGGTTGAGTTCTTAATTTTTGCTGGTCCCAAATCGCTTGATCCTATTAGTATGGTGGTGGCTGAGGTTATTGTAACAGGTTTCTACTTATTGTAAGTAGGAGCTGAGCTGGAACTGAAAGTGTGCTCACTGATTGATTGCCTGTCTGCGGGCAGTGGACAGAATCTGTGTTTCTTTTCAAGTTCAGAAAGATTTGCAAAACAATATTTAAGGGTCTAATTTTTTTTCGATTAACACTGTAGAAGAAGGGTCTGCTTTTACTGAATTCATTAAAATACTGTAATGATCGAGTTTTAAACTAGGTAACTTGAAGTTAATGCCAAGTTCTGTCTGGTCTTGGTTTTATTGGTACAAATCTAGATGTATTTCATTTACGTCCATGGAGTTGCCTCATTCAGAGAAGGTGAGCTCACAAGCGGAACCCTAGGAACTAAAGACAAAACAAACACATCATTGAAAGTACAGTATAAATTATATATTTAACTCTAAAGACTGCATTCCACATATAGTTATCAGAATACCTGAGAACTCTGATTATTTATTATTTCCTCTAATCACTTCTGCTGTATCTAACTGCAGCATGTATTGCTTAAAGTAGCTATTTTGTGCATGCCATGGATCTAATTCTAATACCACAGATACCTGAAATGAACATGCAAAATCAGGGTCTGGGTGTGTGGAATTTAGCACATCCAAAATAGAGAAAAAACAAATAAACAAACTGTAAAAAGCTCCAGCCTAAGCTCTAGTCTTACTTTAACATCAACTGCTTACTTTGAGCTAAATGCTATAGACAAAACTTGAGATGAGTTGCTCTTTATTTTTATTAAATAGAATAGTTTTAATTCAGATTGATAAAGACATGCAGCTAAGTATTTCTTCAGGGAGAAATTTATTCAGCACATTACAGCAATTCCTAGAATTCTGTAAAATAGATATGGGGAAAAATAGCTAAAGGAAAAATACTGCTAACGGAGGCAAAGGGAAAACCTCTATTAAAAAAACCTACATAATGACTGATTGTGCATGAAAACAAAATATTTACTCAATTTCAAATCTGGCTTTATCTTTAAGTTGAGATCCATTGCTTGAAATAGTTTCCTTTTTACATATTTCACTTATGCATGTAAAATAAAAGAAGGGGAAAAACAAAGAATAATATAACCTAAGGTAAGAAAATAATAGGTTATGACTAAGAATATAATCTAACTGCTAAGCTTAGCGAAAATTCCAGCTTCAGTGGAATCATGGAAAAACTAGGTTTCAGGATGTATCAGTGATTTCTGTATTCAAGTAAAAAATCTCAAATGTTTTGGAGACATTGGCTTAACACTTCAGAGTAGAATGTCTGGCTTCTTCTACCTACAACAAAACAGTAAAAACCTTGAACATTGAAGTAGTGGCTTGATGCTGCTCTCTACAATGCCAGCCTTGAATTAATAGAATTTATTCTAACATTGTATTGAAACAGTTCTGAGCAGCTAAGAAAAGTTGCAATTTATGTTTCTTTATAATAAAAAATTGGTACACAATCTCCTTAAGTAGCTTTTATGCTGGCTATTGTATTGGGATAGTAAGCTTCTAAAGGAGGTGAAGTCTGCTTTTACATGCAAGTGCATAGCTCCTTTTGAAGCCAAGTCAGCCCCTGAGATCAATATAGATGTAAAACTGCTGATTCTCAACAATGGAATAGATTAGTAGCAATGTAATCCAAGGATTACACAAACACAGCTATTGAAAGCAGTCCTCAAAAAAGGACATGGTTAGAAGTGAGTCATCCTCAGCAGTATGTTTTTTACATCTTGGGAAAAAAAAAAAAAAAAAAGAAGGAAAACAAGATTCTACACCAAAGGGAATTTTAGCTTTAAAAAATATTTTTTTAAACACTACAAAATCTGTTCCTCTATCACTGTATTATTTAATGTTATGCCTAAAAGTCCCTGGCATGAAGAACTCTGTTGTGG
>NW_009954567.1:7161784-7165530 GCF_000747805.2 Chaetura pelagica | reverse complement strand
AGCCCCCGCAGCGGGAGGCTGGGGAGCTCAGGGCTGCCTCGCCTCTCTCCCCTCTGCGTTTGTTTGGTCAGGGGCTTTGGTGGGGTGGTTTTTTGTTTGTTTGTTTGGGGTTTTGTGTGTGTGTGTCTTTTTGTTTTGTTTGCTTTTGTTGGTGTTTGGTTTGGGTTGTGGTTTTTTTTTTGGAGGTGCCCAGATCCTCTTTTTGGGGCGGGCTGGCCGTGGCCTCCCCCTCTCCCGGGTTTCTTCGCTTCTTGATTTGGGGATGTGCCTGGTGATTGTTGTTGCTTGTGTTATTAATTGCACCCGGGCCTTTCCTTGCTCTTTGCGGGAGCGCAGTCTAAATTGGCTCTAATAAATATTAGCCGCTAGATTAGGCGAGGTGAAGCTGGCACGGCACTCTATTTTCGACCTGTAGCCTCTGCAAAGCCGCCAGTTCTGCGCCAGATTAGCCCCATCCATCCAGTGTCAATGGTTGTCTTGTTGAGAAAATCAGTGAGTAAACACGGCTGACAGAGAGGGGTATCAGCTGATTACTCATACAAATAGACTGCAAACTCCACCAGGAGAAGCTGTTTCCAGAGAAGGGTTTCTCGCACTGACAGGGCTGCTTCTCCCAGGATCCCGTGTCCTGCTGTTCCCACTTTGTCCTCCATCAATCACACAATTGTGTCCGGGATGTTTTATAGAGTCACTTAATATCCCTGCCTTCATCTCTATTCACTTAGAGAATCATCTGCCATAAGGGCTAAAGGCTTTTGCAGGTTGGTGCTGGAGACAAACCCGGGCCACAATGGCTCTGGTGGAAAACAGGGATTCATGTCCGCGCCTGGCTTTCTGATGCTAATGGCACCGCCACGGGGTATTACAATAGCGGTCAGGCAGTGATTTAAGTGTACTCCTGCCATCATCCTGTGGCCAGGCACATTAAATCACCCCTCGCCGATCAGATGCCAGTGCGCATGGGGGTGGCGGTGGAGGCGAAACGGCTGGGCAAGCAAAGGCGGATCAGCCTGCGAGGGACCCAAGGCAGACAGACATACCCATCCGAGACCCCCCTCGGAGGCGGCCGCGGGCAGCACCGCGCTGGTGAACCGGTCCCCGCTTCCCTGGGGTGCGGGAATAGCGCCGCGGCGGCACCTGGGAGGCTCAAACTTTCAGCGAGGCGATCCCAATCTCTTCCTTGCCTCGCAGGGCAGCTCCCTCCAAACCTGCAGGCCGACCGGTTGCAAAACTGTCTTTTAATTAGGAATTTTAAAGACAGAGAAAGAGTTACAAGGTATCACAGTTTAAGTGCCTCATCTACAAATTAGATTGCTACACAATTAATCAGAAAGTTAATTAATGAGCAAGTTACTAATTAGGACATTTAAAACCAGTGTTTATAGTGTCTTAGTTAAAAAAACCCTATGTAGCTAATTGGCCTATACACTGATTTCATAACTCATAGCCAAGGTTACAATACTACGGATGTATTATTATTATGTACAAACTGTAATTAACTCACTATTTTATTAAGCGCATCTTACCTGAATCAATTTTATTAGCATTTTTAACATTGAAAATTCCTTATTACGGAAGACTACAGGCAGGACACTACAAACACAGCCGCGGCTTGCCTGTCGGTGGTACGAGGGAGGTGGGTCAGGCGTTTTAGGATCCCAGAACAAGTGTTAAAAAGTGGGCACGTAGGAGCCGCGGCTTGGCCGAAGGCCGGGGGCTGGTTTTCCCCCGCAGCGGCCCGGGAGCGGGGCTGGGAGGCAGGCTGCGGTGCGGCATCGGGTGCGGGAGCAGGCGGAGAGGCCAGCACCACGCCGGGCGGGCCGGGGGGGCAAGGAGGATGGGGACGGGGCTGGGACGCGGAGCCCGCTCCACCCGCATCCGCGCCCCAGGTGCGGGGCGGGGAGGCAGGCTGCGGTGCGGCATCGGGTGCGGGAGCAGGCGGAGAGGCCAGCACCACGCCGGGCGGGCCGGGGGGGCAAGGAGGATGGGGACGGGGCTGGGACGCGGAGCCCGCTCCACCCGCATCCGCGCCCAAGGCTTGAATGGGGGCAGCTCTTCTTCCAGCATCCTGCTTGCTCTTTCCTGATTTGGGAGGGTCACTCGCAGCCTGCCCTGAATCTGCCAAGCACCTAGAAATGCTTGCTGCGGGAGGTGTTCCGGGCCTCCCCTCACGCCGCAGTAGCCTGGCCTGGCCGAGGAGGAGGTGAGAACCCTTCCTCCCGGTGAGCCCCCCGGCAGCCGCCCACCCGCCGCACCGGGCCAGACCCACCCGGGCTCGGGTTCAGGGCCTCGGGCACTGCCCGCAGCATCTCTCCGGCGGCTGCGTGGGGCTGCTGCAGTGTGCAAAACTACTCTTTGTAATCTCTTTTTCAACAGTGAGGAGTACATATAGGTAATTTTAATGAAGAGGTTCCTGTACCACATTATTAGTAATAAATCTACACCATTCTTTGTTGGTTAAAATCATTATCATCATCATCGGTATCATTACTGAACTCATTATTCTTGTGTTACTATCAGAGTAGATTTATGATAACACCCACCATCACGCCTGAGTTAAAGAAGGTGTAAAGGTTTGATTAATAGCTGCTTTCACGTTTTAATACTCGACATTTTCTCACTTTTTTTTTTTTTTTTCATTTTTAATAAATAACGGGCATTATAATTACAGGAAGTAATTACTGCTTTCGTTATAAAGTGTCTGATGAGGAGCACGGGCGCTTCTCCTCAGAGTAAAATATAAATAAATAAATACACTGGTGGACACAATAAGTTCTCGTAACCATGCAGTAAGGCAGACTTAGGGAACAATTAAGATTTTGCTCAATCACAGCGACATTTTAGATTAATAAGCGTTAACAGAAATAAATACACCAGCACTATCAGAACCCCCACTCCCAAAGAAAACAAGCCCGTCTTTACAGGCTTGTGGGTAATAAAACACCGGTAAGAGCTGGAGCGAATGACGCGAAGAGGATGTCACCTTTCCACCCGCACTCACCCTAAAATTTAGAATAAAAAAAAAAAAATAAAACCAAACAACAACCAAAACCAAAACAAACCAAAAGGAAAGGGAAAAACCTGCAAGACAAGCCCTCCGCGCCTCGGCCTTGGTGTATGATTTTGCATGGGATGAACAGGCGGGACGCTTACATGCTATGAGGGTGTTACTGCACTGCCTCCCCAGCGCCCGTTCGGCTTCCCCGGGGCGGGCGGGGCGCCCGGACCGGCCCCAGACCCGGCCCGGCGGGCGGGAGCGCCGCGCTCACTCTCCCTGAAAGGTTACACGGCGCTCTGCCTCGCTTTGTCTTCCCCGTGCCCTTTCCTGGCAAAAATGGAGACATCACATCCTTGCCCAGCCCCGGCTCAGTATTTATGAAGGTTTTCTGACAAATAGGCAGGCTGGCCACGCATGGGTGACTGCCTTCATTCCGCACTTGGCTTGTTTACATAGGACCAGCACCATTTCCACGGATTAAACAAATCACAGCGAGAAGGAGACATTTATAATCCTCCAACGAGGCCACAGGCAGTTAAAAAATGTGTGCGTGTGTGTGTATGCTCTGAGAAAGAAAAATAAATGTTCATGTCCAGGGAGCTGACCTTCTTCTTGGAGGGTAACTCAAGGGGTATAGATATAAATATAGGTTGTATATAACGTCTTACACGCCAGTCCGAAGTATGTATTTAATAATTACCCGTTATCCCCAGTTATTGTGCACAAACGCACAGCATTAGTTTGCAGC
>NW_009954567.1:7161414-7161717 GCF_000747805.2 Chaetura pelagica | reverse complement strand
TCACGGGGAGCGCCGCCGGGCTCACCCCTCTCTGCTCCTCTGTCACCCAGAAGCGTCGTCTGGAATAAAAAAAAATAAATAAAAAATAAAATTAAAAAAAAAAAGAAGGTGGGAGTGGGGAAGGGAGAAATGAAATGGTGTAGGAGCCGAAGGTATTTTTCAAAGTAAGAGCGTGCATTTTATGATCCCTCTCCCTCCATCTGCAGGAAGACTGATGGTGCGGGGGAAGAAGCTATAACTGGAAATGTTGCCCTTTATCTTCTGTCAGCTCTCAGGACACTTGGCTGCTGCCGCACGTTCTTC
>NW_009954567.1:7152820-7160361 GCF_000747805.2 Chaetura pelagica | reverse complement strand
GGCGGGGCACCCGCGCTCTATTGTCTTCCTCGCCCGCCGTCGGGGAGAGGCAGTGCGCTGGGTGATGAGGACAGGGAAAGTCCCTCCCGCAGTCTTGTTTGTTTGTCTGTTTTGTTTTCTTTTGTTTCCTTCCTGTAGGGCTTTAGTAAGGTCCCAAAAGTCATCATATAGAAGGCCACCCTCTCTCTCACCGGCCTGGGATCTCCTTTACCCCCGGTTTCCGGCCCCCGGGCTGCACAGGCTGGGAAAAGCTGCAGAGGCTGATCTGGGGAGGTAATATATTCCCCTGAAGAGTTTTACACACTCCAGTTCTCGACTGTAACTTCGGTTGGTTAGCACTTTCCCCATCAACATGGACGTGTATAATGGGAAGATGTAACACAGTCTAAATGCTTAAGTGCTTTGTTTCACAGCACATTTTCAGTAAAGGTCAAAATAAATTCATCTCCCTTCACGCAGCATTCGTGTTTGGCTTCCTGAGCCATTTGCACAGGGCTCAAGGTGGAATCACCATCAAATAATGGGATGTGCCCATGGGTGTACACATGAACCACCTTTCCACAGCTTTCCTCTGTGATGGGCTGAAGATGACACCGCGTAAGTCACACGTCTCTATTTGACATCTGTGTGATGTCACTTTCTGATGAAACCACTGACCTCTTCCATGCCTCCTCCTGGCTGGTGCTTGTGAGAGTGAGGGGTGGTAGTGGGGTAACGATTCTGATTTGGAATGAAATGGGCATTTAATGAGCATGAAGGAAGGTGAGAAGAGCCAAAGGGTTGAAGCTCTGAGTTTTAATATTTTCTGTAGTGATAGATTCACCCCACTCAAGACCCTTTTGAGGAGACCTTCTGTGCCAAGTGCTCTGGACAGACTACCCTCATGTACTGTGGATATTCTGGCATCTCAAGCCATATCCTAGGCTTAGATTTCAACTTGTTTTCCCTTCCATCAGACTTCGTGTCCCTTCTGTCCTCTCCTTTGGCATTCCTTCCTGTTTTCACTTTTGCTTTGTTATTCTTCTTCCTTCTTCCTTCCCCACCCCCCTCCCATACTTTATCCCGTGAAAATGCCCCTTTTCCTTTGAAATCTCCTGGATGTTCTTTGGCTGGACCTGTTTTGCATGCAGGTCAAGTAAGAAATTCAGCTGACTCCCAGAGAGCAGGACTGGTCTTCGAATGAACAGGAGACTGTGGGCAGATCTTACCAAAAGACCAACCAGTTGATACTGAATTCCTGAACCAATGCTGTGCTTGCACCCAACATTTAGTCAGTTTTGGATAAGTGAAGAAAAAGGTGAGACCTCAAGAATTATGCTAGTTGCAGCATGCATTAAGGGCATGTATGGCTTTAACCTTATTTTCCTTACTGTAGGGAGGGGTATTACTTTCCTTTGAAAGAGTATTTGGAATAATCTCATTATTTGTATCTCAAATTAACTCTCTAGCAAGCGCTTTTCTTAAAATAAGTCCTTAGATACCATGGGTGCCCTGGGCTTCAGGGTGAGCCTTGGGACAGTGCTGCACTGGTTGCCCAGGGATGCTAAAGACTGATTTGGATCTTCTCTGCTTCTGCCTCAACACAGCTCTTCAATCACTGCAGTTTTCAGGCTTTAGCATGTGTAAATGTTTGCAACTGTTCATACTGAAAAGCTGACTTCCCACAGCCCACAGGGCCAGATACATGTCTATGTCCTTGCTGGAGCAGGACTCCAGCTTTCAAAAAGCCTCTTTTAGAGTAGAAGAGAGGAGCCTGTAAAATAATTAGTAAAAATAAAATTAAAACAAACAAAACAAAACACCCCTATTTCAGTTACAGCTGGGGAAGAGAGTCTAAAATCAGTAAAAGGTGCTTCCTCTTCCATGACATTTTTATTTTTAAGCTTTTAAAATGCCATTATGTGGCTGCTGTATCATCTTCTGTTATTTGTATGACCACAGTTCTAGGGAACTGTTAACAAGTAAACTCTTGTGCAGATTATTAAGCAGATAAAGCTCATAGGAGCAGTATAGATGTTTAGGAGGAAGTTTTATACTGCTGAAATTCACCATCTAAAGTTAGTCTTCTTAATCTCTAACAACACAGGAAAATGTGTATACGTACAGCCATGTATACATACATGCAGCCATTTGGAAGTCAAACTTGAAAGCTGTTGCCAGATTTATTTTTGGCCTGGCACTACCCATCAGGGCTAACCCAGACTGCAGGAATGTTGTGTGTGGAATAGGTGCAATGTCGGGGTGTGCAACATAGACATGCTGGTACAGTGGAGTCTCCCCAAAGGTATACTTAAACTAGGAGTCAAATTTGGAAACAGAGGATAAGAGAGACAATAAGGAAGGACACTTTCCTTGATGGTTTGAACAGATGGCTTATTTAAACTCTCCTTATTCTGTCTCATAGAAAAACTTAAATGTGCCCTTGTAGGGTCCAAGAGGAAATGTGAATAGCAAATCAACTTGCAAGATTAGATATCTAGCAGAGAACTGCAATATAATGTGGTAGTAACAATTGACTTTTAGCAAAGATTAAGACAAAGCAAATAAACAAACAGGCCAAGAAACAATGAACTGTTCTTTATCTGAAAGAAAGCAACCTCTCCAACTGTTTTTGTTTTCCACTTCATCCCCATAAAGCTGCGATTAAAAAGAACAAAGATATTATAAACAGCAAAAGTATTAACCTCAACATTCATACTGAAACAAATCTACATTATGAAGCCAGTAACAAACATCTGAAGGAAAAGTCCCCTTTGAGCTGATGCATACTTCATCTGTGTAAGAATCCTTTTCTCTTTCCAGTGCCATGAAGCACCATTTCCTGTGATACCAAGATTGAAGCTGAACTGCATTTCTAAGCTAAAATAAGTGTGCCACATCTCTGTTGTGGGTAAAAAAACCCAACAGTGTGTGTCCTTCAAACTGGAGTTCTTACTTGTACTCAAATGTATTTTTATCTGAGATTTCAACATTTATCCATTAGAAATATTAAAAATGGGTACAACAAGAAAATGAACCCTACTCTTTCCAAACTTTTCCTAATCAGAATGCCACAAAGATGCTTTCTGTGTTCATCTAGTTGGAGCTTGTTGAAATTGTGCGTGATGCTCAGAACTGAAGATACACGCACACATTTAAAATTTTAATGACCGTGTTCTCAGCTGTTCTCTATGACTCTTGCAAAATTTTTGCAAACTCCTAGTGTTATCTGAGTTTGAGGTTCACAGTTCAATCACAGTTATGTGATTTTTTTTTTTTTAAAAGTGACATGAATTATTTTTAGTGTGACCGAGGTTATGAAAGAGAGCACCATTCAAAGCCGCGTCTTCTCATACATTTTCTCTCCATTGCTGCTGAAAACAGGTAAGTTTCCTCTCCCCATTTCTATTCTTAATGGTGGAAATTATTTGTCTGCATGGACTAGTCTTCCTGGGCATCTCTGAAAAGTTACTGTGCAGCGATATCTGATGCAGGGATAAATGTTGACTATAAACAAAATACTGAAAACCGGTGATCACCAGATACAAGTGTTTATTTTTCAGTAAGCATATGCTGTGTCTCATTAAATCTACCCCATTAAAATGGGGTAGAGAAATGCGGGCTAGGTAAATGAATGTGTTTGGAGCCAAAAGGAGGCTGGGGTTTGGATAGAAGGGTTCAGAAAACTAGTAAAGAAGCCAGACAAACTGACGGAGTAAGGGATGAAGCAAACTGGTGATACAGTAGCTATTTTGCATTATCCTACAAAATTAATCCAAATTCCGTTTGGACAAGAATGTTGCAGTACTTCTGTGCTGCTCAAACTGACTCAATGCAGCCACATGGAGGCATGAACCAGGCTATAATACATGGCCTGAAATATTTAGGTTGGACATGCCATATCTTCAAATCAGAAAAAATACACAGCAATGTTTTCCCTTGAATTTTCTTCTTAGTGCCCTTGTAGCACATTTGTAATAATCTCTCCCACCACACACATAGGCATACTTCATCCTAACTGTGAGAAATTATGTTAAACTTGAGCTATACATAAGATAATCTATTTGTAGGAAAGAATGTGAGTGATGAAACTGTCAGAAAAACATGTTTGTGACAATCCTGTTAGTTCAGAATCAAGATGAAATTGAGACAAAAATGTAAGACTAAACCTATTAAACTTTGAAAATACATTTACAAGATTCAGTTATTTACCTTTCACTTTCTTGTGTTGGAAGAAAAGAAGTAAGATATTTAATATGCTTTCAAAAATCCCACTTAACATTAGAATGGCTTTGTGTGGGGTCACAGTAGGACCTCTCATTTGGTGAGGTATTTCCCTCTCAAGTTTTGCTATATAACCATTGTATTCACAATACTGAGACTCCAATCTTTCTGCTGTTTAATAATACTGAACAGTTTTAACTTCTTAACGAGAGTCCTAAAGATAAACAGCACTAATCACAATTCTATAGACAGACAGTAGAGCAGAAATAAAGTTCAGTAACAGTATCTTGCCTGATGAGCTCAGGAGGACTTCAGAGCCTCCGGATCCTCTTGCCACCTGTCTGCACATCATGTGAAAGGGTCTTGCTAATGCTTTTCAAAGGACATATCTCTGCATAACATCAGCCCCTGTGAGTACTCTGGAAGGTTACTCAGGACATCTTCACTGGATGTGCTTTGTAAACAAAAAGAGTATGATCTGGAGGACTCCCTAATCCACATTGACTTAGGAGTGCCAAGAGCCTGCAGAAGTGGGGAAGGAACAGATAGACATTCACCAAGTTGCAGCAGTCTAGTCCTAGGTTTGTAACTGCTGAAAGAAACATCCTGTAGCAGATGATAGCCAGGAACGAGCTCAGGAAGATGTGAGACACTGCAAGATGTAGAAGTCACTTGGATCTGGTCACAGAAGGCAGAATTAAAATTACAAGCACCCCTTTGAATGCATACATTCAGGTGCTATATTTGTCAGTCTTTTGCTCATCCCAAGGGAATTTGATCTTTCTGACCCTACCCCATGAGTAAGCACCATACATACAGGCATCCCTCACCTTTGCTGTCTAACCTTTCTCTGGACTGCCACTGGTAGCGGAGTGTAGGAAACAGCTGTAGTGCCAGAGACTTCCCATTTTACTATTCTTACCACCACATAAGGTCTCTCTTGAATGCAAAAGAAAGAATTCATCTTTGCATTTTCAGGGAAGAGAGAATAAGGGGACTTGGCTGTGTTGTCCACTCAGGTACCTCTGAATCCTTCCTTGCCTGCCAAAGAAGCAGAGCACCCAACATCTGGGTGGGGTGGGGACTGTGGAGAGGACATTTCCTGACCTCCCAGGTAGCAGGCAGGCTGATTCCATAGGAAGGCAGAGCAAGGCAAGCAATGCCTGGGCTGGCTATCCAGGGCCATGCACCAGGGGGTTAGAGCACACCTCTCTTAGATTTCCAGTGTCATGTCTGGGCAATATGCTGTCTCTGTCAATTTAATGTAGAAATAACAGATAGTGCATCAACAAAGGAGTATATTCCTTACTGAAGTTTTCGGCCACAAATGTTTGTATATATGATCAATTGGCCCAAATGAACTCTCTCACTCGGCTTCTTCTCCAGACGCCTAAGTGGCGACAGCTCCACCCACCTTCATTTGTGCTCCGTGTGTCTCCTTCCCCGGAAGAAAATTAATGGAAACTGCTTGATGCTCAGCATTTCTGAAAAATCATGCTTAACTGTGGACACTGCAGCCGAACTTTATTAGACTATGATTTTGAGCATATTAGTGCTGAATTTTATTCAGGTTTATTAGCATGAGGACAAAAATATCTATGATATGGTGGGGAGGAGGAGGAGTGAAAGCAACCCCATCAGTCAGTTGGCTTGATTCATTTTCCAGTAGTATCTCTTCCAGTCCATCTGCTGAAAGGTGAAGCCAAAATGTTTTAGAATTATGTTTTCATTGGGACTTCTCTGTTAATTAGTTATCTCTCTCTGCCATGTGTAGCAACTGATGAAATCAGCTACTGTAATTTCATGAAAGGCAATGTTGGACTGTTTGTATCAGCATGAACCCTTTCTTACACACAGCACTCTACTAGAACATGAGTGGTCCAAATAACATTTTATTTTAATATAGGGAGGACATACAGCTATTGTAGCATCACAGTTTCTTATTTCCTTGTGTTTAAAAATGTGGTCTTAGGCTAAATGCAGCAGAAAGATTTTATGGACTTAGATTCATTTTTACATATATTTTTAATGTATTTTTACAGAGTAGAGCTTAGCTTACAGAAGTTACTGCTAAGATCTATTAATTTTTCTGGAATAAAATAGTATGTTCTGCAGTTGTATTTAATAGGCCAAAGTTACACATCTTCTTCTGTCATTTGCTGCTTGCAATTCATTTGATGAGGACGTGGCACTAGCATGGTGTGGAAAACTGTGTTTTTTAATTGCAAATGAAGTATTTCATACTTTTAACCTTTTAATACCACAGAATACCCTGGGCAGCTAACAACTGGTTTGTTTCCAGGGAGCTTAATCATAGAGAAAAAAACCATGGAATACCATTTTCTATACATTCATGTTTCTGTATTTTTTTCCTTGGAAATAATACCCTGTTATTAAGTAGTGCTTTACATCCACAGCTCCCAGTTGTGAGTCCTAAAGTGGTGGCTTCATTGGCTTCCTCTTTTACCATGGATAACATCTGAAAGGAAAGCTGGGACAAGCTGTAGGTGAGCATTCCATGCCTACAGACTTCCAGTAATCTGCACTAACCACAGGATAACTAATCATTGTTTTCTCCCAGAGTAAGATCTTCTCCTCCCATGCTTTCCTGATCTCTACTGGAATGAGGAAAATGTTCTATTAGCTGAGATTAAGCTGTCACTGAAACTTGTATGCTTGGCACAGGAGAAATGAGAGGATGAATCAAAAGACTAACAACTTGAAGGTGGCTGTGAAAGCAGCATTGGGAGCATCGTTGTCTCTGTATTTGGCTTCTCACTTAGGGAAAAGTTGAAATAAAGACTTTACCAAACAACATGTTTTTCCAAGGCTAGAGAACACATGAGAGCTTCTTACTTCTGGTACTCCCTCCCAGAGAGATAAAAGGTAACAAGCTGTTGCTACTTCTAATGTGTTGATTTTAATGACTCTGTTCTGCAGCTCGTCAGTGAAGAAGCCTTCACTCAGCCCATATATCCTCCTAGGTTTACTGGTGAACACATACAATGAAAGATTGGTTATATCAGAATAGGAATCAACAGTATTATATTGAAAACAACGGGCTAATGGTGCATAACACAATTTGTGCAACTAGTGATTACTTGCTTTGGAAACGAAAGGTATTACAGCTTCAACATAAAAAGGATCTAAATATAGCACTTTTGTTGCTCTCAAGACGCCCTCTGTAAATCTTTGCGAAGATGGACTTAATGTTAGATTAATTAAAAAAAAAAAAAAAAAAAAAAAAAAAATTTAAAAAAAGGGGGAAAGATTTTAAAGTAGTCCTTCTGTAAGAACATTAAAGCAATCAGCAAGGACTCCTGATTTCCCCCACCATA
>NW_009954567.1:7149488-7152734 GCF_000747805.2 Chaetura pelagica | reverse complement strand
AAAAAAAAAAAAAAAAAAAGTTTAAATAATGTGGATAAGATTTTAAAGTAGTCCTTGAAGTTTTTATGAGTTGTGTGGAAGAAAAAAATAAATTAAATGTAGTATTTCCCCTCAGGTTGATAGAGAAAATACTGACCTTAGCATATGACGGTGGTGGCATTTGATGATCTTCATTTAGCGTGTACAAAAACAGTAGCAAAGCTTGAATGATGAAGAAAATTTCTGTGTTTTCCAGAGGAAAATGCTAAGACTCAATAAAAACCCAGTGGGATAGAACACACTGAAGTCAGTAACATGAGGAAACACAGGGCAGCAGATTGGGAACTTTAAAAATAGGTCCTTTTAATATTTTAGGAGCCTTGTGTTCAGAATCAGAGAGGCAGACTTGCCAAAAAAGTAATTTTAATTATGGGCGTCTGCAACACTCTGGGTGTCAAACAGCAGCTGAGATAATGGAGATGTGAGAAGCAATCTATAGTGATTGTATCGAATTTGTCCACTCACATTTCTCCTTTTTCCTTTCTCTTCAGGTATACAGAAGATATTTCTGCCTGATTTCATCTCAGAATTATCAGAAGACTCACAACCATTTTTTTTCTGCCATTGCTGGATAACTTGCTTTGAAGTCTCTGTGTAGTAAAACATCATGCTGTGAGTCTTCAGATGTTAACCAGAAGGGTAGTATCAAATATACCTTGCTTTGCTGAAATATGTCACTGCTGTTACATGTGAGCAAGTGCAACCAATAAAAAAATTTTTAAAAATTAATTAAAAAACAGGACAACCATCAGTGTTTGTAAATGACTAAACTTTCACTTCTTCCCATGTTGTGACTTTATTCTTTCACTGGTTCACTACTCTGCTGTGAGATAAGAATTAAGTTTCTAAAGCAAGAAAGGAGAAGAGCATGCTTTTTGAAAAATCAAATAGCTTTCAATACTTCTTTAAATGTCAAGAAGAAACAAACTAAAGGCATAAACCAAATGCTTACGATGTTCCCTCCAGATTGTCCATCTGTGGTGATAGGGCAGTGATGTGCTTTTTGAGACTTATGTCCTGCTTCTGAAAAGCAGATCTACTTAAATCAGCTGAATTTAATTTATTGTTCTGGTCACAGACCATCCAGCAAGAGGTCATAGTTTTCTCAGTTTTTAAGTAAATAGTTACCTGAGATCATGTCAGCAGAACTTTTAAAAGAGGTACCTGTTTGAGTGTGATTAGTCTGTGAGTATTTGCTGTTTGTACGGTGTTGTGTACCTACAATGGATCTAGCAAGTTGCATTGAGCTGGTTTTGCTCTCTGATTAGGTGAGCATGTAGGTGCTTCTGATGTGATTACTTCCATGTGCAAATTTTAAAAATTATCTCTGTGAACACTTATCAGGCAACTTCAAATTTCATTTAATGAAAATTCTTGCCAGTAAAATTGAATTACATAAAAAATTTAGAAATGCCAAACACATAGTTTAAAAATATAAGGCTCCCTATGCCTATCCATCACACTATCAGAAATACTGAGAGGAGATGGCTGAATTTTGACCCAGTATTAGATAAAGAAAAAAATAATATATCTTTAGGTAAATCGCTTAACAAACATTTTTTATTTTAATGAGTTTTGAACTATAGGCTTTTGGGTGAAATTGCATTACAGTTTCCAGAAAGGATGCTTTGAGTATTTATGTTAGTGAACAGGGGAATCTAAACCTGTGCCGCAGATCTGCAGGTTAGTAGCGAGATACTACGTAAAATTCAGGTATCACCATATCTTGGGTTCTCACACAGCAATAAAATTTATCCAGAAATTGCCTTGGGTTTTTGTTTCCCTTAAAAGATACACTGAGAACAGAAACAGTATAAATATAGGGTTTAATCCTACTTCTGCTGAAGTGGAATTTCAGTGGAATAAGTTAATACACTACATTAACCGTGGCATTGTATGCTTTGACTTCCATGTTGTACAGGCTGCCCGAGGTACAGCAAAATCTCTTGAAAAAAGTACTAACAATTTTTAAAAGCCCCAAACTAACCCAGTCTCATCTTTCTTTATACTGCTAATCTCTCTCTCATTTCCCTCATTCTTTCATTTTTTCTGGTACCCAAATAAAAATAAATATCACCAGTAGGGGGAATAGATGTATAAAAAACAAACTCAAAACGTTTGTATTATTGATTTTGATGGCAGTCAGTTCACTTTAAAAGTTACTAGTTTATCATTTTACCATGTCTGCAGAAAAAAAAATAACAACAGGTCACAGGAGAGTGTCGTTCTTAAATATGTAGCTGGGATTGGTTAGGAGTTTATAATTTACTCAGAAACATGGTAATACTGTTTCATTTCCTTGAAAAAAATGTTATGTCTTCATATAGCATCAGGCTGGGAGAGGTTATTCTGCCTATCTCTGTTACCCCCACACTGCTCCTGCAGTGTGCCTGTGATTATCTCCCATAAGCAATAATGAAGTTAAGGGAGGAAGTTGAGAAAGAAAGTGGAAACAAGCAAACAAAATGCCTGAATGAGAAAGGAAGGTGCTACCGTTCCCTCCAAACTGATAACCATTTGCAGCACCATAAAAGTCCCTGCATCTTCTCCAGACCTTAAGAACAGCATACCACCTCTACATCACTCTTATGACACTCACTGCCCAGGCAACAATGTCTGCATGAGCCCATCTCCAATTATCAGAAGGCAAGAAATTATGTACAGAACACAGCAGTCTTCAGGCAACCCAGCCTTTGTAGATGTATCTCTAAGAAGGTGAAGAATTTGCCTGGGATTGTGGGCTCACAGCAGTGCTCTTCACCTAAGCCGTTTCCAAAAGTAAACCTCTAAATTAAATAAAACTGTGCTATTAGTTTTCAAAAAGCATTCCTCTTCAAATCAATTAAAAGGGTGAAATAAAAATAAAACAACTGGGTAAAGGGCAAGCTGAGAAATGCAAAAGAGAAATGGATTTCCTCTAGTTCAGCTTGATGCAGAAAGAAGATGGATCCAGTGAAGATTGTGAATGGGTGGCTGGAAAATGGGACTGATGCAGCTTCTGGATTGGACCAGAGCATGGCAGTAAGAAGGCCATTTGGAGACAAAACTAGTACCCTCTGTTTCTATGTTATTTCTAAGATATTCTGCAGTTCTGTGCTGTGCCTGAATTGATGGGAGATCCCAGGAACTAAATTTAGAAATATTACTATTTTTTTTTCTCTCTAGGAATACTGAAGCAATTATTAGTCAGATGCCAAATGGAAATAA
>NW_009954567.1:7116988-7144488 GCF_000747805.2 Chaetura pelagica | reverse complement strand
CTGGCAAGGCTGTCTGTCTGTGGGTCCCAGGGGAAAGGTGGGAAACAAACAGAAAGATTTAACAAGTGGTCAATAGGAGAAAGAGAGAGAGAGAATTTACAGCCTGGAAAGTCAGAAGCCTGCAAAATCTTCACACACAAACACTGAAATGAATTACTGGAGAAATAAATTATGTCTCACATCATAACATTTAACATTGTACTTGTGCATAATCGGAGCTATGCAGCCCAATGTGATTCTTGCATTAAGGTGATGATAAATAACTGCAGGAGCGGGAAAATATCTTATCCTTAAAGGAAAACAGAAGACAGAGGACTCCATATCTTCACAAGAACACTGCCACCTTCACTGCAATCTATACTTACTGTCCATTATTAATACCTGCCTTGCCACCAAGAATCAAATGTCTGATAGACTCGAGGAAGTTGAAAGCCATCATAAAGGTTACCCTGAATTTGGTTTCAGGGGAACAGCGACATGTTTCATCTGTTTCACTACATAATCCAGCCACAACTCTGACCATCTTCCTACTGATTACCAAAAGTTTTTTAACCATAAAATAATAAAAATTATCACATTTTAGGGATAAGAATAAAAGACAAATATACAACTACAAAACTTTGCTTTATGAAGTAAGCCAGACTTGCCTTCCCTTGGAAAGAAAACCTTTACCCATCAAAGATCATCTGACAATAGAGAATGCGTAGGAAAAGTTCAGTATAACAATCAGAAGCTTTTGCTTTGCCACAGTTCTTCTATTTTTATATTATTTACTAAACTGTTTCTGGTAATTCATAAGAAATACGGGGTAAGAGCTATGAGTAGAAAACCTCATTCTTGTTTGGAATTCAGCTGCTTTGTGATCTGTAGGTATAGATGCTTCAGATGCCCATTGCATTATTGAAATTCAACAAGGGCAAGTTGCACCTGTGGAAGAACAAGCCCACGTACCAGTACAGGCTGGGGGCTGACCTGCTGGAGAGCAGTATAGGAGAAAGGGACCTGGGGGTCCTGGTGGACAGGAGGATGACCATGAGCCAGCAATGTGCCCTTGTGGCCAAGAAGGCCAGTGGCATCCTGGGATGCATTAGAAAGGGTGTGGTTAGTAGGTCAAGGGAGGTTCTCCTCCCCCTCTATTCTGCCTTGGTGAGGCCGCATCTGGAGTATTGTGTCCAGTTCTGGCCCCCTCAGTTCAGGAAGGACAGGGAACTGCTTCAGGAAGTCCAGCGCAGAGCCACAAAGAGGATTAAGGGAGTGGAACATCTCCCTTATGAGGAAAGGCTGAGGGAGCTGGGTCTCTTTAGCTTGGAGAAGAAGAGACTGAGGAGTGACCTCATCAATGTTTACAAATATGTTAATAAGGGCGAGTGTTGGGAGGATGGAGCCAGACATTTTTCAGTGAACAAGGGGCAATGGGTGCAAACTGGAACATGGGAGGTGCTATGTAAACATCAGAAAAATCTTCTTTCATGTGAGAGTGACAGAGCCCTGGAACAGGCTGCCCAGAGAGGTTGTGGAGTCTCCTTTGCTGGAGACATTCAAAAACCACCTGAACAAGTTCCTGTGTGATGTGCTCTGGGTGATCCTGCTCTGGCAGGGGGGGTTGGACTGGATGATCTTTCGAGGTCCCTTCCAACCCCTAAGATTCTGTGATTTTATGATTCTGTGATTATTATGTACTATATTCTCAATGCTACTGCCTCACTGAGGACAGAATGCCAAAGAAGCATATGCTGATACCCTATTGCTAGAAATTACAGCATTTCTCCCCAGGTAAGAAATAGCTTTATTTGTTCAGATTCTTGTGCTACTGGCTTTAAGCAGGAAGAGGTAGAAATAATGTCTCCCTCTCCTAATATATGTTTCTAAATTAAGTGAAAGAAACAAAAGCACAAGCCCATCTGAACTTAATAGCAAAAGATCAGCAATTTTGTTTTGTTTATATTGGTGAATTGAATAACCAACCTGCAAACTGAAGCACTCAAACAAGCTGAGATTGAAAGCACTCCAGAAAGCAACCAGGTAGCCTAGTCAGATAGCCAGCAGGAAACTGAAGGCGACAGGCTACCTTTTCATGTCCTTCCAGGCCATTTGATGGGACTGTAAGTCCTCACATCTGATCTATATTGTTACATATGCTTAGAGACATCAGTAGGGAATAGGCTGGGAATTCATTTATTTATCACTGTTTGAGGTAATAAATTTATCAGTATTTGAGGAGAAGAGGGAGGCTGGCCTCTTGAATGCTGTTCATCAGATTTAATTCTGAATGTTTTCATATTGTTGTGTGAAATCTCCAACATGAGCTATTTTTGTACTTGAAAAAATGGAAACTCAAGTTATTGATAGTCTGAAGACAGCTGTCACCCATGTAAGGTATGTTTTAATATCACTGGGCTGAAACATAAAACCTTTAAGTTGTTCCTAGGCTTTTGGGAAGCAAGGGGCAATTTTGCCTTATTTGGAAATTGTGAGTGTTTTATATTCACAATATAATATGTCCCTTTCACAGACTAAATCAATGTAAAAATGTCTTAATTAGAGTTTCTATGTAATATGACAAAGTTTAGCATTTTCATGACCTGGCAATACAAGATACAGAATGGTCTGAACAACAAAGCCGAAGAGACTCTGTTGCCACTCCTGTCTCTTCTGCTGGCTTACTGTTTTACATACAGAGAGTCTTTAAAGTTTACTGGAACCCAAGAAGTGTGAATGTCTGAACTGCTGAATTTTCACCATTGCAACTGTAATCAATATGGTATTTAGACAATTGGCTTCTCCTGCATGAGCCAGGTCTACTACTTCAAGATGTGCACCCTGAATTTGCAGATGTTTTAAAAAGTATTTCCCTTTGTGACTCTTCACTTGAATTTCCCTTTTTGTGAAATGGGATCATGTAGTCACTTGCCCTTTAAATTGCTATGAGTGCTAGACAAAGAAAGCATTATATGGGTCTTCACCCAGCCCCACCTGGAAAACAAATGTTTTTCCACTGGCTTTTGCAGAGTTTAAATCACAACCTAAAAGTGCTAAGTTTTATTCTAAAAGCTGCATTCAAGATCTCCATATGTATGTGATAGGATGGAGATATATTTTAGAGATGAGTACAATAAAATGTTGAGTATACACTATGCAATGGTGAACCTCAGTAAACATCAAGATATTCTGAAAGCATCATCATAGTATATCAGCATCCCAGTAAAAGCCAGGAATGGGATTAATTTGATCAACTGGAGGTGTCTGCCACTGCTCTAGAGAAACAGGCACATTTTAGTTTTGAGTTATCTTAAAGCAACCGTCTGAAAGAGGTTGGATCACTTATAAAAAGCACCTGTGCTGACTAGCAGAGATACAGGTATCAAAGGAGTAGATCTTGAAAGGTGAGCAAGTCCAGTTGAGTGGAAATGATTGATGATGGAAACGGTTCAGATTCTGTTGATGACAACTGTATTCTCTTCCAGAGTTCCAGTGAATAGCTAGTGTAAGACTGGCATCACACCTTTTATGGTCTGGCAGGCAGGGTTCTGAAAGGTCTTGGTCTTCTGTGCTCTTGCCCTTTCAATGTACAATGCATTCAAAACTCTGAGTCATCACCAGAAGTCGCACTAAAGGCAGATATTGCCCAATGCTCTAAATAGATGGGAGCACTGGGCAGTGGTTACTGGATGAAATTTAACATATTCTTCACCTGGGATGGAGTAGAGTTGGGCACAAGTATAAATGGTGAAAGGAGGGGCTGGACAGGAGCCCTGCAAAAAGCAATCTAGGGGTTCACACAGAAGGCATTTGGAGGACAGGGAGGTAATTCAAGACAGTCAGCATGCCTTCACCAAGGGCAAGTCTTGCCTGACCAACCTGTTGGCTTTCTACGGGGGACTGATGACAGCAGTGGACTACAAAAATGCTGTGAGGCTATGCAGGGAGGGAATTAGAAGGTCCAAAGCCCAGCTAGAAATTAATCTGGGATCCATGGTAAAGGACAAAAAGAAAAGCTTTTATAAATATATTAAGAGCAAAAGAAAGACAAGGGAGATCCTCCAACCCCTATTAGATGCAGGAGGAAACATGGTGATGAATTATGAGGAAAAGGCTGAGGTGCTTAATGACTTCTTCACAGATTACATCAGTCTTTAGTAACAAGACCAGTTATGTTGAGGGAATCCAGATCCCTAAGCTGGGCAACAGGGATCAAGAGCAGAGCAATCCCCTCACAGTCCAGGAGGAGAGGGTCAGTGACCTGCTACACCATGTAGGCATGCAGAAATCTATGGATCTGGATGGGATGCACCCAAGAGTGCTGCAAGAGCTGGCAGGGGTGATCACCAAGCCATTTTCCATCATTTATCAGCATTCCTGTCTGACTGGAGAGGTACCAGCAGATGGGAAATCAGTCAGTGGAACTCCCATAGATAAGAAGGGGTGGAAGGATGATCCTGGAAATTATAGGCCTGTTAGTCTGACTTCAGTACCAGGGAAGCTGATGGAGCAGATCATCCTGAGTACCATTATGCAGTACATGCAGAACAACCAGGTGATCAGGCCCAGTCAGCGTGGATTCATGAAGGACAGGTCCTGTTTGACTAACCTCATCTCCTTATATGACAGGGTGACATGCTTATGGGATGAGGAAAGGGCTGTGGATGTTGTCTACCTTGACTTTAGCAAGGCTTTTGACAAAGTTTCCTACAGCATTCTCCTAGAGAAGCTGGCTGCTTGTGGCTTGGGTGTGCACACACTTTGCTGGATAAAAAACTGGTTGGATGGCTGGGTCCAAAGAGCTGTGTTGGATGGAGTTAAATCCAGTTGGTGACCAGTCACAAGTGGTGTTCCCAAGGCTCGGTACTGGGGCTGCTCCTGGTTAACATCTTTATTGATGACTTGGATGAGGGGATAGAGTGCAAATATCAGGCCCTCCACTGTGGCCACAACAACCCTGGGCAGTGCTACAGGCTTGGGCAGGAGTGGCTGGAGAGCTGCCCAGCAGAGAGAGGGACCTGGGGATGCTGAGTGACAGCTGAACATGAGCCAGCAGTGTGCCCAGGTGCCAAGAAGGCCAACAGCATCCTGGCCTGCATCAGGAATAGTGTGACCAGCAGGACCAGGGAGGGGATCCTGCCCCTCTACTCGGCCTTGGTGAGGCTGCACCTTGAACACTGTGAGATTTGGGCACCACAGTGTAGGAAGGGCATTGAGGTGCTGGAGAGGGTGCAAAGAAGGGCAGCTAAGCTGATTAGGGGTCTGGAGAACGAGCTTTATGAGGAGAGGCTGAGGAAGCTGGGGCTGTTTATCCTGGAGAAGAGGACACTGAGAGGTGACCTCATTGCTCTCTCCTCAGAGGAGATTGTGGTGAGGTGGGTGTTGGCCTCTTCTCTCTAGTGAGCAGTGATAGGGCAAGAGGAAATGGGGTGAAGTTGCACCAGGAGAAGTTCAGATCGGATATTAAGAAGAGTTTCTTCACAGAAAGAGTGGTGAGCCATTGGAACAGGCTTCCCAGGGAGGTGGTGGAGGCACTGTCCCTGGAGGTGTTCAAAAACCAGGTAGACCTGGTGTTTTGGAAGATAGTTTAGTGGTTAGGGGTTGTAGGGCTGACGACTGGACTTGATTATCTTGAAGGTCTTTTCCAAACTTGATGATTCTCTTCTCTTCTCTTCTCTTCTCTTCTCTTCTCTTCTCTTCTCTTCTCTTCTCTTCTCTTCTCTTCTCTTCTCTTCTCTTCTCTTCTCTTCTCTTCTCTTTGCCTAAGCAGGGGTAGAATATTTGTCCTGTACCACTGTTGGCAGATCTGCCCAACCTGAAGCTTGGCCAGCATGTTCCTCTGTGCCGCTCCAGTGGAAGTGGTATGGCCAAGACAGCAATGTAGACTGCAATGTTGTTAATGTACAGACATCTATTGACTACTTTTTTTTTTTTTTTATTTTCAGAAAAAAATAAGCATATTGTCAGATACCAGCCAAAATGTTCCTGTTTTATCTCTTATTTATCTTGACAAGAATTCTGCTAATGCTTTTTCTATTCCTTTCTGGGCTGAAGAAAAGGAAAAGCTGTCTATGGGGGAAAGTGCCTTCTACTTCTGTACAAAAAGTTTCATTTTTTTTTTTTTTTAACCTTTTTTTGCAAAGCTTGGTCTTCTCTTTAGTTTGCAGATGAAGATTTTATTGGAAGTGTAGTCTTTGGATTTCTTTTTTTTTTTTAAATTAATATTCAACTTTCCCCCCTGAGATATTAATCTTCATCAGGGTGTCCTTGGTGCTGTGTCTTAGGCTCTGGTGCACACCAGTGAGGGGCTATGAACACCCAAGGTATGCAATACTAGATGATATTGGAAAGGGTGGGTGTTCTGTAAATTGCTGGGCTTAGTAAGCCTGGGTACTGCTTTAATCTCATTTTTATTTACATTTACTTCTCTTGAATATTTTATTTTATTGAAGCAATTTCTAGAAAGGACTTGTCTAAATTTATACTGGTTTTGAGTAAAGTCAGTTTTGAATTACCATCAGTTTCTTCCATTCTAATTTTACACAGCAATACTGTCTAGATAAATGGTTAAGTTCTAGCCAATGTCTTAATTCAGATTTTGATCCAGTCCAGCTAACACTGAAAAACTTTTAGTGCAACATGTTCCTTTATTATTCTAAAACAAAAACGCTGCTCTAGAAAAAACCCCACCCTAAAAATCTGCCTCCAGACAAATGTTGTGATGTCTAGCAAGACTTCATCCCAAATTGGTGTGATCAAATACTATACCACTCCCAAATTAGCTGTTGTAGTACTCCACAGACAGATGATTAGGGTTATTCTATGCATCCAAATTAAACTACCAACAACCTCAAAGAACCAAATTATTCCTGAACTGTGCTGGCAACCAGACCCTGGGAGCTCAGAGAAAGCCATACTACTTCTCACATGGCTGGTAAGGGCAGACCTCTGTTATGCAATCTCTAACAAAGAACAAAACCTTTGCATTTACCAGCCATCATCCTCTATCAGGTCATGCAGCAAGGCCAGGTTGTTCTTATTTAGTGTATCCACAGAGAAAACAAGCATGTAACACCTTTTGATACTTCTTTATGTGAATTATGTCATGCCAAAGTGATACTGTGGTAGCCTGGGAACAGAACAAGGGGATTCTGAGGTGACTGTGTGTTAGTTCAAATTTGTGACAGACACAGTGGACTTCTGGGACTCTGAAGTCTTTCTTGCAGGGGTCTGAGCTGCTTTCCCATACTAAATGCCTTTTTCTGTCTTTCCAGGCCATCCTGACATGTCCTAAGCAGGGATTCCAGATGTTTTTGGAAACTCTAAACTTCAGAGTTCTACTCCCTTCCCATGCCCAGGGTTTCCCAGCTGAAGGCCCTTGAAAGCAAAATTTCCTCCTCTTCACACTTCAGTAGAGCCTTAGTCTAACCTTTGTTTGGGTGTGATACAAGACACAGAGGCTATGTAGGCTCTTGTCCTTCACAGAAGAACACAGTAGAGAGCAAATAAAGGCAAACCCATTCTGAGTCCCAAGTGGTCTCATCACTGGGACACAGGGCAGCAAGGCAGATACAGGCATGCAACAATGAGCGGAGTTTGAGTGCCCAGACTGACTGTGAGTGACTTTTTCTCACTGGTCTCTCAGGAAGGCAGTGCAGCACTCACTGCCTGCTTGTCCAAAGTCATGTTACAGGAATATATTGAAGGCAGTTGTTTCTGGCATCATTGACTCACCATGGATTCCCCTCACCTCTGAGACACACAGTACAGAGATAGTTTGTAGGAAAAGGAATATATATATTTATACATACACACATACACATGAGGGAATGCTTCCTGAGTAGGCACTTCTCTCTATGTTTGCATCCATGGCATGTCTTTCAGTAGAATCAAAATTAATTTATTTGGCTCACTTTTGGATTCTATATACCTTTTTAAAAATTTCTTCCCCCTCCCCCATCTTTCACACTGCCAATGTACTTCCACCTCATTAGCAAATGCTCAGACCTTCAGGGGCACTAATTTTATATGATTTTTTAAATTTGTACTTTTAGTCTACCTTCTTAAGCTCCTGTTCTAGGAGACGTGCCAGGTTTTCAGACATGGCTTCTATAGGTGTTTTTTACATATAAACCAAAAAACAGCTCTAGTGAAAGCCTTCCATATAACAGAGAAATAAGACTTCCATCTCATTGTATTTTAAAATAAACTCTAAAATGTATTGTTTTCACATGAGCAAGACTCCTTCTTCCAGGTTTTTTATGTACGTCTGACAGCAGATGCTTCCTGGCAGCATCTCTCTCAGACTTTTGGTCATTATCCTCCAAAGTCACCCAGCTAACTATCACCACAGGCTGGAAATCACTCATGAATCATGACTTCTGTGAGTCTCTAGGACCTCAGATCTCCTCTGACCTTAAGCACTCTCTTCAATGCCATTAAATAAATTAAATGTTTAAATTACCTATATTAGCTTTAATTGTATAATTATAGAGTCAACGAGAAATAAATCTATAAAGTGGAAAGTCTGATCTAAAAAAGGACTTGCCCTCACTTCTAAGTAGATGAACATGCCAGTGGAAATGATAGAGACTGTAACCTCTGCAGGAAAGCCAGCTCATTTCAAGCTTCCCTCAACTATAGTAATGTAATAGAAACACTACCAGACTGTGTAGTAGAGGGCAAATGTCCTAATGTTATTTTGTCGTTTTGCAGTCATCTCCAGGAGAAAACAACTACTTTTCAGGTATGTATTGGGATGGGGGGACAGGGAAAGTCTTCCTATAAAGCACACAGACTGCAAACAGAGGTCAGGGGAGGTGAACAACAAACAGGACAATTTTAGTACTACTAAAAATCTCTTAAAGTAGATCTGAATTATTTCCAATATGAATAGAGTAATTAGAAGCTTCATTTAATGTAATTAAGTTTAATTAAGTTTTATCAACTTAGCTTTAACTTAGCTTAACTCTACCCTTTCACAATGCCAACTGCAGTCTTGCATATCTGCATTTACTTGTAAACTGTCCCAATGAATAAAGGCAATTTGGAAGATGAGGTTATTCACTTTTGTAGTGCATTGGCATTCACTTTTAGGAGAGTGAATGTGGGTTCAAGACTAAATCTGTTTCCCTGCATATACTGCTGTAGGTGCATCTCAGGGAGCAATGGGGAAATGACACATTGGCAAAGGCAACTTGCATGGGGTAACAGAAGCTCAGTCATTTGCCTTTGTGTTTCTCCCCGTGCAGTTCAAGACCGCCTTGCAGGATGACAGGAGCTGTAGGAGCTCTGTGCCTCTGGACAGGCTGCAGAGCAGGGGAGCAAGTGGGCAAGAGTGATGTGCTTTGTGAGAGCTGGCATCAATACCTCTATAGTTTCCAAATGGTATTTGTCTTCAGCTTTCTCCTATTATGCTAGGGACCTACTGCAGCTGGCCTCCATGTCTGAGTGGTTAATAAAGTTGATTTACACTGTTTGTTTCTGTCAGGAGTCCATCAGGCATATTTTATTTTCCCTCCAGTAAGTTCCCAATTTGTTACCCTGTAGTCTGCTTCTCCAGACTCATCGATTCCATAAAAAGAAAAACATCATTACAACATACAGTTAAACCAGCCGTTCACAGATGAAAGAAGTGTATTTATTATTAGCACCTGCTAACTGTTAACTCTGTTTCTGCTGATATGACCATTTAATTGGTAAGATATACATGGGAGGTGTGTGTAATGTGTAACTGATGCTGATCGCAGTGATTTTGACTTAAAAGTCAATGTTGGTATCACAGCTTGGTTTGCCAGTAATTTTAACTAAAAATTGTGTTAGGAGGGTAAAAAGGCCTCCTTACCTGTCCCACAGAGTCATTTCACCATTAGTTAAAATTTCTCATGAAAGAATTTCCTTTTAATTCCTTAAATGTGTTGAAGATTTTTGCTGATGATCCTGTCTAGTGCCATGCTCCCACCTTCCAGGAAGAATGGAAAAAACATTACCCACAGAGAAAGAGGACACCTGCAAAGCTGGGAATCTCAGTTGCCAAGACATCCTGTAGCAACAGGGGAGAAGAAACGGTTGTGTCCCCCACCCAGCACCTGGCGATGAGGATCACGCTTTTTTAAAGACAAACTGTCTTTGCATCACATATACTGAAAAACAAATTCCAGGGAAGTTGGGCTATGAATTGATTCTCATTGATTAAATTCTCTTCTGGGTGTGATGGAATAGTGTGGAAGATCCAAAGGATCCTGTTGTGTGACAGCACTACATAAATCCAAGAATTTATGTCAGTGCTTTATGGAGCACATTGGAAGTATTCAGTTTTGGCCTTTTGATTTTAATATAAAACTAAGGCTCAGTTAAGACTCAAAATCAGTGGAGGCTGTAATTATTCTTACAAAAGTCTCCCCAGTGTCCAGGGTGATGTTTTTGGCAACTGAGATTGTAAATGACATAGAGAGAGTTAAAAAAAAGAGAAAAAGTTAATTTAGATCTCAGAAACTGAAAAGCTGAAAAATTTGCCCACATAGTTTAAATTACCTATATGCAAAGGTCACCTAAATTTTTTAGTTGTTGGAGGGGTGCACAGGAGATCTCACCTGAAGAATGCCACATAAATTCAACTGCTGTGTCTAGGTAACTCTCTACTCGAGAGCCAAGCACCTGCAATAATACACACACATCCGAAGCCCACAACAAAGAGTACTGCAGAAACGTCCAAGTGAGCTCTGATGGAAGCCAGTGAGTCCGTATGACACAAAACCACAAGGCCCTGTCACTGTAGATCCAGCAGAATACAGCACGGGAGACTGAGCAATACTGTGCCTTCATGCAAACTCTCACATCACCTACAGCATCATTCCTCATGGAAGTCCCTTGGACCAAACACAGCAGGGCAAGCTGCAAAACTGAAGTTGTATTGTTTTCAAGTTAAAGGTGTATTTGTAGTGGTGTTCCTGAGGACAGTTTACTGCCTTCTGTGAGAGCTGGAAGATACGTATCGATACCATCAAGACTTTGTCAGAGCTGTAGCCAGTGTTGCCCCTGAGGACGGATACTTTCCTCTAGACTGCATCCTTCCTAGAGACTCTAGGCTTCTGCTTTTGTACAGATCCTTGCACACTCGGGTCCTGTTTGTTTGCTTTTTTGTTTGTTCTTTAATCTGGTGCTCTGTTATTGCAAGGAGTACAAAAGTTACATCAAATGCAAACCAACTGAAAAACGAATGAAAATTATATTCTAGAAAGCTGAAGTAGTAAGTGCTAATATGGTGCTGCTGACTAAGCTTAACCAGCAGTGGATTATTAAATCGTATTTTTAGCAAGTTTAGCCACATTTTTAAGGCAGTTTTTGAGGTTAGTTTGCTACATCCTTTGAGAGCTGGAAGACACCATCCAGACTTTGTCAAACAAAGGCTGATTTATTAATTTTTTTAATGAAAAAAATGTGGATACTGTTGCAATTTTTAAAAATCCCAGAAAGGCTGAATATCTTATGTTCTAGAAAGGGACAAGATAAAGACACCAATGCCATAATTGATCTCTCACAGATTCAAAGGCTCTGTGATTTACCTAGCTTATCAGGAAAATGTCAGTCTTATATGAAATGTGAGTAATTTCTTACTTTAAAAAGGGTAGACCTCCAAGTATTCCATCAGCATTTTGTCTTACACAGTTAACCATGTGTCAGTTTTTAGCTATTTGGATACACATTCATTGGTGATGGTGAAATAATTTGTGAACAGGGGGTTGCTTTCGTTCTGGAAAAATTACTTGATGCATTAATTTTTTTGTGGTAGTGTGTCAAAGAAGATACTTAATTGTATTTTAAGTTTCTGTGTTTTGATTTCTATTGCAAACAGAACTGCTTGCAGTCTTGGAAAGGTTCAGTGTGTAAGTTAAAGTGACTTCAGAACAGCTCTACCTTGCATGTTTGCTCACCTAACTGATCACCAAAGGCCTTCCTGGTGCTGGCAGGTTCACCGAAGGTGAATTTTCCAACTCAAATTGGCTTTTCTTGAATTAGCTTATTAATGAATTTGACTGTAATAAATAAATAAATAAACCTCATGGACTTAATAAAAAATGAAGGACTAGGTAGTTTTTTTCAAAAACATTTCAAAAAGATAGAAAATGGAAAATACTTTGTTGTTTGTTTTTTTTTAATAAATTAAAAGTCACGAGAACTGTGTTCTAGGAGAAAGCTTGAATTTTAATTTAAAAAATGCCACACCTGATAACACAAGTACAACACTTTGGACATGTAGCTGGTGTGCTCCATTGTTGCTCAGTGGCCAGATGTGCCACCTGTTCCCTGGGGTTGGGCCTTCTGGCCTTTGTATGTGTTCCACAGTGTGTAACACCTGTGAGCTTCATGGCACACTAATTTCCTTTGCTTGGAACTGAGCCCCTGGTGCACCACGTCCCATGTGAGGCTGAGTTTATACTAGGAAGCAGTCAGGAAACTCCCATACAGGATAACAGAACTGTGCTGCTTTCAGCTGGACTACTTCAGGTTTCCGAGCAGTGTTTTTTATTCCACTTTTATGAGTATTGAAATATCGACCCTGTTCTAGCTAACAAATTCCTTTTGAATGGATAGAAAAGGACTGTCAGCAATGACTATCTTATCTTTAACTTTTTTTCTAAAAATAGCATAATAATTGTAAACAAGGCTTGATCAGCCTAACTTCTGGGAATTTTTTATGGTAAACTTTACATAGCAGCAGTGTATAAGAATTTGTTTCACATCTTCCAGTTTGAAAATTTCCTTCATGATTGCACTGTTGCAACTATATACACAGTATTTCTGGATCCTTCTATAAACACTCTTTTTTTTTTTTCTTGGAGATGTTTTTTATTCACAGTTTAACACTTAGAAATACAGAATGTACCCTTTTCTTTTACTTTTATTCCTATAGTCACACTTGCTTCATAAGATGGGACAGATTTCAGTGCATGATTTGCTATGTACAACACAGATGGTGGGTACGATCAGGAGGTACTAGATGGAGAGAAAAAAAGTGTGAGGAAGAATCACAGAATGTTAGGGGTTGGAAGGGACCTTCAAAGATCATCAAGTCCAACCCCCCTACCAGAGCAGGACCAAAACAAACTAGTGCAGATCTCTCAGAAAGGCATCCAGACAGGCTTTGAAAGTCTTCAGAGGAGACTCCACAACCTCTCTGGGCAGCCTGTTCCAGTGCTCTGTAACCCTCTTAACAAACAAGTTCTTCCTCATGTTGAGGCGGAACTTCCTGTGCTTGAGTTTGAATCCACTGCCCCTCATCCTATCACAGGGCACAAGTGAAAAGAGGTTGTCCCTTCCTTCTTTATGCCCAGCCTCGTGTATTTATCAACATTAATTAGATCCTCCCTCAGTCTTCTCTCTAGAGTGAAAAGCCCCAGGTCTCTTAGCCTTTCCTTGTAAGGCAGGTGTTCCAGTCCCTTCATCATCCTTGTAGCCCTCTGCTGTTCTCTCTCCAGCAGTTCCCTATCCCTGTTGAACTGGGGAGCCCAGAACTGGAAACAATACTCCAAGTGAGGTCTCACCAGGGCCCAGTACAGGAGGAGGAGAACCTCCCTCGATCTGCTGTACACACTCCTCTTAATTCACCCCAAGATACCATTTGCCTTCTTGGCCACAAGGGCACATTGTTGTCCCAGGGTTAACCTGTTGTCTACCAGGACTCCAGGGTCCTTCTCCATGCTGCTGCTCTCTAGCAGATCACCTCCTAGCCTGTACTAATGCATTTTGTTGTTCCTTCCCAGGTCCAGCACTCTGCATTTGCTCTTGTTGAAGACAAAGGAGCAACACTGAAAGAGTCCAGGATGCTGGAGGAAGGACAAAAGCAAAGGAGAACTGGTTTGCAGCATGGAGAAGGGCTCAATTAAAAGGAAAAGGATGAAGATAAGGAATTCCCGTGGACAAGCAACCAGCTAAAGGGCTTAGTTTACAAGTGAGTGGTTGTGTGAGAGGCCCATGAGTAAAATGTGAAGGAAGAGGAAAAATAAGTCAACTTATTGAGAACAGTATAACAGTGATGATGTGAACATATCAAAACTCCTTTAGGAAAACCAGCTTGATTTACCTCTTTTTACCTTTACCAAACCACTCAACATTGCATATTGACACTATCAAGCCTGGAAAAATCTGGCTGGCTGATGACATGATGCTGGAAGGTCCTTGACAGAGCCTATATTTATTCTTGTTACTAGCTGCTGCTGAAGCAGTTCAACCAACCTAAAGTTCAAGTCAGTCTCCACAAGACCAATTTTCTGTTTCAAAAAGAAACTCCTGAACAGGTTATGACTTCTATCATCATGTTGTCTATGCATATATAGCAGTACAGATAAATTGCTATATGAAATTGTGTATCTAATTAATTTTCTGAGGAAGCAGGGAGGAAAAAGTAGTCGTGGGCAATTTTGGATACATTCCTTCTGGAGTTCTCAGTGGAAGAGAGATTAAAAAGAGATGATGCTGAAAAGAAATGTTGACACTTGTTCCCTTCACACATAGTCATGAAGATTTAGAAGTCTGAGATAAGGTATCTAAAATTTCAATAGTTCACAATCTCTATCCACTTCTGAAAATAATGGATGAAGTGTTTAATGAATCCTTATTCACAAAACCACAGTATTCTACCTATGGTTAGCATGACAACAGACACTAAGAAAAAAACCTTAAATGCAGAGTAAGTAGTTACTGCAGTTTTTGTCCCTGTGGAGCAGCAAACCCTCTGCTTCCAACCTAACAAACTAAAAATCTGGAAGATTTTTCCTTCATCTTCCCCAGAATTCCTCTGTTTTGTAGTACTCAAGCATCTAGGCTATTGTTTCATCTTTTTTTTTTTTTTTAATTATTTTTTTTTTTCCCCTCAAAGAATGGGCCTGCCTGTGAATAGGAAAAGGGGGGAATTTAGTATGCCTGTGCTAAGAGACTTTGCAGGATTGTACCACACCATATCTACATAGTATGGGCTCCAAGGCAGTTTTCTGAGATAGCTGAAAGTGTATGAATTGGAAATTCAGGGAACATAGTTTAATCACAGTTACGAGTGGTATAGCAAAATCCTAAAATACGCAGTCAAAAAAATAGATTCAAGCTGAATTACCTCTTTCTGTATCAAGCATTTGTTAGAGACCTCATCCCAACATGAAAAGTCAAGGAAGAGCAACCTCAGATTTGAATATTTTCAGCTGCTGGCATAAATGTAGACATTAGTATTTCTCCACTTGCTACTAACTTGTGTTATGGAAGTGTTGCAAAAGCATCCTGCTTTGTTTCATATGTCTTCTGGATATGGACAAGAACACACACTTGTGCATATGCCTAGAAACCATCACCACTGATTAATGGGAAACTAATACCCTGTGATTTGTTTATCTCATGTTTGCACCTACTGCATTAGTGTGGGAGTGGCACAGACAAATACTTCATTTTTAAGGAGGAGGAGGTGAGAGGAGCAGCCAGACTGTGTCTAATCAACATTGGTCAGTAATGACTGCTGGTCAGACTTCTGTAATGTGGGAAGGTGGGACACACGCCACACTGTTAATCTCATAGTTCATCAATTCAGAGAACCAGGGAAAAAATGACAGAAGTCCCAGACAAACCAGGAAGCCAAAGATGATGGGAGGAACATTTCTGAAGTTAACTTATCTTACTAATACACTTTGCTTGACTGAAGTATTCTTTGTGTCTTTGGGGAAAGCGCACAGCAGAGTGAGGAGAGAGTTTTGTATGCATAGTACTTGTCTGTTTTACTCAGTTATTGCTTTTGTTAATCTTCTTTATCTTTAAGAAATTGTTTGATTATACTTTTACAGAATTGACAATCTATGTGGTTCACAGACAGATTCAAAGTAAGAAGTAAAAACACTATTACGAATTACAGTACACATATTGTCCTTGCTACTGTCTGGGCAGTACTTGGTTTAGTTTAGGAGAACAGAGTTGTCTTCAAAGAGGAACAGTGAGAAGGGAAGTTTCCTTAACTTAGGAGGCTTTTTAGTTTAAATATTAAGAAGGAAATATAAATGTAAAGAAAAAATCATGCATAAAATCAAGTGGATGAAGTCAGGTTGAAATAAGAAATTGCCATTAGCAGAAATGCTCATGGATAGATTTGACAACTATTAGGATAGGAAGAAACCTGGTTTTGCTATAGAGAAAGAAAGTAGACTACCTGATTCCTCTTGAAGCTAATGTCTACATATTTATGAAGATGTAGTCAAGGCTCTGTGAAAATGTAATAAGATAATAGAATTCATTTGGATGGCTTTGGCAAAAAGATTGTTCATTAATGTTATTGATGTACACTCGAAGACATCTGATGTGAAGTTCATAATTGAAATGTTACAAACACTTCAGCATATGGATCCTTCACATTCACTTAATTGCCAGTTTAGTAATAATTTTATGTAATGAGGAATTATTAATAATACGTGAAATACTAAATTGACGTAATCACCGAAAACTGTGAGATGACATCCACTGCGCGAAGGACGTTACAATTCCAGGTGTTTTTGTTATATTTTAAACAAGGAATATAACTGGTTAAATTCATCTTTCAAAACTATTGACTCTATGAAATTTTAGTAATTTTTTATATAATTGTGTTTAAAGGTAAGGCTATTAATCAGACTTTCTTTTTCCTCATTCTTAATATCCCTTATTAGCATCCAGTTATGACAAAAAACTTGACAAATGATCATTAACAAACTGTCTTACACTTTTGTGGCACAAGTCCTACTGTGAAATAATTCTCTTTATGTTGTTTCTTTGATTATGCGGTCAGATACCAATACCCTGTTCAGATGGCTGAGAAAAGAGGACCAAATCTGCCTCCTTTCCAGTTGCAGTTTAATCATCATGGAAGATTGTGATATTGGGACAAGAGATCTTTTATCTCCAGCACACCAATAAAAATCTTCCCTAAGTTTGCAATTACTGAAAGTCAATAGCCTATTGGTATGAGAAATGTACTCTTCGAGGACAAATGTCCACAACACAGTTATCACCCCTCTTTCCACACAGAACAGATTGAGCAGGCACAGAGAATGTCAGGCACCTCCCCAGGTAATCCTCGTCACGGCAGGATCGGCGCACACTGATGTGGGGACCAGTGAAGTGTGCAAGGCCGCTCATTCTCTGGGAGCCTTGTCTAGTCTATGACTTCATTTTCCTGAGTCATTATTCTGACACATCTCATGGGCAACATCTTCAGTGAGAGAAAAGAGCCAATATGAGTTTTTACTTATACTGGTATAAATCAAGAGAAACCCTACTGCAGCCAATTACTTTCTATACAAAATCATAAAAGCAAAAGGTAAACCAAATCTATTAATGAACAGGAAAATAGAAGGCAAAGTCTTCAATTCCATTTTACCTCACTTCAGATTTAAGTGAGAGACGCAGGAATTGAAGTTCTCCTGTTCAGCTGATCTGGGAGCTGGAATTGTGAGACTTGCACTTGAGTAGATAAAATACATCACATGGCATGTGTTCAGTTAAAAAAAAAAAAAAATCACCTGAGTGACCTTATCTAGAATTACTATGTATGCTTTTAGCTCTTTTACTCCTTTTTTCATAAAACAACATCAGTGATGAACTCTGGCTTAAGTCAAAAGGGTGATGATTGCTGTCTTTACTGGAATAAGGCATTTTCCAAATATAATTTAAGGAAACCAGATGATAAACATGAAAATAGAAATTAGAGGCCAATTTTTTTTCAGTTTAAGGTGTACACTGCTCTCAAAGTTGAATAATCTTTTGATAAAGGAGATCCCACTTCGTACCTAAGGAATGGCCTATTCCAGTTGTTAATGTGGTTGGTCAGTGAGTCTTCACAGGACAACAAGCATAAGCAGAAAGTTTCAGGACTTAAATGTATTTGTTATTTCATGCTTACTTGAACATATTTTAATCAAATCCTATCAGAAAATATGAGCTTTAGTACTTTAATTACCCTTTAAAATACTAAATTATGGGATCCGAAGAGATACTTTCTGATTTTCTTCTTGGAAGAATCTATCTAGGAATTGCTCAAACTATACACAACAGCAAAAAACACACAGTCTTTAGAGAGATCATGCATGTATCACATGGGAGAGGAAATGAATTATATGTACATTGCATTGTAGCAAAGTGAAGGATTTTTCAGTCTATGTAAAAAGTCTGTGCACTTTGGGTGATATAATTTTAATGCTAGTACATATGCTGTGATTTGATGAATTGCAATAATTACTATGTGCATTGTATTCTTCCCTTCTTGTTTTCACATTTGCAGATTTTTTCTGTGAGGCTCACTAATGGTTTGTGTTTTAACCAATTTAATAGCTCTTTTAAAAAAGTATTTAGAAGGACTTGTTTATATAAAGAAAGTGCTTTTGAACAGGCAAAAAGGATCTATTTTAATATTTTAGAAATCAGCAAAATAGTACTGAAGAAAAAGAAAGCATTATGTATTCTGAGAAATTGTACAACAGAGTACCTTATTTCTTGTAAAACATATTAAGCAATAGCAATCATTTTAGGCAAATGTTTATTTTATGTTTGATCCCTAAGCAGGAGAAGTTTCATTCATCTTCATTTTTACATTTTTGAGTCCACATAATTTAGTTCAGACTGAAACACAAAACTGAAGGTTCATAATTTTTCTCTGTGTATTGTATTAAGTGAAAGACACAGACTTTTTCTCTCTCTTTTGTTTTTGTTTTGCTTTTTGTTTTGGTTCTGTATATAGACAGGGAAGCATGAGATGCAGAGAGATGAGGAGCCCCTTGTCTTAACATCTACATCAAAAGCAGCAGTAGGAGATGGCAGTAACATTCTGTCTCACCTTGTGGAAGAGGACAAGAGGACTCAGAGTGAAAGAGCAAAAGGACGTTGTTGACAAGCTTGAAGAGTGGGCAATTCTGAAAACTCATTTACAGATATGGCTTTATTCCTGGCAGTCTAGGGTGACAATTTCTTTTACTTACTTTGTGAAGCTCTCCTCCTTTATAATTTCTGTGTCCTTAGCTGTAGGATTTGTATTCTAATTACGATAAGAGGATAATACTTCTGCTTGTATTAAATAGTCCCTTGAACTCTAAAGAGTTCCACCAAAACAAAACACTAACTCATACCTAATTATGATAACACCATCCAGCAATTTCTCTGTAGGCTTTTAATCCTAAATACAATCCTATAGAATATAGTAATGAAGTACAGGAAGTAAAAAATATGCACAATGAAAAACAGTATACATAATTTAATGTTGTGCATTTCACCCTGCCCATCAATAAAAATATCTCTAAGATGATACAAGTGGGAGAGTAGGCACAATATTCTAAAAATGTAACCTCTGATAGCTAGAGCAGGAGAACAGTGACTAGCAAGAATTAGTGATTAGGGATCCCGTCCTGAAGGTACCAAGAAAACTCAGTCCATGGGAGTTCTAGGTGCTAGAACCTCTGTGAGGCATGCCCTAGATGACA
This sequence comes from Chaetura pelagica, assembly GCF_000747805.2. Lineage (NCBI taxonomy): Eukaryota > Metazoa > Chordata > Aves > Apodiformes > Apodidae > Chaetura > Chaetura pelagica. The sequence continues at coordinate 7,125,031 of NW_009954567.1, read as the reverse complement.
AGGCAAGAATTTAGTCTCACAAGAAACCAGAAACATTGAAATGACAGAAATGACAGTGACACTTTGAGGTGTTTTTTGTTTTTTTTACATTAGAGCTGAGTGAACATCTTATTTGCTGAAATTATTCTGCAGATGCTACATTTATTTCTCTTTGTAAACCACCTACAATGAGATAGTAACATTGTAAAATTCTCAGAAATACTTCTTATTCAAAATTAGTCACATACTTCTTCAGTGAATTTTCTCTTCAAAATCTGCTTTTGGTGAATATTTGAGCTTGCATTCACTTTTCTATGAGTTATTCATACTAATAAAGCTTGAGCACTCAAGTGTTCCTGGAAAGCAAACGTGAAAGCATTGCAAACATGGTCTAATTGAAATCCACTTTCCCCTTTGAACAAATATTTGTGGAACATTTTTCCTACTCTTCAGTTTGTTTTAGTTGACATTATGGGCTAAAATCTCACTGATGTGCACTAAAGAGAGACATCACAGCAGAACTCTCTTCAATAATGCAGGTGCAATATTCCTGGAACAGGCAGGTCTCTTGAACCCATGTAGCATGATTTAACCTGCTCAGTCCTTTTAGTTCTTTCAGAGGGCAGCCTTGACATTGGCTGCTCAATGGCTAAGAGAATTCTCCTTAGTATTTCAGCTACACATCAAAATATAAGAGCCCATGCTGTACCTTGCTCAAAACTCCCCTTCAGAGCTAATCAATAAAGTTATTAATCTAGCTTCTTTTGTAATTACCAGTGATCAGATTATTGCTGGTCTAAGATAGGCTTCTTCAGAACATATATTTTCTGCTGATGTAGGAGGTCACCATACAAGCAGTGACCAGTGGCACAACTTCCTTTATGTTTACACTACATATAGATGGATAGATAGATAGATAGATAGATAGATAGATAGATAGATAGATAGATAGATAAAACTATGGCACCTGAAATATCTTGGTCTTTGGAAACAGGTGAAAGGGATCAATCTGGATCCACTCATCCTTCCCACACACTGTCACCTCAGACATATTTCAGTGCATTAGGAACCTCATTTTCCCTAGGAACACGCTGAAGTCCCTAGAGTACCAGGAGCCTCCAGAGGACAATTCTGATTTTGGGTGGTCAGAATTACTTTCTGGATGTGTCAATCTTTCTTCATCAAGGAGAAAGAGATCCTAAAGTGACAAAATGCCCTATGGAAGTGTCTCAGAAAAGTGTTTGTTTTGGGAGGGACAACTCCAGATCCTGTTGTTTCCAGCATCAGATTAATAAAAATTCCACAGTTCTGCTATCAGACTCTCTTGTAAAATAATCATCTTCCTTGAGATGTAGAAAAGTCTAGTGAGAATCATTCTTTCATGCCAACAGTTCTCTGGTACTTTGATTGCCTTTTAAGCTCATCTGTTCCTATTTACTCATTCATTACAGACTGTCAAGCAAAGCACTGAAAAAGATAAGAGGTGTTACAGCTCCTACAGAACCCTCAGAGGAAGAAGTTGCGCTTATACCTCTCTGTGCAAACACTGCATTGCTAATGTCACAAAGCTTATTGACAGGTTTTGGTTTGTTTGTTGGGTTTTTTTTCTTAAAACCAGGCTGCTTCTCCTACAATCTGGTGAACATCATCTTAGCATCTTTTCGTTACTTTGTGCATGGCCTCTCTAGTTCACTGCTCAGCCACTTAGGTGAGTGTCCTTGTATCTCTCCATATTGGTACCGAACACAAAAACAAGGCACTGGCTGGTATGAAACAAACAAAAAAGTAATTTCCTTGTAATCCCCAACATAATATACATATACCTAAAAACCAGTTAATTGTAACATATGTTTTACTGCCTTACTGTTGTACTGTTGTTTGTGGGTACTGAAACCTTTTTACTGGTACATGCATACTATTACTCTGAATGTATCCAATGACTACATGAAGATAATAAATATTCACTGGATTAATTCTTCCTTCAATACAACGTATCTTGTTGCAAGGAATTTTTTAACAAGACATGAAACTGTCTCTCTCTCTAGCTGTGTTTTTTTTTTAAGTTTTTAAAATTTTTTTTATATCTGGTTTCTAACTACTAAGTGCTTAAAAACAGTTTTCTACATACTGAATTGTGGCACCCAGTCATTTTCTTACAGTTAAAATAAAGCACTATGGCTTAGATATTAGGTCCAATGGTCACACTATAAGAATAGAATTCATTCACTAATTAAATGCCCACTACCTCCATCACTAGTGCCTGCCAACTCTGAATTTATATTGCGAAGAACTTTCATTTTATATGATGCATAGAAAAGAAGAAGAAGACGGGAAAAAGACCAAGGATATGAATATGTAACAAATTAGTTCCATAAGGTCAGGAGCACCTCAAACTGTAACACAGAGAAAGCCACTAGAAATGGAAAGGAAACTTATGTTTGTAGTAATACAGTAACTGTACTCTGACTTTATACGTTATAAATAGCTGATAGACACACTTTTGACGTTACTCTGCTACTACTGTTTTATTGCCCTACTGGATGAGGGCAGAAAGGCATGTCATTTTTATGTGGCTTGGTGTCCAAGTGTTCAGAAAGCTAGATTAGGTTGCACTCTCGTTATGCTTGCTCCTCCCTTGCCGCAGAGCTACGTACTATTATTCCTAGACATAAGTGTGAAAATCAATATGAATATTTATTTTAAGACCAAATTGCAACTTCCCACCATCTCTACTATCTCCACATATTCATAAACAGACCTTATTTAATTATATATTTTAGAAGCTGCTTTTACATTTTTAATTGTTTGGTAGACTTAGGATATGTAACAATGGCTAACTGTGCAATACATTTAATACTTATGGGTATGTTGTGCCTTCTGTTATAATATAAAATCCATCTATTCTGGTTGATGGGTTTTAACCTCACACAGAATACTTTAAACTCCATTTGGACTTGTGCCTACAATCACCTTAGCAAAGTCTCTTAAGTAACTGCGCAGAGCCTAATTAGTATGCATTATCAATTAACAAACTTAATAGCCGGCAGATTGATTAGATCCTCTGTTGCAGAGGCAGAGCTGAAGCGAAACAGAATGAAAAATCATTGCACGCATACACTGCTGCTTTGTTATTTTCTCAGATCCCCTCCTCCTCCTCCACATTCCTTTAATTAATGCATACATATGGTTCTGAATATCTTGTAAACTAGAGCTTGCTCTAACTCTTTAATAAAACTCACTCGTAGATGAAAGAGCCATAGTCCATGCCTTATTTATTTCTGGCTGAAAATACAAACCATTTGTTCTCATCCTAATCTTTCCCCTTTAAATTGTGCAAGTTTTAGAGATCTGCTGCTTCTAAGCTGCCTGTTTTCATAAAAAAACAGGTAAGCTGGAGCAGTGCACTCCACTTCAGATAACCCAGAGCTGAGAAGGTGATTCAGCCATCATATGGATCCTAATGTTGACAGTTACCACTAGAAGAATTGCATGAATTTTGTTTTAAAAAAAAAAGAAAAAAAAAAAAAAAGAAAATAAAAGAAAAAAGCATAAAATGTAATTTTCATGTATTCTATTATATTGATGAGCTGGAAAAGAAGAATTCAGGAAGAAAAGTCTTCCTATTTGGAAAGCAGAGATCAGACTAAAAAAGTTTGAAGTAAATTTCAGATAAAATACTAGTATTAGGATTTGCATCTTTAAGAATAACTTGATAAAAACCCCTCCAAGACTACCAGTTGTTGCCTTGCAGTGGTGGCAAGGTCTGTATTGAGCAAAATCTATTAGCCTTTATACACTGGTAAAGAAAGTGGTACTTCCATGGTGATGTGAGCACTAGCAGCATGTTGCAGAGTTAATAACGATTCATCATTTACATATCATTTACATATGCAAATCACTGAAGAAATATTAGCTAGTTAGTCCATAGAGTGGTGGGGCAGGTTCTGTAAAAATACCCGTGATTGTTGGTATGGTTAAATCCAAGAAAGATGTAAAATGACTTTCCCAAAGGCATAAAACATGCTGTTTGTCAAGACCTAGATCAGTGCTCAGGGTCTCTGGATTTGCAAATCTACATCCCTTAGTGAGGGTGTGCTGCCAGCGTTGATACCTTTGCCAACCACAGCTCAGTGGCTGAGTGTGGAAGAGACCTCTGGAATTTGTCTGGTAAGAGTTCCCTGCTCAGTTGACATCAGTTACCTGAAAGTAGTGTTGTCAAAACGCCTTGAAGAATAACTGCTTCTTTCAGCAATCACATCTGAAGAAGGTGGCGGTTATACCCTCATCTTCATAAAAAGGCACAAAAGGACTGAATTTCCTCTTTGAGAAATTGATGGTGTGATGTATTTTTCTTTCCCAAAGGAAAAATTAAGCATGTAAATACAAACTCAGAGAAACATTCAGTACCTTGCTGAGAGGAAAGGCAGTGCTCATCACTGTATTGAGATCATCCTACTTCCAAAAAAGCAGGAGTTAACAGACCCTGCTGAGTTCAGAGCTTTGCCTGGGCCAGAAGACTCTGCCTTTCTAAAATTCTGCCATTTAGAGTTCCTGCTACTCCCCTGTCCCACAGCAAGCCATTAAAGGTCTTTCCATGGGTGTTTTTCACATCAATGCCACAGATTTCTTTAGCCCACCATTTTTTTCTCTATAAGTGTGTTCTTCTGAACAAGCAGGCCAAATGAAGCATAAAGAGTGTGGAAGCAATCTCTGCTCTGTACTGCCTCTGTAGTCTATTACTATGTCTTGACATGTTGTTTTTTTTGCCCATTCTCAAAAGACAGACACAAAAAGATAACAAGTATTTTTACTCTGAGGTGAGAACATATCTGTATGATTTAAAAAAACCCAAACAACTCAACTGAAGTTAGAGATTATCATCCTTCCAGGTCCTGCTGATGTCTGAAATTTTAATTATAGAATTGTAATTTAAAATGTTGAACATCAAAATTAGCTTATTTGGATTCTAAAGAAGTCCCAAATTCTGCTAGAAGAAACAATAATATCTAAAATATCAAGGATATAACTTATCACTGAAAAAGGCTTTCCTCATTAAAAAAAAAAAAATCTTTAAGTAAGAAGACTGAAATTCCTTTGAGCCTAGATAAGGATGGAGCATTAATTAGCTGCCAGAAAATGGTCTCTCAACACCGCAGTAAGAAATATGCCTCTAATTCTCATTATGTGACCCAAGAGAGGGGCATTAGGTCTGTAACAAGTGAAACTAAAATCTGAAAACTTTTTTTTTTTTAAATGATTGGACTACTCAGAGAGCAAGAGGTGAATAATCACCTGCTATCAAAGTATTCTCTTCCTTGGATTAGCGATGGTTCCATACAGCCCCTTTCTCCTCATTTAGAATTGTACTCTGTGTAAAGCAGAAGACCACTTTGATCAACACACGATTTCTGAAAAAGCAAAGAGATCATAAAAACTACAACAAATGGGCTAATATAAAAAAGTCAAAGGTAAATGCAGCAACTTTCTGTTACCTCTCTGGATCTTGTTACATTTGTTCAACAGTTCTACAGCTGTTCTACAGCACTCCGTGGCTGTTCGAGTTACACCTGTATTATTCAATGTGTATCATTCACTGTCCATATAACACCAGGTCCTTGAAAGACTCTGATTTTCAATTGGTATTCCTTCTTCTTCAATTCAAGTCTAATTCAAGCAGTTTTAAAAGAATTAATCCCCAAGAACTGTTTACACTTTGAGGTGTTCCCTTTTTGCCAGAAATCTTCTTTCCAATAATTAAGAGATAATGCGTGATTTTTTTGTTGTACTGTGCTCAGCTACATATCTTTTTGACAGGTGTCTGGAACTGAGCACAGTATTCCAGTACTCTCTAAATTATGCTGGAGGCATGAGCTGGTACCTAATTCAATTTCAGTACACTTTCCCTTTGATCCAAAATATATTTTGCACCTTCTCTTCCAAGTGGCACTCGAGAAAGCATAGCAATGAATACAAAAATATTTTTACACTTTATCTTTTTCCTCATACTCCTTGCTAGAGTAATGCTGAGTGATGTCACTTCATTGCTAAGATTTGACCCTGTTATGGGCTGGTTGTGCTACACATTCTTGATGTGTCTCTTTGTGCTAGGTACTGCCTGGTACCACGTCTTACTTTCAAGTACTTTTTCTCATATATAATAATGTTACTGTTCATATTCCTAGGGCAAGATTACATGTACTCATATCTTCTTACAGTTTCAGGGATTTATCACGCAAAAGAAGCAACTGGATATCTTTTAATATGAATATTACCAGACTTGACAGGATAAACAACAACATGCTCTCCCAGAACTGAGAGCAGACACATAGCATATTGCAAAATGATTTATCTACATTTTGAAGACACTTTACTACATTTGTATCAGTTTATGTCCAATGTTTAAAAAATCACAGTTGGATTACTCATCTGCCGCAGCCTTAACAATACCAGTATTTTAAGCATAATTTTTCAAAATGACTGGTAATTCTGGCTACTTAACATTTGGAAGGAGTCCAAATTTAAAAGAGTAGTTATCCAGCACTTTCTGAAAATCAGCTCATTTTATATGTCAGTTGAAATTATTCCTGCATTTCTTGTGAAGAATTTGCTCTACCTCTCATATCAACAAATGGACCTTGAAGGGAAGAGTGAAATAGGGAACAGAGAAAACTAGCAAAACCCACCAGCACACGATATTAGACAAAACCCACAGCTAGCTCATTGTTTTTTACCACTCCAGAAACTTTTGCCCAGAAACTTGCAGTGTGTGTTTCAACCCTTCTGGAAAGAGCCTGCAGATTCAGACAATCCAGTTAGGCTGGTGCCATGAGATTTTTTTTCCTTTCAGAGTGTGCTATCAGGCAGCTGCAATGACACTCAAGCATTAACCTGCAGTTAAAGAAACGTCCACCTTCAAAACTGAAGAGACACTGTGAGCATTGCCCGTGCAGGGGGGTTGGAACTAGATGATCTTTGAGGTCACTTCCAACCCAAAACTTTCTATGATTCTATGATCCGGTTTTCAGCACTGTGCTGAGAGAAGACCATTTGAGGAAAACCTTACCAGATCATTATTTCAATCACAGTTCAGGGACAAGTTTATGTCAATCAACATATTGCTGCTATCTTTCAAAAATTACAACAACAGGAGCATGGGAAATTCAACTTACTAATTGAGCAGAGGCAATTCATTGCCCAGTGAGAGAAGTGCCATTTTCTCCCTCCCTTGCCCAAGACTACAAGCTATAAACCGGCTCAAATGGAGCCTCAGCACTCTTCATGCAGCTGACTGCTCAAACCTCTGAGAAGCACAGCTCTCTCCCATGATTTGGCATTTGACTACTGCTACATCAACTGGACGCTATCTACAGTAATTGCACTCAGGTCGATGAGCCTTATAACTACAGTGGGCAAACCTTCACAGAGCCCTGAGCCCACAGAGGAGATCACAGATACCTCACTCACTTTGGTACAACTGCATTTTTGCCCCTCCAGTGATGAAGCTTAGGAAGGGGTGCTGCACAGGGACCTTGGGTGCCTCAGCACTGGGAGAGCTTGGGCTTAGAACATGCAGTGCAGATGTGGGCCTGTTGTAGCAGAAGGACAAATACAGTACATGTCTTGGGTTTTAACTACTGTTGTTATGTTGAAACAGACTTGAAAATACATTTAAAGCTGCAGTGTATCTAATCATAACTGGAAAGAAAACTGTTGGACCCACATATGTAGGTGTTCTACATTCTTGCTAATGTAAAAAATTAGAGAAGTGTACCTCAGAACTTCCCAGTCCTAGACTCTTTACATTAAAAGCACATCTAGGTCATATGATCATGACTGAAAAGGCTTCAGTAAAGAGTTCCTCTGTAAATTCAGTCTGTCTCCTACATTATGATAGTTATTAATTACCAGATAACATACTTATTTCTACTGGAGCCAGGTGTCATTCAATATCCTGAATGCATGGTTGTTCATTATTTCTTTTATTCTCATAATTCAGTTTGTGACTTCTTACACTATTTACTATAAACCATTCAAACCTAATACTGAATACACTACCTTTAATTT
>NW_009954567.1:7101955-7116959 GCF_000747805.2 Chaetura pelagica | reverse complement strand
TTTTCTTTGGGATTTACAGAGAGGAACTTATCTTCACAACACCTGTATAAGGTAAGGCAATGTGCTGATCTGCATGTTACAGAGAGGGAACACACCACAGAGGTGGGAAGCAAGATACAAAGTTGGTTTTGGTACCCAATTTGAAGAACTTGGGGCCTCATTCTTCAGAGTAAAAAAAAAGTCAAAAACATCCTATCTGCTAATAATAAAGTTCATGTTGACCTGTGCTCAATTATAAATGCTGACTGGTCCTTCAAATCAGAGGGTTTGTTCTGCATATTCATGCAACTGAGACCACAGTCATGATCCTCATTCCTGTTTCATTGTCTTCTGTAATGCTGTGAATAGATAAATTTGAGCCAGATGACAACCTCACTCCTTCCCATTGCCCTTTATGAGGTAGGTCCCTATGGGACAAAAGTGTGAAGTAGCAAAGCAACTGTAAAAAGTGAAACAAATTCATACTGGACAGGCAGACTGCTTCAGATGTTTTTAGAAATATTTTGTGTGCTCAATTTTATAAGAATGGTAATGTAATATTTATTTCACAATCTGTTTTGTTCCACTAGACATGACAACAGCCTTTTCTAGCAGAGTTTTATTGCTGGAACATTTTTTCTTTCCTCACACATATTCAACTCTTCTGATATTTCTTTCCTGCCTCATGCAAGTTCTTTGATGCATAATATGCTTTGCTTCCTTTTAATGTAGTTGAATATAGAGCACACTTCTGAGATGTGAATAATTCATAACAAGGAATCCTTATTAGAGAATTTGTTCCCAGTATCTGCAGAAGACACAGGAAATCACATAATCTATGACCTCTTGATAGAAGAACTGCTATAGAAATTATTGAGTTATTCTGGCCACAACCTAAATGCACTGACTTTTTCCCATAAGGATCTAGGAAATGCCACCCATTTAATTTTTTTTAATACAGAGGCATAATCAATATTCTTCTCTCTCTTTCTGTGGAAGACCCTTTATTCATGATTCCAAGCCTAGCTAAATAATAGGTAGGCCAATGATTTATTTTTAATATGAAAATCTTCTTATCTATCGAATACTTTAGCCCCACAAATGTCAAGTCATTTATTCAATTGTTAAGGTGACTGCTCATTTTCCATATTTTCAATGGAATTATTTCCACTTCAGTGCTAAAATATACTAAGCTTGAAGTAAATCAATTCCCTCCTTGTGCTAAAAATTAGCATAGCACAAGCTAATCAATGCTATCAAACACTAGTGCAAAAGCTGTGACAATAACCGTATCAGTGAGGAAGTAAATTGCTTATTATGCCAAACTGGGAAAAAAGCCTCATCAGTCACAAACCATCTGATTCACAAAAATACAGGCTGTTGGTCTATTGTTCCTAGAAGTGGGGAAGTCTGTTCTCCATATTATTCAAAATAAGTCTCCTGTAATAACATGGGCCCCTGAAACTTTTCTCTGCAGCAGCACCTTCCCCATGCACTAGTACAAGTGCTTAGAAATATTTACTGAGCAAATATTACATGGGCATAGAGTAGGCTGCAATGCCCATTCCCTGATAGGCATTAACTCTCCCTTGGTGGAAACCTCACCATCACTCAGACGAGCTGGGGAGATGGCATTGCAGTTAGGGTTGAACTGGAAGAGCAGGACCTAGTGCTCACCTTTGTCTCCAACTTCCTGCATGACTAAGTGCAGCTGCCCTATACCTCTGCTCCTCCAGCTGCAGACAGGGGCAAATATATCCCTGCTGACTAGCGGTGTTGTGAGGACAATATGACTAATAGCTGTAAAGCATTTGGGTGCTTGAATTTAGGGGTGTAATAGAAAACCTGTATAATAGTTCATTAAGGCAGGTCTGCTTCCACGCCTGTCTAACAAGACTGTCAGCAAGGATGGTAATTAGTGCCAGTGACTGGACCAAGACCACCAACTCGTTTCCTCTGGGCCCCCAAGCAGCCATCTGATCATAATAATTTTGGGTCTTTACCAGGCAGGGATGGACATGAACGGATGAGCTAGAAGGGAGAGGTTCTATGTTCCATTACTAATATCCTGAGCCATCCAGTCCTACTATAAAAATTCACTTTTATTAAAAGGTTATTTCTGTCACTTGCTATAGTATCGCTATCATTCTCTGGGAGAGGAATGATGAAATATAATTTTAAATGTTATAAATGCAATATTTAAACAGCTTTTTTTTTTCCCCCCTCAGAGAAAGTGCTTTGGAAAGACATCCCCTCCAGCATGTGTTAGGTCTTAACACGGCAAACCTTTTTTAATCTCACAGTTCCCTGCACACTGTAGAGAGAAGAAAAAAAGAGCAAAACTGCAGTATTCCCTACTAGGTTAAAGGCTGTTCTTCTTGTGGTCTACAGGGACACTTCTTTATTTATCCTTAATAAATTGTCACACACACACAGAAGTTACCGAAGTATGTGGATATTGATTTCCAGTAAAATAGTGACACTGACATAAAACTGATGTAATTTTAATAATATTAACTTATAATGACACCTTTTGTCCCAGAAGGAAAACAAAATGTTTTCCAGGGATCAGCTCATCCCTGGCTGTTGTGCAACAGCTGCATTATGGCTCAGCATTTGTTTTCTCCAGAAAGACAACCCTCTGCAATGCCTCACAGCTCTTTGTGGCTAGAAGTAACTACCATTGCCCAGATAAAGCTGTAAACCAGAAGTAAATGTACACATCACAGTTCTTAAGGCCCTGGAACTGACACCCATACACTTTAACCCAATCTTCTCCACAAATAATGCTTCCCTCCCTTTCTGCCTTTGGGAGTGATGAGTGGGAGCAAGCAGCACTTAGCTTTATGCTCTTCTGCAGACAGGACTTCCCCTAACAGCACACATGGATTTCCATTACACACTGATTCAGCAGAAAATTTTATCATCAACACCACTTGTGCAGCTGAGATTATCAGAGTAGTCCAGGGAATTGAAACACACAGCTTCCATTAAAAGTAATCAGATACTTTAAAAATTCAGTCAAAGTTCTTCCTCGAAATGGACCTTCAAGTCACTGGCCCAGTTCAGTTTTCTGTGAGGGACAATATGCACTTCAGGGAAGAAGGTGTAGTGTAGTACAAAGAAGATAACGGATATAAAACCCGAGTCAGCAGTTTCTCCTGCAGGAGAAAGGACCTTATGTTATGACAAGAATAGTCCAAAACACCACATCTTACAGAAACTCTATTATCATGTAGTGTAATTACTCAATGTCTGCCTTTGCTATATTTCATGTGCTGAGGTATGGAATCTACTTAATGTTCTCCATTTATGCAGAACACATGGGTAGTGATTATTTTCAGGGTTTCTGCTAAAGGCACCACAACAGCATAAAAATTAATATTGTTAATTTTTAAGAAAGGTTTAAATAAAGTTTTTCAGTCCAACTATAGCTATTGCTGAAGAAAACACAGTTTTGCAGTTACAGATGTTGCTAAGTAGGAGAGTAAAATTCTTGAGATGTGAATCTAATTTACTAAAGTGCTCTACAGTTAAATTGTCCTAGTAATGAATACGCTAATTTATTTGGGTTTTTTAGATGAACTTAAACTGATGATCTTGATTGGGAAAGAATAAAACTTTTATTAATGAAAAAATGACAGCTGCAGGAAATCAAGTGTCTAATACAAAAATATAATTCTACAAATCCTTCCAATACAAATATCTTTAAATATGATGTGCAAAGTGCAACAACCTCCTTAAGGCTCACTCTTATAATGCTCAAGGCACTGGAAGATTTGCTATGTGGCTTGGATCAGAGTGTGGTAAAATCAGATAAGGGGCAGTACACTGTCTATTCTGGTGTCACTAGTCTGCACGCAAATGCTTCTGCTGTTATTCACAGACCAGATGCACAGCAAAATTTCACTCTTTTTAGTAATATGGCTTTTCAGAGCACAGACATCTAGACAGTACACTCATAAACAATCCTTCACAGCACAAACTTTATGCTGCTATCAGAAAAAACAAAACCTCATTTGCAGCAAGGTAACTTTTTTCAACAGGATACACAAATTTTTTTATAGTGCACATGCCTAGATGACATTATCATCAGGGCCTTGAGTGTCCCAGTAAGTTTTAACTAACCTAACCAGTTTCCTCTGGGACGTGCACCCATGCATCCTATGTCCACAGGGCCAGGGAGCTCCACTAAAGGTCAGACCTGCATCCTGCTTGAGCTACACCATAGCTACTTCCGTGTCCAGTGCTGTCTCCTGCTGTCCAGACTTACTGGCTGCCCTTCTTGCTCTTCTTGGACCCCAGACCTGTCCCTGTGTTCCTGTCTCCTAGGTGGACTTCAGATTCATGTTGTCTAGCCCTGTCTCCAGCTGCTCCTGGATGTGGGGGCTGAGACACTTGCACACCTTGTCCAAGACAGCTGAGCAGCTTAGACCTGCTTGAGGATGGTGGGCCTGTGCCCACTGACAAGTATTCTGCTTGATCTGTGGTCATCCTCAGCTCTGTCTTGTCTTCCTTCATGGAGCAGCCTTGGCAAATTCTGACATTCATCAACTTTCCAGCGCTTCTTACAGCACAAGAAGTGATGAGGTAGTGAAGTAAAAAACATAGACTCAAGTTAGGGTCTTGTAACTCAGCCATATGAAAATCTAACAACTCAGTCTTAAAACATCAAGGAAATCCTCATACAAGAAAGGTGTAGGCATGTGAGTAAAGACACATGAGGAGCAGCAGCTCATCTGCAGCCTGTTGGATAAATATTTGGAATCCAGAAGGTGAAGCAAAATTTGATGAACCCTTCGGTTTTGCATAGCTAGCTCCCATTGTTATCAGAACAATTCATGCAATATGGCTCAAGGGAGCCTGGCCATCTCGGAGAGACCAAGAGTGAAGAAGCAGTAGGGCAGGTAGTGCTCTCCATGCTCTCCTTCTTCTGGGTACTTGCAAAAGATACCCACTCATGGTGCTCTCTGCCTGATTCCTAGCACAGACTTGAAACTTACTCCCCATGGGGGGAGACTATTAACATTTATGTGATTATTTATGTGAGAGACAAAAGTACACTACAGGTAACTATGACAGAAAGAGTTACTGGGTGAACATGCACCCAATCAATACGTGTGAACAGATCTGCCATACTTATTCATAAATGTGTAAATGTTGTAAGTAATGAACACACAAAATATGAACACACTCATTTGTCTACTTATGAAGAATCAATTATTTCGTCATCATTTTCTCTATTCCAGCCCATACTACAGAGGATCATTTTGTCTTACTTCACTGAAAATATAATAAATTTTCAATACGTTAATAAGTCTAACAAATTACTACAAATCTTGCAGTACCCTTTATTTTCTTACCTAGAAGGGATATTTGTAGGATCAAAACTCCAAAGTGAAGCATCTTTTGCTTCTTAGTTCAAGTCCATTTAATTTTATGAACTTATGACTCCTTGCATGTAAAATAAATTTATTTGATGTTCAAAACACGCTTTTTCTGATTTAATTACATTCATACAAATATTTCCACAGGACTAGAACATTAAACCCAAATCTGCTGCCTGTGAACAAAAAGCTAGATTTCTTATTTAATTTATGACTAGTGGGACTGAAGTACTCATGGTGCTTCATGTAGTGTTAGGCTTGATCTATTCTGTTTTATCGTGTGTTTGAAAAACTTTTGCCCCACAAATCTAAAGCACAGATAAATCTGAAACACACACTATACTTTGGCCATTTCAGGAGGAATTTGAAAGATGATTCCCAAAGCTCGCTAGAAAAAAGGAAAACTTTATTAATTTGATGCGATAAACTAGTATTTCTTAATCAAGAGTTGCATTTTGAAATGAAGAAGATGATAAAGAAGGTCACATCCCAAGCTAAATTCATGGTCACTGCTTTGGTATCTGTACATATATCTATACATCTATGTATATAACAGGAAAATCTCATTATCTCTTTCCTGTTTTTCCTCCATGTTGCAGGGACATTTTCATTTATTTATGATTTTGCATGCAGTGTTGTTCCTAGCAGAACGACCCTGGTAGAGCTCAATCAAAAAAAAACAGATTTCATATTTTGATCTACAAACTCTTCTTCTACCCTGATCTCTTCTACAGTCACAAGCCAATGGCTACACCACCACTGTCTTCCATATAATGTGCTATTATCTCTGAAGGTGACAGCTCCAAGAGAAATAAATTTCCCGTGAAGCTTGGAGAAGGATGCCTAGCATTGAGGCTGAGCTCACAAACATTGTTATATCACATATCACATTTCAAAATTAAATGCTGGACTCAATACTATAACCAGGAGGGTTGTGTCTGAGCCAGGAATCAGCCTTTTGTTCTGTTCCAAATTGACATGGCTGACATGGATCTTGATCAGGTACTATCCCATCTTGGTGCCCTCCCAGCATTTCTGCTGATACAGCTCAATAAAATATAAAACAAGGAGGGAAGAAATAAAATCAACAAGTTTTAAACAAAATGAACAATAAATCTAGAAATGTGGGTTGAGTTTACCAGAGTACCAAGTGTTTCTTGTCACTTTTTCTTTCTAATCTTTTACACAAACATTATTTCCAAGGGTTTATCTGTGTGATTAATCTTGGGATGGCTGCTGAGTTTCCTACTGTCAAGTGTCTCCACTCTTGGAAGTTTGTGCCATGCTGCAAAAAATGCTCAGCAGCTCATGAAGTGTCTGCTGAAGCTCCATAGTTTACAGTCTGGTATTCCAAGAGACACAGACACAGCTTTTAATTTCCCTTGATATGGAAGGCTGCAATTCACAGGAAGTCAGGAGCTGATATACAAACCGCAAGGTAGGTTGTGCAGACACAGGAACAATTCCAGCTACAACAGAATTAAGAATCCTTAGACTCTAGCTCCGGACATGTAAAGATAAAGACAATTATTCACCTGTAAGAGAAGCAAGTCTACCTAGGCAAGTTGTAAGTCTCTTTACAGTTAAAAAACTCACCTTATTTTTAGATAATTTATATTATTTTCCTTCAAATAAAGAATACAGTTCTCACCCTAGTCTGTATATACAATGTATGTAAATTCGTATACAATCCATTGTGTACAAATTCATAACCAAAATGGCATTATATTAATAAAAATAACATAAAGTGTAATCTGGAGGTGTGTCTGCTTCTGCCTTCACGTTTGTTATGGCACCAGCCGTATGACTATATGAAGTTTTGTGCAGCCAGGCTCTACCCTCATTAATTTGAGTAAGCATAACACAAACCACAAACCACCATGGACTTCAGGCTAAACTGGGAACTAAAAATTTTGCAATGGGCTTTTCAGTGCAGTGGTTTCCTGAAATATGCAAGTGTAAGTTAGTGCTGATACATTGACCAATATCTCAGTGTAATTAGACATTCCATGACAATCACACAGTCATCTTCTTGAGAGTAGATGGCATGTACGTGTAATAGAATATAATGTAACATGTAATATCAATGAAATCATGCTTGTCCAACTCTAGTTCTCGAGTATGTTTTTTTTAATTGTATCCCTAAAAGACCATATGTACAATACTTTTGGCCTATAATAGCCTCATTTCTAATATGGGAAAAAGAAAGAAAAAAATGAAGAACAATTCTTGTGACAATGGTGAAAGAATTCCAAGAAGGACATTATGAACACAAGAAATGCATAAACATTTTTTTAATGTCCCAACAAACTCTAAATTAACTAGATCACTTCAAAGGTAACCTAGCTTCAAACACTTCTAACCTTTCCCTTTATGAGAATGCAGACTAACCCAAGCCTCAATAATCTCAATTATTCTCTTACTTATTTCCTATTTTATTTTTTTGTATATGAGTAGATACATATACAAAGACACATTCTTCCTCATACATCTGCTATTATACACGGATGTTGTAAATTTCTAGAACACATTGTACAAAGCAGCATGAATCATTGATAGGCCTTCTGCACTCTACAGTGTGAATAAATACAAGAACTAAAATGTCTTCATGTTTTGTCAAAAGAAAAAGTGAAAGAAACAGGTATTTGAAATACGGTACTTCACGAGTAATTTTCAGACACAAAAACACCTAAATAAATTTATTTTCAACCTTTTTCACTGGAATTTTTTCTATACTCACGCAAGCTGCTCTTTGCCCTGTTGAATCTCAGTTTCTTTCCTCACAATCTGCCTGTCAGAAAATCCAGACATACAGAACCAGTAATTCTGAAGGAAACCCCGCAGATTCAGGAAGCAGACCCTACCACATCTTCAATCAGTTGTCACTCTCTCTTCAGGGTGAGATTATTGTCATCACTGCCAACTTAACTCTGTTTGACAGTAAGTGCATTTGTGCATGGTGGCCGTCCTTGTCTCTGGTTAAAGCCTGGACCTTGAGTCTCTGCTTATTTTTATTTGGTAGTCATAAGAGACAGAAAACTTGCAAAACCTGGTTTCACCAGTATCTAGAGTGCCAGCAGAAGAGTCAGGCTCTGCTGAAGGTCATCTCAGGTTGATAGAAAGATGGTAAACAGCTTCAAGAAAACCCAGATATTGCACCGTTCCGCTTCTCAGTGCTGGATTTGATGCCAATGAGCAGATATTAAAGGCTTCTGTTTCTGCACACTTTAATATAAAGCAGATTATTTTACATACTCAATAGGCCATCGAAAACTTTTTTTCTTTTTTCTTTCTTTTTTTTTTTTTTTAAGTCTCATGGGAGGGATGTGGCAAACTTCATTTTCCTGTCAGATTTAAGGAACAGAACTTCTTTACTTGCTCGACCTGTTCATTTCCATCCAGTAATGCTGCTGTCAACTGTCATCCACAGTGTCTGAGCCTGCACTATCTACAGCCACTTGCATTACTAGTGCAAACCACAGACTCAGCAATAGGGATGTCATCAGCATACTTGAGATTACAACATCTCCTTCTGCCAATGTTAATACCACTATGGCAACCATCAACAGCAATACACATTATTATTTCACTATAAATATTGAACAGATGTGACAGCCTTGTCAAACTCCTTTCCTGGTGTCCAACCACTCCGTTATACCTTTTGCTGCTTTGACTACTCTTCTCTGGCCATGAAAAGAGATGGCACAAGCTGACCATCTGTGCAGGAAAGCAGTTTTGCAACATCCAGTACTGGTTCATATTTCTGTATACTAAACTAAGACTTTTAAACACAGTTGCTAAAATATGGTTGCAATAGGTTACCCCTCCCTTTTTTTTTTTTTTTTTTTTTTTTTCCCGTATAGTAAATTTGTGGGTGAAATAAATGCAGATCATGAAGATTTTCTCCAGTTTCACCAAGATCAGGATGTAGCCCAGTTACTACAGGGCTCTTGTTGTAGCTAATAACTTGCTGACTCTGCATTGCCCATTTTTTCCTGAGATCATCTGTCCTGAAAGAGAAGCAAAAGAATGAAAATTATGTCACAGTTATTGTTTAACACTTTATGTACATTCACCTCATTAACCTTTCTACTTAATTTTAGGTGCCCTAAGAATGTCCTTGCACTTAGAAGAAACTAAGTTCACACAGACTGGGAAATAAAATGTTACTTGCTGTTCTTTTTAAGAACTATCTGACCTAGGGAAGATGTCTGGGGAACCATAAATTAGAATAAGAGTTAACATATCCCATGCCTAGGTCACTAGGAGAATGTGAAATAGGCAGGAACAGCCTTATCTAATTCTCCATCTGTTTTCCTGCTCAACCAGATACCATTGAAAAAAAAACACCAAAAGATTATTCAACGTTTGATTTTGTAGGCATTAGCCTTCAAATCAGAGCAACTCAAAGAACCTGGGGAGTGACCTGCCAAGTTCTGCTTCACCTACACAGTCATAGATTTTCTCTCTGAGGACTTTAAAAGCAGCGGCATGCAGGCTATGTAACAACATGCCTTCATCTTGTAAAACTTAGCATGTGTCTGAAAGGGGTATCTGATCATGTTCTAGGTATGACTGTCCTGAAGAAACCCATGTTTTGGTTGGCAGTTCTCATTTTTAAAAAATTTTTATTCTTTCCTTCCTTCAGAGTTGACACCCATGACAAGTGGACTTGTCACCTTATGATAAAAAGATGAATGTGCAAAGCTGAGAAGACGTGGTGGGGCTAATCTTCTACAGGTAGGGGAAGGTGAAAGCTGAATCCAAGGACTAGATATAGATGTTCTATCCTGAGATAGGAATTATGCATTGCTGAAGATAATGTAAGTGTTTTATGTGGAAGAAAAGGCAGGTAGACTGCGTACCCTCTCTCCATTGTTAGATCAATAATGTTGTGGTATGCTGCTGAAACTCAGATGCATGTCTACTTGCTTTTTTTTTTTTTTTTTTTTTTTTTTTTTTTTTTTTTTTTTTTTTTTTTTTTCCCGTATAGTAAATTTGTGGGTGAAATAAATGCAGATCATGAAGATTTTCTCCAGTTTCACCAAGATCAGGATGTAGCCCAGTTACTACAGGGCTCTTGTTGTAGCTAATAACTTGCTGACTCTGCATTGCCCATTTTTTCCTGAGATCATCTGTCCTGAAAGAGAAGCAAAAGAATGAAAATTATGTCACAGTTATTGTTTAACACTTTATGTACATTCACCTCATTAACCTTTCTACTTAATTTTAGGTGCCCTAAGAATGTCCTTGCACTTAGAAGAAACTAAGTTCACACAGACTGGGAAATAAAATGTTACTTGCTGTTCTTTTTAAGAACTATCTGACCTAGGGAAGATGTCTGGGGAACCATAAATTAGAATAAGAGTTAACATATCCCATGCCTAGGTCACTAGGAGAATGTGAAATAGGCAGGAACAGCCTTATCTAATTCTCCATCTGTTTTCCTGCTCAACCAGATACCATTGAAAAAAAAACACCAAAAGATTATTCAACGTTTGATTTTGTAGGCATTAGCCTTCAAATCAGAGCAACTCAAAGAACCTGGGGAGTGACCTGCCAAGTTCTGCTTCACCTACACAGTCATAGATTTTCTCTCTGAGGACTTTAAAAGCAGCGGCATGCAGGCTATGTAACAACATGCCTTCATCTTGTAAAACTTAGCATGTGTCTGAAAGGGGTATCTGATCATGTTCTAGGTATGACTGTCCTGAAGAAACCCATGTTTTGGTTGGCAGTTCTCATTTTTAAAAAATTTTTATTCTTTCCTTCCTTCAGAGTTGACACCCATGACAAGTGGACTTGTCACCTTATGATAAAAAGATGAATGTGCAAAGCTGAGAAGACGTGGTGGGGCTAATCTTCTACAGGTAGGGGAAGGTGAAAGCTGAATCCAAGGACTAGATATAGATGTTCTATCCTGAGATAGGAATTATGCATTGCTGAAGATAATGTAAGTGTTTTATGTGGAAGAAAAGGCAGGTAGACTGCGTACCCTCTCTCCATTGTTAGATCAATAATGTTGTGGTATGCTGCTGAAACTCAGATGCATGTCTTCTTTCTTTTTTTTTTTTTTTTCCTTTTTTTTTTTTCTTTCACCTCTAGGTCTAATCAATAAAGAAAGGGTGAAGAGGAAAGGCACAAACAATAGCTGGAAGCAGCTTTAAATTTCCTTAGTGATATTCTCTTTAATTTGGGTTGCATCAGACTCTTAGAAGAAAATTCTGGAGATATTTGCTAGCAACTCTAAGACTTAGCTCTTTTCTGAAAAGGATCCAATCTTCAAATCTCCTGTCTCCCTCCGTAAAAGCAAAGACAAAACCTCTGGTTTGATGCAAAAAGTTATCCTTAGTTTGCTGTTATTATTACTGTTAGTGTGTATTTGACACATACGAGTTTTGTTTCCCTTTGAACAAAGCTCCAAGGAATCACTTACCAGAAATAGGAGAGATGTTTGATAGCTCTAAGACTGAGGATTCATCACATGGTGATGGTCAATACAAAGGACAAAACCAAAGCATAAAAGTACAAGTGGATATTGCTGGAAACTAAATGGGAATGTTTTGCTATCTTTATAAGGATAGCCAGTGTTTTATTACTTTATCTTGCATTGATATGGGTTTGATGGGTGGACAGTTCAGTGGATAAGGAATTGGCTGGATTGGTGTCCAGAGGGTAGAGGTCAATGACTCTAAGTCCAGATGGAAACAATGACAAGTGGTGTCCCTCAGGGGTCAGGGCTGGGAATACTGTTGTTTATCTTCATTAACAATACTGAGACCACCCTCAGCAAGTTTGCTGATGGCACCAAGCTGGGTGGTGTGGTCGATATGCCAGAGGGACAGGATGCCATCCAGAGGGACCTGGACAAGCTAGAGAAGTGGGCCCAGGTGAACCTCATGAGGTTCAACAAGGCCAATGCAGGGTCCTGCATCTGGGCCCAGGTAACCCAAGATATGAATACAGGCTGGGGAAGGTCACACTTGAGAGCAGCCCCGTGGAAAAGGACCTGGGGGAACTAGTGGATCAAAAGCTGGACAGGAGCCACCAATGTGCAACTGCAGCCCAGAAGGCCAACCCCATTCTGGGCTGCATCAAAAGAAGTGTGGCCAGCAGATCAAGAGAGGTGATTCTGTCCCTCTACTCTGCCCTGGTCAGACCTCACCTAGAACACTGCACCCAGCTCTGGTGCCTCCAGCACAGGAAAGATGTGGACCTGTTGGAACATGAACAGAAAAGGGCCACGAAAATGATGTGAGGGCTGGAGCACCTCTCTTATGGGGACAGGCTGAGGGAGTTGGGGTTGTTCAGTCTGAAAAAGAGAAGGCTCTGAGGGGACCTCATAGTGGCCTTCCAGTACCTGAAGGGGGCCCAAAGGAAAGCTGGGGAGGGTCTTTTTACAGGGGCTTGCAGTGAGAGGACAAGGGGTAATGGTTGTAAACTGAAAGAAGAGAGACTTAGGTTAGAGATCAGGCATAAATTCTTCAGTGTAAGGGTGGTGAGACACTGGAACAGGCTGCTCAGAGATGCTGTGGGGCCCCATCCCTGAAGGTGTTCAAGGGCAGGTTGGATGGGGCTCTGAGCAGCCTGTTCTAGTGGGAGGTGTCCCTGCCCATGCAGGGGAGTTGGACCTCGATGATCTTTAAGGTCCCTTCCAACTCAGAAAATTCTGTGATTCTGTATATAATTCTGTATTGTTTTTCCTCACATGACTCCTAATACTTCACAGAACTCATAGACTATACACTGCTTAATCTTAAATGCATTCAGAAGGACACATAAATAGGAATATGTAAAATACCCATGAAAGAATATAGAAAAAAAAATCTATCCTAAATTTAAAAATGTGCACAGTCACTTCTTTTTTGGGAAAAAAATCTCTTTACAGGTCAAGACATGATAAAGATAGGGGCTTTGCACATACATAACAATCTCAATTTGGAAAAGAACCTCAAAACTTTCTTTGCATTACTAAAGGCAAAGCAGGTATGATCAGACTAATTTCTGCATTTGGACAGTTCCTTGGCACAGTGCAACACAGGAAAGTATGGGAGTTTCCTAGTTTCCAGCCTTTCCAAAGGACAGAAACAATAATAGCCATCACTATGTGGCATGCTAGCCTGCCTTCAGGTCGAAGTCTTCCCACAGTGCTTCACAGAGACAAACTAATCATGCTTCAGAAACATAACCGAGCTACAAGTATTCAGCACTTCTTTTGGCATGATTTAAATGTGTGCAAATCCCATGCATTATAATCTTTTGTGACCAGATGTGACCAGGGACAGCAAATCCAACAAGCCACAGGCCCTGGTTAACCTTTAAGTAGTTTCTCTGACCCTAGAGAGGCCCCTCTCCTCCTCAGAAACAGCACAACAAGTGTTTTCAGTGTCATGTTCACTGAGGACCCTTTAATGGGTTGGACAATAGGTTGGGGATCATATAAAAAAATTAATTTCCTGTGTCATGCATTCAAAAAATGTCAGACGAAGAAAGGGCCGCTTGTGGGTCACATGCAAAACCTTTCTAGGTTATAGGTGGCTGTGGCTTGCACTCTGGAAGGCCTTGATATAATAGAAGTTAAAACACTTAGCTATCAACAGAGTAATTAGGTAGTGCAACAAAGTAAATGTTCATCTATATGCAACTTTTAAGGTAATTCAGACTTGGGTTGGTTGAGTCTGCTAAAAGATACAGATCTTGTGAATCTGTAAGGCTAGCATTTAAAATTCACAAAACCAAATCGGAGTCTTTCAAGCTTTGCATTCCTGATGCTTTATTCTGTGGGGCTTTTTCCCCCAAGAGATACTAAATTAAAGAGAAAGTACTAGAAAGTACTCTCTAGCCAAGAGGAAATCTATGCTGTTTATAAAGCTTAAGGAATAAAGTCATTGTTGCAGTTGAATGAAAGGAAAATTCCCAGTTGTTTGCAGTAGGGGCCAGGATTTCACCTTCTGAGCCCTCTGATACCTCATGTGTAGTACTCGTTAGGACAAGTTACAAAGGGTAGATCACCTTCAGGTTTTCACTACAGATTATGTCTGTACCATTTTCTTACTTTTCCTCTGAATTTTGATTTTCCCCATTCCTTCTTTTTCCTTTTCCCCCCTTCTTCCCTCTCTTTCTCCTTCCTCCTTTCCCCAAGCCCCCACCCCCTGCTTTTCTTTAGGTTTCTTCCATTCTCTCTCTCACTCCTTTCACAGCATCTCCAGTACAGAATGCAGACTCCTAAAATTAGCATTCCAGTGAAAATTCCAAGATCTCAGCATCTGAATGGGTTTGAATAGAGGCAATACAACTGAGTCATCCCTTTAGCAGACATGGTATACAAAAGTGGCATAAGGACCAGTGGGACCATTCCCCCCAGTTAAAGGGTGTCCAGATTATAAAACTTATGCTTGCCTTCTGCTATCTTTCAATTTTTATTTTATTTTAAAATATGAGAGAAACTTCCTTAATTTTTACATCAGGGTTTGCAGCTCAGGACTCCATTAATGCACCCCTTTCCCCGCTGCTGTTCTGTGCCCTAGTTTGCAGTCAGTTCATTCTGCACTGATGTATATTTCATTGCCCAAGGCTTAATTTTGATTTATTGTCCATCCATAAATTAGAAAAATATGCTCTGGAATTCCATCCTGCTG
>NW_009954567.1:7006765-7101822 GCF_000747805.2 Chaetura pelagica | reverse complement strand
TGAAAAGCTGTGCCTGATGTCAGGGGACTGGGTGATATTTAAGATGTCAGAAATACATATTGGATTAGTGTGCTTTGTTTCCCCACAACAGCAGGTGTTTAATCATAGCTGATGGCTGAAGTTAAATGCATTAGGACAGGATCAGCCAAGAAGATGGAGTTTTTCTAAACCATACAAACTCCAGATAAATAACTCAAAACTAATTGTGTGTCCACATCTTAGATACATTTTTATTTACTTTAATATATTAAACAATGAAAATAGCCACTGGCACTTAACTCCTCATTTAAGATCTGTACAAATCTTTGATGCTAATGAGAGAGTGGCTTTTGCATGGTATCACACTATTCTTTCTTGGCCCTTCAGTGGCTTAAGAATTTTTCTACAGGAAAGATAACACAAAAATAAATTAAAAGGAGTAAAGTAGCTATCTGAATGCTACATAATTTTTTTTAGGTATGGGGGTTATTCCCATAGAAAACTAAAGACATGAATGTAAAAAAAAAATTGCTTACTACACATAGGACCCTAAACAGCACAGGCCACATTCTGCATGCAAGGGTTCTCTTGAATTTTCTTTTTCTAGTACTGATTTTTTTTTGTTGCAGTTAAGCTTGCTGCTCTGTTTATGTTAATGAGCAGTCTCTGTGTATAGAAAAATGATCAGGCCTGGTCTTGAGCAATTTAGTTGGAGGCCAAAGAGAAGACGCTTAGGAGCGCAAACATTTTCAAGGTCAACCGGTGAACTGTAACAAGCCAGTGAGATTCATGGCGAGAATTGTATATTTTGACACAACAGCGATTTGATTAAAAGAGAAAGTAATGGGTTTAAACAGTCACTATGAGGATGTAGCCAGACTTTGTTAGCTTTTCGCAAATTACTTAACAGAGCAGTGATGGAAGTGGAAATAGGGCTGTTTTGTGTATAGTAAAGAAAAGAGGGTTACATTTGAAACAGGAATAATAAAGGATGCTAATGTTTGGTGTTAAGTATATTTCACTTCATTTGCCTTGCAATGATTTCTAGGAAGTTTAGAACATTAAAATGTTATAGACAGCTAGAATAAAGTTGATGGGTTTGAACTTTTCTGCTATTCAAAACACAGTTGTTGTTGTAAAACCTCAGCCCTCTATGAATAAAGAGTAGCCTGTGCGTACAGGGCCCTTCTCACAGAGATACCAAATCATGGCAGACAGTGGGAGCTACTTACTGTTCATATGCTGAGGCACAGAGAAACTGAGGCAGACATGCTTTGACTTGTGCAAAATGAGTGAGTCCGAGGGAAATGTATGATACAGGGCCTAACTTCCCAGTCTTTTTGACCTGAATGCACTTGACATTTAAGAACAAGCTTGTAGTCTAGTGTCTAGTTACCCCAAAATAATGCCAGGTACTTCTTTCAAAGTTTTTTTTGTACCTGTATTCCAGCTGAAGAGAGAAAGATAAATGAAATAAGATATATTTGTCATATTTACATTGTGTCTCACTTGCTTTCCACATTTATTATCATAATTTTGAAACCATGGCCAAAATGAAATTCTTTTCTCACAATGAGGTGAACTCTAGTTTGCATATGTCACAGAAGAGACTTTTTACAATGGTATATAGCAATAGGACAAGGAGCTGTGGTTTTAAACTGGAAAAGGGTAGATTTAGATTAGACATTAGGAACAAAAGCTTCACTACGAGAGTGGTGAGACACTGGAACAGGTTGCCCAGTGAGGCTGTGGATGCTCCCTCCCTGTAAGTTTTCAAGGCCATATTGGATGGGGCTTGAAGCAATCTAATATAGTGAAAGGTGTCCCTGCCCATGACAGGGGGGGTTAGAACTAGATGATTTGGAAGGCCCCTTCCAGCCCAAACTATTCTATGATTCTGTAAATTTATGATTCCAGGAAATTAGAGCTGCAGTGAATGTCCACTGGAGACTTGTACTTCAACAAAACTTATCCCTTTCCTTTACTCATGATGTCTCCACGCACTGTTGTTGACTTTGTTTCTTTGCACACACACTGGTTATGTGACTTGTTGAGGACAGGTCTGTTTAAAAGCAACTTAGTTGCTTTTAAATTCCTGTTATTGATGAAAGACTGCTGCCTTACAACAGCATAACAGGAGTAGGTGCAGGAATCGCCCCAAGTGTACAGGCTGGAAGAGAGAAAGATGAAAGCAAAATATCAGAAATGATTCAGCATGATCATAAACATCAGAATCATAATCTCTGTGGCCATAGGTTGTAGCTCATAAATAACTTGTTTTAGAAAATTTGTTATGCTTTCTTGATTGGTATTGGTTAATCTCCCAGTGTTCAGGGTATATTATCAAGCTGTGAGGCAAAGCTTCATGGCTGGATTAAGCCTATCTCAGGCCATGCTGCCATCAAAAAGGGAGAGTCCTGTCTTATTGAGTATCTTGTGCCTGTGAGATCTAGAGAGTACACAGAAAGTCAAACCAGTTCTCTACACTGGCTGCAATTCTATGTTTCTTATATTCAGCTGGGTCACTGGTACAATTGACCACGTGATTACATGATCACTACCAGTTACCCTCAGGAAGTGGTGGGAACATGTTGCTGGGACATGGACAAGGAGCAGGGCTGGAGAGCAGCAGCCTGACCACTCAACAATGTTTTTAAAATTACCTTTTGGTTTGGTTCTGACACTTCAGCATGGCTTCAAGATTTGTTCTCCTATGTCTAAGTGCACAAGAAGATTATGAGGAAAACTTGCCAAAAACTAAAACCTTGATAGGAATCATCAAATACTATGGCTTTTTGTTAGCGTGATGTTGTAGCTGTCCTCAGGAGGCAGGATTTACTAATAAATCCCGTCAGTACTGAGGCTGAATGAGGTTGAATTCATACTCATTGAAAGGATTCTGTAGAGGGGAAGATGGCTTTTATTATGAAGAAAACATAAACATTAAATTCTCAGTTCTGTGTAATTCATTCAGGAAAAATTCCACTGAATTTCTTCCAATAAGCAAGACCTGAGAATACAGCCCTAATTCAGTTTTTCTGGGAGTATTAGAGAAAGTAATTCACAAATTAATGCAAGCCTAATTTTTATTCTAAGGAGCAGTAATTCTGATTTGAGACAGAGAGGCAAAGGCTGATGGGAAATCATGTTTAAAAATACATAAATATTAAATCAGAGCTTATATCTAGTGGAAAAAAAGTCCAGTATGACAATCAGCATCTTTCAAATAACTGGTTAGTTTAAGTGAAAAAGTGTTAATAACAATAAAACTGAATACATATAGAACTGTCAAGAAAGATTCAAGACTATTCCTCTGTGCAAAAGTAAGCTACTTCTAGCTTCACATGATCTTCAGATTCAACTTTCTGTGATAAAATGCCAGCTTCCAGCTGAGAAGAAAGAGCTTCCAGCTAAGAAGTCCTTTAACCTCTATATGCACATCATTCTGCCTTTTAGTCTATGTAGTGGAATCCTTCAGTTTTGACCAGTTTTGAACAATATTTTCCAGGGAAGATTTTGGGTTGATGAGGGTATTCATCAGGAGTTACAATTCTCAGTTTCTCAGCACTTCCACAGACTCCTTTTATGATCTTGAATAAGTCACCACACTCACATTTCCTTCTCTGAACTCAGGGTATCATACTTACTTATCTCTCAGGGGGCTTGTGTGTCTTAATCAATGTTTTTCATGACATTTTGAGATCCCCAGATAATTAGAGATTCTATGACAATAAAACATTAGTATTGTACACAGTTTATGGGTTGTTTTTTTCCTCACTGGTGTCCTGTAATTCCAGTGGGACTGATGAATATCTGGACCTTGAAAGGAAACGACTCACTAAAAAAACCCCAAACAAGAGCTTCAAGAATTTCTTCTGTTCGATTATTCAAGATATCCTATGAAATAAAATTGAAATTCTGATGAACTCCGACCTCTAACTCCACCTGTAGAGTTAGAATAGCAAAAGGAAAGTGACTTATGATTTTGAAGAGGAAACACAAGAAGTTTGATTGTGCTGGAGGTCTAATGCTAAACTTAGAGATGATTGAACAGGTTCTCAGGAAAACTGTCAAATTCTCCCAAAAAGTAGTATCTTACAACCTTTCTTTGGGGAGAATACACAGGGAGGGCCCCACACTGTTTGTGTGGTCAGACACTAGGTGTTTCAGTGAGATCTGTAATTAAATGATAAATTATATTGTGGTCTGCTATGTTTCCACTTGCTCTAGTAATAAATCACTGGGACATTGAAATGTCCTAGGTTTTGCTGCTACCAGGCCTGCTTCTTCTTTCATATACGTGGCAGAACTTTGAACTATGAATTTGCTCATTTGCATTAGATATCTTACATTTTTTATGCAAGAAAGAAGGACAAACCTACCCAGGTAATATCCTGTAGAATTGTGGTTACACTCTTTGTGCTGTAGGGACAGCATAAGACAGACATCTTGGGTAACAACCAAAATATTTCTGACTAGTCGCTTATTACATCATATCATAGTGCTGCACTTAATTAGAACTGAAAATATGAATCAGAAAGACAAACCATTTTCAGAGTTTTTATTTTCTGGAGTCCTACTTATCTAAAGACTACAACAACAATCTTTGTTTCCAAATTAAAGAAGAATCTGGATGCCAGCTGAGCTGAGATGATAAAAGTAACATTTTTTTTCTAGCCGTAGGCAAACCCATGTTCTTCATCATTAACTGGGCAATTTCTCTATTTGGAATAACTGAATTTAATAACAGTATCAATGATGATAATAAAGTCATACCTATTATTCCAGACTGAAGACAAAGATATGACTGCAGATAATGAAAAGTAAGATGTGTATTTTTTCTCTATTGGTTTGAAAATTATCGTAATAATGAGCTCTTTAAATTATCAAAGGAATCTCATCACTTTCTGGATATGCTTCTAGTCACATTTGCAAGCTTCTGAATGTTTAGTAACTAATTGGTCTTTCACATTTCCTAGTGGCACAAGCACTTCTTTAAATTTTCTTTTAAGCTATTCCTTCTGATACAGGCCTGGCAGCACTAAGGTGAGGCAGTGCACATATATGAATGTCATCCATTCCAAAATGCCAGTGCCTAAATATATGCCTAAAATGCATGCTTCTCAGAAAAATCAGTTAGTAAGGATAATCAAATGCCAATGGCTAATCTATCCACACATTTAACACAGATCTCAAACTTGAATGGTTTATAATTTATTATTTAATGGTCTAATTTCATATCTACAATCATTGCAATTTTGCTAGTCCCAAGTTTATTAAAGTTAGACCTGTATTCCACTAAACTTCTGCTGACAACAGACACAGATTAGAGCTACGTCTGAATTAGATCAGTTATGCATTTTCAAATTGTGCATATAGCAGAATACCTGATGGATGCAAACCTTTCAGGATTTCAGCTGAAATTGGGTCGAATTTGACTAGTTTGAAAATTTTGTCGCAAGTCCAAAACTCAGAATAAATTTATGAAAGTCAAAAGTATTAAACTTGTGCCAAAAAAGTTGTTTTGAATAGAAAGCTCACACCATTAAGTTTTGACCAAAACCAGGCTGAACTTTCCAAGGCTGGAAGGTGATATTGGTGGTCTAAAATTTGGCAAAATCTGTTTGGTTATGGTCTAATTTTATTTTGACATTGCAAGCAGAAATAGATTATAAATTATAAATGTAATGTTTTGTGCACCTTTGGTTTTACTGGACAGAATGTAACAATTTCAAAGAAGTATTTATAGTTATTGTCCTAAAGATTACAGATAAAACACTCTCCTTCTTCCCCCTCAGCCCCCCTCATGCTCTGTACCTTTTTGCACACCTGGAACTAGTGAGACCCCTAATCATTTCCTCTGCACACTGCACAAAACCATCCTTCAGTTCTAAGCTTTGCAAAAGAGCATTGTGTTTGGTTTCAGGGATAGGTGTCTCTATAGTATGTTGAGAAGGAAAAGTCAGTTAGGAGCACAGATTAGTCTGCAGCAAGAGCAGCACATCTAGCTCTTTGTCTTCTAGAAGATTTTATTACTGCAAACCAGAATTTCTATGTTGCACAAATGTAAGTGTACAGCTCCCACACATCTACTTCATCATTAAACTAATCTGTTCATGCTTTAGTATATAGAAGTTGTCAAAGGACCATGACTCACTACTGTCATGGGAATGGTGAATATTTCCATGGTATGAAAGTCTGCCCATGGGTAGTTTTTCAACTTGGTGACAAACCTTGTGCTATCAACCTGTGTTATGGCTCTTCACAAGGAAGAAACAAAGCGTTGGACAGAAAGGCATTCACAGACGTCTCATTAGAGAATAAAGAGCCTGAAAGTTATCCCACATGAGGGAAATAATTGTTTCTATGTGCAGTTTTTTTCTTGGCAAAATACTACTGCTTAATGCTCTACTTCTTCTTTGTTGTTACTAATTATCACACCTAGAGCAGAGTAAATGCAGAAGCAGAGAATGAACTTAACACAGTCATGTGCTGTCTCCTCAAATGGGATCCTGCAACCCCCTCTGGTGTACCAGGAAGGCTGAAGGGAAGGGTAACATGGGCATGGTCCCCACAAGTCTAAGGCATCGTAACAGGGAACAGGGCCATGGAGCCTACAGCTCAGTGTGGCTGCTCTCCCTGTATTTATGTTTTTTATCATTACTCAGTTCAGCCACACAAGGCAAATTGTGTTTAATAAATTAGCCTAATGGATTCCGCAAGTGGTTTGTGAGCAGGGTGCTTCCTCTGGTTAAGGAAAACATTTATATTCCCTCTCCCCTTGCTTTTCACAATGATTAGGGTAAGCAGAGGGCAGGGGACAGTGGGGAGGGGAAAGTGAACCCGTCTGCCTGGGGCCAGGGGGACTATTGGGGCCAGCCCCATAGGAGGCTGGGGAGCCTGGGGCAGCAGTGCCCTTTGTCTTCCCACTTGCAGCGGGGCAGCCTGGGGCTGTGGTACCTACCACAGCTTCCTTGGCTGGCAGCTCCCTCCCCTTCCCCGTGCTGCACATTAAAATCTTCCAAAGGGGCCTCTTTAACAGCTCCCCATGAAATAATAATTCATTATGTCACTAGGAGGGAAGAAAGGGAGTGTAAGTGTCTTGATGGGATTAGCAGAAACCCCCACAGAGATGATTTAGGAGCCGTGATAATTCATTTAATAGGGGCCTGGGGTAAATTGCTAGACAGGGAAATGTAACTGAACCAGCTTAGAAAGGGCGCATTACAGGTCTGTGTATGATAACTGGCTTCATTAGCAATATTTAAGAGATTTCATTTAAGAATGAGTCATAAAATGCAGAACTATTTCATCCACCTGGTTTGGTGGCCTTTAGCTTTACTCTGTCTGAATATTAAATTGGAAATGGCACTACAGCAACACATTTTGGAAACTGTTCTTTTGGCTGTTATTTGTATGGTTGGTTTAGCTTCTCGTTTGTTAACCTTTTAAAATGAGCATCATCGAAGCGGCTAACGGTACATCCAGAACTCAGGGAGATGAGCAAGGCTGCAAAGGCTGAGAACAGACAGATTCAAAACTTAGGAAAACTCCAGGTTCCCACTGCTGTACACATGTGTCCAGAAAGTGTCGGCAAATGGCAAATGATTCCCACAAAGCTCAGCAAGCAAGCCCCTTTAGTGCTGAATACATCTTATTATGCAACAGCTTGGATGGGTGGAACAACAAGCATGCACACAGAAGCAGTCAGCTGGACTTTGGGAAGCCTTCCATCCTGCACTGCAGAGCTGAATTTTGCCTCAGATGCTATTATCAGCAAATGTTTGGTTTGGTTTTGGAACAGGAGAGATAGGTGGGTTTTCTCCCACTTACCAACATTTTAAGACCAGTAACCCTGGACATATTTTGCATTTTTGAAAACATGGTCCAAACGATTGTTTTTAAGCATGGCTCAAATAACTGACTAGAGATTGCTACTCAATATATGTAGGTAAAAATTAAAATTTATCAGATTAGGTTAAATTATTATTACTATTAGAGATGTAAAGAATCAAGTTCTGTGCAGCCTTGCAACTTCATTAATCCTTTTGGGGCTGTGAGATGTAAAAAATGGCAGAACTTGGTCTGGCATTGGTGTGGTTTGTATGTATGTGGTGATGTCCATTATTCATGGAAAAGGAACTGTTCAGAACAAAAGCTATTATCAAGTGTTTTATACATCCTAATTATTGTGCTCTTATGCTTGTCAGTAACATTTCAGTAATATTTGTCACTAGTACTTGTGAGTTATGAACTCTGGCTTTTAAAAATAATAATCTAGAACATGACTTTAATCCTTAGTCCTCCTGGATGTATTTTAGGAGAAAAGATGTTCTTCAAAATTTGGGCATAATGTTTAACAAATACCAAAAAGTGGGTCATAAGTCTATGGGCTTTTTCAGTGCCCCCTTCTTATTTATCCCTGGTTCTTTTTTTCATCACTGAAAACAAAGGAAATGCACTCACAAGGAAATGCCATCATATAAATTATTGAAGCAATTCTGTAATAAACATGTATGCTGTTTATTCTTCTCCTGAAATATCTAAATGAAACTGTGGTATTTTAGTGTCACTGTATAGGATTAGGATGTTTGCTGACCATATTTTATCTGGGGATGTTGCCAGCTGAATTACATTGTAATTCACTGTGCAAGCTACTATAATAGAAAAAATAATAACTAAGTTCTGTTTAGCTCTCACACAAAGTATGGATGCATTAATAAACTCCTAATCAAAAGAATACAAGTAATTAAGCATAAAATTATACTGATGCACATATAGGGTCATACAGCTAAAGAATGAACCAGATTTTCTTTGGATTATTAAAATTTAGCAAAACATCCTGGTCTGTCTGTCTGTGTACCATGGAATGCCTGATGATATTACTGTTCCTTTTTTTTCCAACTTTGAAATCCTACAATAAGGAAGTTGCACTTGATATAATATTGTAAACCATTTTGAAATATGGCAAGCAATATCTTTATCAAAGGTAGCTAAAGATATTAATAACCACCACAGTCAATTGTAGGAATAAGACAAGTGTTTTAATAAATCTTCACTAATACTCCATACAAATATGAAAGAATGACTAGCTTTCTCTCTGTCCCTTTCCCTGGTGAACACTGCCCATTATGACTTTGAATGATTTCCTCTAATGGAAGACAGCCAGTACTGTCCATTATTCCAGATGGTCAGCTCTACTGCAAAGTTCTGCTAATGCTTCTCAGCATTCACACGTATCTCGCCAACTCTTTTTTTTTTTTTCTTTTTTTTTTCTTGCTTTTTCTTTTTTCTTTCCATGATAACCCAGTTGAAGATCAGCCATCTAATAGTTGGCAGAAAAAATCTGGCCTGTCTTGCTGATTAGTTGCAAAATCCATTTTGGTATTCATATTAGAAAGTGTACAGTGGTTTCCTGCTCAGCTTGTATTAAAAGAAAGTAAAAAAAAAAAAAAGAAAAAGTAAAAAATGCATTAATCACTTACTGTTGCACAGCTAAGAGGTGACAGGAAAAAAATGTAAGCAGACTTTGTGGGCACATTCTGAACTGGGCTGTACCTTCATGATAAACTGTAAGTGCAGTTACAGTTTGCACTAAACAAATAGAATTTGATCCAGTATCTTCCATGTAGCAGGCATTGCTTTTTCATGTACTGTGGATATTTGGCATGCTCAGTCCTGATTTCCGTAAAAGCAATTCAAATCATGCAAATATTTCATGCTCTAATCAGCAGAAAGTAGATAAGTACTGGTCTGTGCATGCAGTTTTCCAAAGTTCAACTAATTTTTCAGTTAGTAGATAATGGCTGGGTATTATAAAGCGATGCTCATCACTTCACACTAGCAGCACTTGCTTATTGCTGTTCTCTGTTAATACAAAGAGGCATTAGCAGACACTTGTAAATTTTCCTATGTACAGCTTACATAAAAACTAATGACAACAGCAACAAATGACAACAACTGCTCCCATTTAAAGGCACTGCACCTAGAATAAATATTATAGGTGTCCTTGGAGAAAAATATTTCAAGTGCTTAGACATCTTTCTGGTATGCTTTCTAGCATCTTGTAATCCAAAAAAACTGTGCTACAAAAAGTAGGCTTACACACTGCTTACACAATTTTCTGTAGCGGGAAGCTTACAATGCTGCATTTCTGCCCCGAAAAAGAAAATGACTTGAATAATTTTGCAAACCCAGAAAAACACTAGGAAAAACTGACTGATGGTTTTGACTTTGAATTACATGGAATTGCTCCAGGTTTATACCCTTGCACAGCAATCCAAATTGGACTGATAATTGTGCATTTCCTTGCAGTAGTATAAACTGTTTAATGGATATATTTTGTTTCAGGCAATAATGTAGGTCAAAACATTCAGGAAAAATTCAACTACAAGGGACCAGTATTTAATTTTTTAAAATAAAATTGTTTTCAATAGAAAACTAACTATACATTTGAACTCTCGACTTCTTCAGAAATTATTATCCCAATAGCTCTACCAGTACCTTCAATAAAATCAAGTTTAACTTGTGTTTGAAACACACATTACAAATAGATGTATAGATGGATGAGATATTGAAAAAAGAAATAGTACAGATTATGAATATTAAGATTTATATTAATCTATAAGCCTATTAAAGTACAGTAAAACCTGTCCTTCAGACCACCTTTTTAAAGATATCACCTCCCTGATGGGACCACTAAATTTCGGGCCAAATTATTTTCCCATAAAGAACAATGAAAAGAAAATGATTATATTAAGACTACTTCTACTATGGTTTCTTTTCATTGTTCCACCAAAAATTATTCCAAACAGTAAAATAACATTGATTTTGACCTTGTTAATGAACCTGAAGAACTCCAAGACATACTTGACCTTAGATTTCCCTTCAAACAGGAAAATACTGACATGTACCCATCATAGTTTCATCAACCTTGACAGAAAATGTGTAATTTCATTGGTATTTTGGGTAGGCAGCTTGACTTGATACTGTTAACGTTCCACAGGGAGAGAAGCATGGCCTTTTTCTTCATACCAACACTCTTAAATGATTCTGTAATTTGTATAACATTGATTAGGTCTTCTGAGAGTTAGAAATATTTTAAAAGGCTGTGTTGTACAGATTTATACACTATTATGGGATTAATTTAATTTTTCCAAGATGTCCATCTTCCCTATGGTAGGAACTTTCCAGGGGTGCCTCACTGGGACTTCCTCACTCCCTTTAGGAGGGCTACACCTAGTCAGTGTAAAACATAGCTGATCAGTTTCTCTTGTATTACTATGAAGGGTCCCAGAGACTACAAGTCCTACAGTGTAATGTTCCACATTGATTTGAGCAGCCTTCCCTGGGCTGGGACCTCTGAACAAGGCCCCTGACTGGATTAGGAGAGATGAAAATATAGGTTGCACAAAACATGTTGGCCCGCAGAGCATTATCATTGTTAGCCACCATTTCTTTTTTTTTTTACTTTTACCTTGCTGTGGATATACAAAATTTGGTGTGTTTCCCGCATGCCTGCTACATACTTTTCTATGTGTTCATATCATTCAGTGTATTTACATCCTTACATCATAACTTTACATAGAAGATGATCATCCTAACCATTTCTGTCACTGGAAAGCCCATATTATGGCCTATATAGATATTATACTAATAGAGTATGTTCCAGATGGATTTTTTCTAAGGTATTAAAAAAAAAACAGCTAAAAAACCCCAGGCAACCTCTTCCAAATGCAGAATATGCTAGAACAGTAGTTTTTCTTCTGCATATAACCTCAGTTTTCCTGGAACTAAAATAAGCATTTCTAATGCTGAAAAGCAAAGTCAAATTCAGGTCATTAGGACTACTATGCTAACAGTTAGAGGACTGGATGTTTTTGTTATTGTTCTGAGTCCCTGTCTTGCTGTAAACTTACTCAGGGATTTGATGATGCTCATAGATGTAAGCAGAGAGGAGAGATCCCACATGCATTTAGAGAAGAGCTAGTTTGCCCTCATCAGAATTTCTTTTTCCTCTAGTAGTGGAACATGTTCTTCACAAGTAGCTACTGATCCCCTAACCAAAGGGAACACCAAAGTGAATTGAGACCTGAAATGCGATGGTTTAAGATTAAAGCCTCTGTATAACATGGCTGTTTCAATGGAATTACCTATTCCTCTGAACTGGGGGTTCTTAGGGGACCCTCTGCTGGTGTCCCATTAAGTCAAAACTGTTCCACTGTGGTTGGCAACACCAAAGAGGAGGGTGGTTTCTACATCTTGACTTATTATTATTTGTGAACATGAGATTCAATTAAATCATTATTCTGCCAGATGAAACACAGTCTACCATGCTGCCTTTTAACTTTAATCCAATGCTTTTACTGGACTTGTTGTGCCCTACAGCCTCCAGCTCACAAACTACTAATTCTGAATGCTAACAGCATTGGTAGGAACTTTGCATTTATTTGGTGGTCATGGGGCAAGAACGCTTCACGTTGGTGTTGTCACCAGACACTTCATACAACACAATCACAATACAGAGCTGCAGTTGTAGGGGTAGCTGTGCTTATCTCATGGTTTGTTGATTCCCAAAGAGGCAGATCTTGATTCCTCTCCCTTCTAGTCCTTTCTTCTCTCCTCCTCCCTCTCTCTCTCAAATGGTTTGGCCACATGGTCCCACCACCTGCCTTGTGCCATCTCCTTTTCTCATCAGAACCTCCCTCCTTTTCTTTCAGCTCATTCATCCAGCAGAAAATATCCCCTTTTAGCTGCCTTAGTTTTCTGCCAAGCTGGCAAGCTGAATCACCTCTCAGAGGAGTCTGGGCAGGGTTAGTGTGCGTGGCGAGATGCAGAAGTGCCTGGCTGGGAGCAGGAGGAGACAGGAAGGACAAACCGAGTGGGAGCAGGACTTCCCATTGCTGATGGCTGTGGACTGGCTGATTGGCTAGCTCATCCCATCATGTTGAAGAAGCCCATGACATCAGGGTATTTTACAGGATGCAGTAACTGAATTGATAGATTTCTCACTTTTCTCTAATGAATATTCAACCTCACTGGTAAATTTTACTTTGTTAACTCACATGATTAACCCCTCTAACTGCAGAGGCATTGTTTTTATTAGTAAAGAGAATAGTTGCAACTTACAGTTAACAGATTAGTGCTCAAAATACAGAGTGGCAAGAAAAACAAAGATTAATAACAAAGTTGATTCTCTGAAATGAAACTCTACAATTTAGGTCCTCCATGCTGAGGCGCTGAAGGCCAAGCCTGTATTCCTGCTTCAGCCCACCTATCCACACTGGGAGTTTTGGCAATCTGGCAGCCCTACAGTACTCAAAAGGCTGTTTATTTCTTTTGCTTTTTACACAACAGTCCCTCTTTTTGTTAAAATGATATATTCTTGAAACCTGTCATAATTTAAACAAACCCCCAACTCATATTTGTCCAAAAACCATATTTTAACGTGATGTTTAAAATGTTTGTGTAGGCATGTTAACACCCCTCATGTATTTGGGCTAGAAGGCAAACCATTATTTTCATTTTGTTTCATTACTAGTATTTGATGTGTGACACAAATTCATGACTGGTTAATGAGCAAATGTTAGCACGGCATAGCTATGTCTGCAACAGAGCAATCAGTGTCTCAATAAGGGTTTGTTAAAGCCAGGGTTTTATTGTTTTTCCTTCCTCCACAGTTCAGTGAACTAAAGGCAATTTATTGCCTTCTCATTTTTTTCTTCATTCCTCCTGAAAATTCCCAGTGTTTTCCTTGCTGTACCTGTACCTGGGAGCCAGGAGCATCTCTTTATTATTATCATCCATAGAGCACAATAGATGCACTTTGATGATTTGTAAATAAACAAAACGAAAAGTCTATGCCCAGAGGAGCCCACAACCTGAAAAGCCCGAATGCTGCAATCACTATCACGTGGGTGGGATTGCTGTGTCCATGTGTTATCAACTTGAAAATTGCGGCTGAAAGCTTTAATTCTGCAGTCAGCTCTGCTGGTGAGGAGCAGATTCAGGCCCCAGTCCTGCAGCCGGCGGTGCTGGCCGGGAGCCTGGCGCCGGCGCGGAGCCTGGCAGCGGCTTCACCAGCAGGCAGGATGACGCAGTGAGGTCGGTCCTTCTCTACTGGAATTAGCTTGTTAACACTGTGAATCAATCTACATCTTTTTTCTTTCTTTCTTTCTTTCTTTTTTTCCTTATTTATTTATTTTTTTTCCCTTCCCACAGGAAGCGCTCTGATTTCTCACACTTAATATCCTGTTTGGGTTGGTGGGGGAGAGGTGGGCATTTTTTCTGGGGGGAAACTATTCAGAGCTCCTTGGTGCAGAGCACTCTGACTGGCATGCTTGGTTGCTAATTGTGCAGCCCTTGTTCAGGCAAAATTCCTGCTCTCTCCAGTGGGCATTTTGCCCAAGAAAGGAAGCAGGCCTCGTTTTACAACAGTCTGAAGGGTCTTCCAGCTCTAAGCTGGTTTAAATAGCCCATTGGCTATGAATGGATGTTCATGGACCTATATGGCTGAAGGATATTAACTGGCAGATTTTATGTAATTAAAATGTAAAATATCAACATTACGTACACTGAAGAAAAACTGTCCCTTGTTTTATGAGTCTTTGCTGATGTATTGAACAGTATGGCCACTTTGTGATATATATCTGTAGTAATTATATATTACAGGGTTGTATAGCTTTTTGAAACAGCAAAATGTAAAATGTATATTTAAAACCTTAAAACCAACCTCCTCTGTTGGGAGCACTGTTAATTATGATTTGTGAATTATTTTCTGCATGAAATCACAATCTTTACAATAACAATATATAGATTACAAACTTCTCGGAAAGCCTAATGCCTGTGGGTGATATTTTGGTTGTTTAAGTACTGTCATTCTGGTAGAGCATTAATTTAGGTTTTCATGCTCTAGTCAGCACCTTGGAAGTCCTTAGAGTTTTACACTTGGATTAAAAATACATTGAATTCATCAAGCATATTGTTGGTAAAATGAACTTGGGACTTCCCTGTTGCAAACCCAGTTTTATGATTTTCCGACTCTAAATGAACTAAGAGAAAACCAGGAATGCTAGAAATTTTGCAGAAATTTGTGCAGCTTTGAATCTCTGACATAAACTGTGGGTAAACAGCTATTGGACTGGTTTCAATATTGGAAATGTATTCTATTCCTTTTCCAAATACGCCAATAGCAAGACCACTGCTTCTTTGAAATCATTAACCACAGTGTATCACATATGCAGCTGGTTCAATCCTAGACGTGGATGGTTGAAACATTTTTAAAGACATCTAAAGAAAGTTAAAAGCTCACATATACAAGTACTGTCACACACAAAAAATCATGTACCAGGCAGGAAAGATAGGATGCAAGAGAAATAAGAAGAATTCGCACTAAAGTATATTATATTGTGGTACAAAAGAAATAAATCATATGTGTATGAAAATCATAAGCTTTAAGCTTTGAAGAGAGTTGTGCAATTGACAATCAAATGGAGCTTAAAGGAAATTACGAGGTTTTACACTAAAGTCCTGAAATATTTTACAGCAAAAAATTGCAAATGTCAAGATTAAACCATAAGACTTTGCACCATTGAGCTACTAGCTAGCTCTATAGCTTCTTCAGTTCTTAACACAGGGAAAGACCAACTTTCATGGTCAATAAAACTTAAGAACTTTAGAAATACATTTAGAGATATAAATCATATATTTGTGACTTTTCCTCCCTCAACAGCTAATTATGGGGGAAAATGATGGAATATGTGAACTCCTTGGGTGCTAATATGTTCCTGCATTTAGTTTTAGGCTCATTTTTAATTGTGGTTTGGGGCTTTTTTTGTGTTTGTTTTTTGTTTGGTTTTTTTTTGTGTGTGTGTGGTTTTTTTCTTGTTGTTGTTCGAGGGAAATTATGTTAATTTCTCAGCTTAAAAGAAGATGGCAGCTGTAAATGAACAGCACAGGTTGCTTTTTTGTGTGTGTTGGTTGTTTTGCTTTTTTGTTGGTGGTGGTTTTGGTGGGGGTTTTTTGGTGGGTTTTTTGTTTGTTTGTTTTTGGGTTTTTTTTGTGATTGTTGGTTTGTTTGTTTGTTTTTCTGTCCTAGCTCTTAATAATTTACCTGCAGTAGTTAGATCTTGAGTAGAAATACTTTGGAGCAAACAAGCCAGACCAGATTCAGAAACAGAAAAACCAGAGCTCAGATGCCCAGACTGCTTCCTCTGGTCCAAAGCTGGACAGGTGGTGACCCAGATTGAATCAGTTGTTGTGGGAATGATTTGATACACAAACAGGGTTATAAAATTTTATATGGAGATGCCAGTGAAAGTCACAAGATCATAGAGCAAAAAGACCTTATTCACATAAATTATCTGAATAGCTATGAAGCATAAAGGAAATAAATTGAACAATATTGAACAAACCTAGTTTACAGACATATGGTATGTAGCTTCACATGATGTACATGCTAACAACAGGCATATTTGTGTCACCTGTATAACAATGGGGATACATACCTCCTTTAATAATTCAAATAATGAAACAGTTGCTTGTTCTGAGGCATATGAATCCACACATGGATTATGTGTTTACTACATAAGAAAGGGTTTCTAAGATGAGGTGTTTGTCCTTTCCTCAAGCAGTATCAGCAGGTCTAATAAAATAATTGCCAGTCCTTTCAGGTCTTGCTTCTCTTATTACCACAGTCACACACGTACACTGGGCATCTCCAGAAGGAATTAATTTTGGGGATTCTGGGGGCATTCAAAGAGGGACATGGATTTCTGGAGGGGGAGCCTCTGCTGGTACCTGGCAGTACAGCAGACACTACACATACCGTTCACACCTGGCATGAAAATGAATTCTTTTTTTTCTTTTTTTTTTTCTTTTTTTGTTTGTATCTAGCTCCACACCTGTACTGTATGCAAATACATGGAATGCATGCCACAGATAAATATTTCCAGCCCTGTCTAGCTGGCTGATGCATTGATCTCTGCGGATTCTGAGATATAAACTTCAATTTGGCCCCCAGTCACTTAGTGGACACTGCCACCAGCAGCTCTGACATCGGGTTATTTGTTGTTGCTGTTTGCTGTCCCTGTTTGCACATTAATCCAGTGACAATTAGGTGTCAGCGAGCGTTGTTTCTGCTCGCTGATAGCCTTGGGCTCTGCGCTTGAAGCCCTAATCAGGAGTGTAAACTCTGCTATATTTCAATTTGGAGAAGCGCTCTTCCGCTAAGAGGCCCCTGGCACTGCGATAAATAAAACGCCTATTTACTCTATTGCCACACTTAGACATCTAATGCACTTACTACCAGCCCCCTAATCATGGCCCACAGTTAAATCCACCTATAAATCACTCCATTCTCATCCTGCAGATTAGTGAGGCCATTTTCCCCAAACCCCACAATGAGCACTGTTTCCTTTTCTTGTTAGTCAAAAGCGAGATGATTTTTATTAGGTTAAAGACGAGCTCACAGATGGTAAATCGTGTGGAGGGAAATGAGACGGAGACTCTCATGGCCTGGTGGGGGCAGCAGGTGGGACAGGGGGGGCAGAGACCCCTGTAGGCCCCCCTGGCAGTGCATCATCCCAGGGCACTGGAGCAGGGTAACACCTTTCTGTGTGCTGCATAAAATGGCAGTGACTCACAGCTGCAATGAATGTGTCTGGCCTCAGCTGCCAGCAGTGCAGGCAGAGGGGAAAAGTGAGGTGTGGGTCATATTCTCTTTTTGTTTCCACTGCTGTTTATAAAAGAAGTGTCTGGATGTGTACAAATGGGACTGGGACAGATCGAGGTCTGGAGAAATACACATACTGTCTGTAGAGTCCAATCAGGAACAGTCTGGCTTTTTCCTTGTAGCACTGACACACATGGTTGGATTAAACACACACTGACATGGAGCAGTCCACAGAAGCACACTGCAGCTTGGATCCTCTTAAAAGTAGGTCCGGCTCTTGAACCTTCCTTATATATCTTCAGCCAAGTGGCACTACCTCTTATACAGCTGTTCTAGCAGAGCTGAGCACGTAAGGTAACCATAATGAATAATAAAACACATTTTGCTTTTTTATTCTCAGTGGTTGGTAAGAAAGAGATTCTGATTTTTTAATTATTTTCTTAAAAAAATAAGTTAATTATTCTCAGCCATTCACTGAATAATTTCTGTGAACAATTCCCAGTCTTGTTCAGGTGAAATTTGTTGCAAGTATCTGGTATGTTAAATTCTACCTAGATTAATTAGTTGCGTAGGTCACATGTTTGTCTGTATATCCTTGATTGAAGGAGCAGAATGCTGAGGTTTTCCTGTGCAATAACTAACAAATTCAAAATTCATTATCCATAAATATTCTGTAACATTTGCTTAAAATGATGGCACAGGATCTTGCAGGCAGATCGCTGTATTAGGAAGGCTGTGGATAGCAAACACAAAAAAGAAACAAAGCACAGCTTGATGAAA
Organism: Chaetura pelagica; assembly: GCF_000747805.2. Classification (NCBI taxonomy): domain Eukaryota; kingdom Metazoa; phylum Chordata; class Aves; order Apodiformes; family Apodidae; genus Chaetura; species Chaetura pelagica. The sequence continues at coordinate 7,083,392 of NW_009954567.1, read as the reverse complement.
AGCCTTTAAATGATTCAAAGAAATCATTGGGGGATCTTTTTATTTTTACAGCATTAGTCAGATTAGCATCTTTGTTGTGTGGCAGAATCCTGGTCCCTTTCTTGATAGGAAAGCTTTCATGTTACATACGTAAAAGTCAACCAGAAGGATGTCAGAGATTTACATCACCCACAGAACATTATTTACATCATACATGAACATGCACCCATATGGGACACTGGGGGGAAACAGCAGCTGTCATCGTGTTTCATGGGAGGCCCACACTGTCATGGCCTCTGCAATTTGACCCTCCTCCACTGAGTCCCTGCTGCATCCTGACAGCCACTGAGGTAACCTGCAGCCCCCCTTTTCTCAGGCGCTTCTCCCTTCTCCTTACTTTTGAGGGTCTAAATGGGGTGGATTGCAGTGAAGAGCTCCCTGTAATCTCTGTTTAACCATTTCCATATGACAACTGCTTTGGATCTCTGCAGCCCAAATGAAACAGCCAGAAGCCCTGGCTCTGCTGGAGGGGGATCCCTGGGGAAAGATATGTAAACAAAGCCCAGCTCTGTAGCCTTTTGCACTTCACTCTCTTTTCCCATTCTTGCTTGGATCTCAGGTGGAATTAAAGGGATTAAAGCTGAGCGTAAATGAGGCGAGTGTGTAAAATGACTCCTTTCTGAACCAAACGGCATGTTCCGTGCTGAGGAAATGAGATGCCCATTTAAATCTCATCCATCCACCGCCTGTGGCCACCACCATGTACCTGCCTACTTAGCCCAAGGGTTAATTAATTGAGGCTTCAATGCACTATTGCAAGAGCATTATTGCATTTGATACTCTACATCTGTGATTTAAAACTCTTTCAGTCCCTTGTCAGCAAGGGAGGGTTTTAACTAGGAAATTAGCATTCAGATAAGGGTACGCTCTATTTGCTTCTGAAAGGAAGGAAATATTAAGGATGCTAGTGCACAAACCAAGCCGTAATATCCTGTCCCATCCTAGAAAGGGCTCTTGGGCCCTGATTCCCAAGGGGACACTCCGTACAAGGGGAATGGGACATAGAAAAAGGAATTACAATCTTCAGTGGAAATGCCATCCAGTACAAACCAGACAACTGAGTGTGTTTTATTTTATATAAACTTGATTTTATTCTATGCTAACCATAGGTTTTCTGTCTTGACACCTGGCTCATTTAAAATACCTGATCATCCAGCCAGATTATTTCTCTACTATATTTCAGGCTTCTCAAGGAGTTAGAATATTAATACTACTCCCTTTCTAGTTATTGAGATGTTAATAATAAATTTTATTTTCTTTATATAAGCAGACAAATAATAATTCTCTACATTCTTATAATGCCCTTACATTACACTCAATGGCATGTATGTGTAATCCCCAGTCGCTGAAATGAAACACACATTTTCCAGCAATAAAACACAATAGTTTGGGATATGAAGTGACAAAAGAAGTGTCCAACTGAAACAGCAGGAAGAATTAAAGGTAGAAAGAATGCAATATCCTCAATCTTCAGCCTAGCTACCAAACCTCAAAACTACGAGAAGAGTGAAAGCCATGCATGAAAGCTATGCTGAGTCACACCATGGGTCACCTTGCTGCAAATCTCTGCAAGATGACTGCTTAGTTCACACAGAGCCTTACTCCCACCTGCCTGAGAAAGGGCCACGTGCATGAGAAGGGAATTTCAGAATTAGATCTGGATTTTATCTAGAACCACACCAAAATTGCTGCATGCTCTTCCCCTGCTTCTCCAGTCTAGAGTGAAAAACACAGAACTGGGTTTGACCAAGTGTGAGGTCTTCAGTGGGATGGGCAGCCACAACCACTTACTCCAGGTGGTGGTCCTTAAGGCATTGTGCCTTGAACAGATGGAGTTACTCATGTGGCTCAGCAGGACATCCTACCAAATAATTGCTACTACTGTTTGCTGGTGTTAAAACCACCAATCTATTTCAAAGAGTGCATTCCCTCTTCATTTCACCTCATTTGGCCGGAAATGCAGGGAATAACTATGTCACCCTCCACCATCCACCTTGGGGCACCAGTGCTGCCATGCAGCTTGGTCTGTTTGTACCAGCCATCACTGGAGCAGGTCCAACCCAGGATGAAGGGCAGCAGCTCTGTGTCTAAGCACAGCAACAGATGCATGGCTGCCTAAAACAGGAAGTACAGATTAACTTGTCCAGTTGAAACTACAGAGGGAATTTAGGAAGACAGAATGCAATCAGCCAGGACACTGAGGTTAACACAGTTAATCTTGTGGAAAGTGCAATGGGACCTTTAATAACTGCAACTGGTCAAGGCCTCAGTTTTATGTTTCATCCCAAAGATGGCACTTTGCTGAGAGTGGTGGGGCTATTGTGGCTGGAGGAGGGGAACAGTGCCACCTACTGCAACACCTTCACCTCTCTTAACACCTGGACTTGCCTGGAAGGTACCACCAGCATCTTGGATCACCTGAAAAATTAGAGCGCTAGGTTTTTTCCCTGCATTCAGTTATAAATGTTTAGTTCTTCCTCAAGACCCTCTTGATCTATTAGTTATGATGTCTGACCTTGGCAAGCAGAGTTGCTCTTCTAGGGGATAGCAAAGCACTGTCTCTGAGAACAAATCCATTATCCCACTGGGTGTGGGGATGGGGGCAACCGATGCTCTTTATGACCAAGTCATGTCTCTTTTGTTTGAGCTTCTTGACAGACAGCTCTTGAATACTTTGCAGAGCTAATTGTCATTGGCCTAAGAAGCAAGTAAGATGTTTGCAGAAAGGTTTTTAACCTTTGAACTATTATTCTTTGAACTACAGAGTTTAATAAGGCACTATGAACTCCACCACACTACTTTAACAATGTATGGAGATTGCTATATGCAGTTCAGGTTTATGAACAATGACCCAAGACTTTATTTAACAGGAGGCAATCTATCCATTGTAAATCAAATATCTCTAAGCCAGCCTCATGACAGTGGATGGCATAAATCAATGTGTTGTCAAGTGAGCCATATCTAGTCTTAAAGACACATGTCTGTTCTGTATATTTCTTTGGTCTATGTGGCATTCATATAACTTTACTTCATGAGCCTAAGTCCCTTAGAACAATTATTATGTTCATGGAATATCTCTTCAAAGTATGGCTATGTTTGAAGCTCTGTAAATACATGTGTATGTTCTGATACCCACTGGTCATTAACAGCAGTGCAGAGGGTAGATACACGAAAGTGTGAACAATACTGCAGAAGGCTTAAAACCAACAAGAACATTGTATATTCACCCCTCTCAGATGCTGATAAAATGCCATTTCCTGTGTGTAAATCACATATTTATTGCAGAGGTTAAAAAGAAGATGTTATGCTTGGAAAACAGGTGTGACTTAAGAAAATGAGGAGTTAAGGCTTTGTCCCTTAGAGGCTCAAATATGCTCTCAATTCCAACTGAAAAGGAGAGAAAACTAAGGAAGCTCAGCATGCTGTATGACTGGGTCTTTAGACAGGGTGTTGCTGACAGAAGAGAAATTGGTAGAGGTTATCAGATGAAGATCCACATCCTAGGGCTTTATAAAGCATGGGACACAGTGGAAAGCATTGGATACTCCAGGGATGAAATGGTTTCATGAGAGCCACACCCCCAAAGTTGCCTTTTTAGCAAGTGTAATAGGACCTTTTCAGTTTCATAAAGTATCTTGATAACTGGAAAGTGCCAGTTAATGGTACAATGTTCCAACTATGAATTTCACAAAGATTAATCTACCCCTTTAGGATACAAAGGAGCCAATCAAAGGCGGCCCAGTCTTCGATGTTTTACAGTCTCTGTGGGCACAAAGCTCAGCTGAAACTACCGTTCAACATCCTAAACTGTCATCTTCATCTTATTCTAGCATAAAAATACATATTTTCCCCCATAATAAAGATTTTTTATAATAGCAATAAAGTAACTCTAGAGAACATAGTTGTCTTGAGATAGCTTAACTGTGTCTGGTACCTCATAACACCCTGGGGACCCAGCAACCTCATAATAATCTCTTTCTTTACCATGCCTTGCTTAATTAAGGAGTGAAGCCAAAAGGTCAATGCAGGATAAAAATGTAAATCTCAAAGTTTTCATCTGGACCCTAACTCCATATCATAAACCATATACAGTGTGCTCATCACAAAGCTTGGTACATTAGCAGATAGAAAGTGAAATATGCATATATGCAAGAGTTTTAGTGACACAACAAATAAGAGCTTTAGATGTTTGTGTATAAAAATATGCATTTCTCGTCCAAAGGATAATTACTCAGTTATTAATTTATTTGTGGTATAAGGAATCTTTTCTGTCTTTGTTCTGCTCTTTTATAAATACGATATATACATAATAGTTTTAAACTATTTGGTTGGACCTACCTTTGTGGTTTTTTGTTTGTTGTATTGTTTTGGTTTTTGTCTGCCTCTGCTGAATATTGTCTGTGCTACTCTAGAGACACATACAATATAGTATTACAGTCTTACTCTTATTCTGGGTCTCAAATGAAAGCAAACATAATTTCAACTCTAAATCTTATTACTAGATTGGAATATTGATGTAATAATGGATAACAAGTTTTGGCAGATGTTTATCTTGTTGGTTCTTCAATCATTGGCTCAGTTGCTGTCCAGTCACTGTCTGGTGTTAAAAGTACACCTCTATTCTAGCACATTTAGATACATATTTAAACTCAAGTCTCAGCCCCTAACCTCATTTTATTGCAAGTGATGGCTGCAGAACAATAAGTATGTATTCAACTTCGAATAACAGAGCATTCAGATTTCATTAATTTGTTTAATAATCAATCTAACAATGTGATTCTGTTAGTGAATCAATTATGTGTTTTCCCCCTTCCCTGATTCTTTATATATCAGTGGCAAGACATACGTTGTTCTGACTGACATTTGATCAGTTGATCTCGATTTAGATCAGACTGACAATGTAAGAAATACAATTATTTTTCCCCTCAGTAGACACAAGGCTCTTAATCTCCCTTCTCCTTTAGAACAGCAACACTATTCTAACAAAGCTTATTTACTCTTGCAACATGGGTCCATGATTTTTTGTCTGGATATTCAGTTGTGATGTATCTGTTATTTTTGGTTTTTTATGGAATCTTTGCTATCAATGACACACTGACAAACCTGTACTAAGACCCAGAAGACTTCATTAGGCAGTATATTGAAGTATGTACAGCTGTAGCTGTTTCACCATTCTCTTAAAAAAGAGAATGTACATTCCCTTTCAGTGCAGGACTAAACCTTTACTGTTTTAATATAGGTTTTCCTGACAGTGAAAGTTAAGTGAATGTAGCACTCTGGCTGGCTGTTTATATGCTTGTTTCATCTATTATTCAGATACATCACTTATATAATTCTTTCCATAGCAAGTTGTGTTGAAATGTTTGTACACCACTTTTGTACAATCATTAAAAGTCAAAGAAAATAACGAGGCTAAAGGGACAGAAAGCTGATTTTTATTTACTTATTATTAAATCTCTCTTTCTTGTTTGGCCTGTAATAGATTACCTGCTGGACACTCCAATGTTGGAAGATTTGCTTTCTGCAGTTGTTAGTGTTGATTTCACTGTGAGAATTGCTACAAGGTCCTTAAAGTTCAGAGCATCTCCCTACTATGTTAGGTGCTGCCAAGATACCAGGAGGACTTCATGGGTTATGAGGTTATCAGATGTGCTTATGTAGGCAGAAATTAATTGATAATTTAAGGTAGATTTAACACTTTCTAGCATTGTCAAATCCATTTGATTGAGATGCAGACCATATACTAAGCAATAAAAATATTTGAGTAAGCATCAGAACAGGCAGTTCAAGTATCTACTGCCCAAATGTTAGCTGCCTTGCCATTACCAGACTGAAAGTTCCTTCAATTCAGAATTTTTAGACCATTTATGATTGAATTCCTGTTTGTATTCACAAGCAGAGCAGGCTGCAATCATATGAGCCTTTAATGGGTCTCAGCTCTCAAATGGAAGAAGCCACATCCTGTTCAATTACCCCACATCCATGCCCATTCTGTTTCTTCTCTGAATAGGTGTCACCGTTTGACTCAGGTCCAACAACAACACTCTTGATCCCCTCCCCCTCCCACCCAGGTAGGAAAGGAGAGAGAGAAAAAGAGAGAGACTTGGCTGGATTGAAAACTAAACTACACAGCTTTAATTAAACACCAATGACAAAGAAAATATGTACAATTATATACAATTGTGTTCAGATATATGCAAAAGCTTCTCACCTCCCGCTACCCCCAGCAACTCCCTCAGCACCTCCTGAGCTGTGAACAGTCCCAAAAAATCCCAGAGCTGCTGGAGAGAGCACAGAGTGATGAGAGTGAGGAGAGCTCAAGCCTGGGGGTCGATGTTGATGGATGGACGAAGTCCTCCCCGGACACCAGCCATGGATGGAAGAGAAGGGAAGAAGCAGCAGGAAGGAAGTTGTCTTCTGTGATCTCTGACCTTCCTCTGAGCTTACGTAGATATATGGAATGGAATATCTCTGGCCAGTTTTGCTGTCTGTCTAACTCAGCCTCCTACAGGGGAGGGGGTCATAGTTGGCAGAGTGAAGGTGTGACCTTGAAGACTCAGCAGTTAGAAAAAACATTCTGTTCTTATCAGTCTTAGCTGGAACACTCTGCTGCTAGGTAAAAGAAAGTTTACTGAAGGAAAAAAAAAAGGCAGTAAAAGGAAAATTGGCTTCATCCTGGCTCAAACCAGGATAGCAGTGTGACAGTTGTTTCTTATAGAGTAGACAATTGCTCCACTGGAAGCTGATTCCATGTATAAAATGTTTTGAAAGACACCATCACCAAGTCTCTTTATCAGCTGTGGGCTGGTAACAACAGAGAAGGGTACCAGTTCCCTGCTAGAAGGCTGGGAACTCCCCAGACTATGCAGATCTCCATTCAACCCACAAAGGATTTCCACCCTTGCTTTCAGTTTTAACATTGAGAAATTCTAAAGCTGTTAATTGTATACCCTCTGTTCTGCTGGCATTGCATTCTGATGTGCTGACAAGCAGAAATGTTCTAACAATGCTAGGAAGAGGCTAAGAAAGCTACCAATAATTAAAGTAAGCGGGCAGAAGACAGCTGAAAAGAAAACTTCCTTATGTCCCCTGAACAGAAAAAGACAATAATGGTGCTGGAAAATTAAAGCATCTAAAAAACTATCACAAAAAAAAAATAAAATCCAAGCTACTTCAACCACACATGCACATACATTTCTTGATAGAATCTTTAAAAAAAAGGGTGAACATCCCCCTGGATTTCAGTTCAGGGCAAACTGTTCTAGAAGTTGGCAATATTTTAGACCACAAATTTTTTTGGTGTCATTTTATACTCATCTTTTGGTTTAGAAAGACCAAAACCAAGCAACAGAATTGAAACACAAAGCAGAAACAAATGAAAGAGAACCTCACACCAGCATTCCTCCACCTGATCTCTCTTTTCAAGGGTTAAAAAAATTATTTTTGTTACACTTTCTAAGCAGATCAAAATGTAACAGGGAGATAAAAATATAGCAGAAGTTGTTCTTTGTGCATTTTTGCTTAACCTGAGAAGGCCTGGAGCATTAGAACCAGTCATTTTGGTACTAGCAGGGTTCTCACAGCATTCCTTCTAATGGCAGATTTCATACTTTTTGGTAAAGCTTGAGGTGATGGTCATGATGCTGTGTCTCAAATTTGCCACATTGTCCCTCAAGAAAAGCAAAGCAGAGCAAACTTGAGCTCCAAAAAAAATCATAGCATCATAGACTTTTAGGGTGGTTTCGGTTGTAATAGGTCTTAAAGATCAGATAGTTCCCAGCCATGGGCCACCTCCCCCTAGACCAGGTGCTTAAATCCCCATCCAACATGACCTTGAAGACTTCCAGGGATGTGGCATGCAAACCCTCCTTGGGCAACCAGTTCCAGTGTCTCACCACTCTAACTGTAAGGAATTTTTTCCTAATATCTAGTGTAAATCTGCCCTCTTCCAGCTTAAAACCACTACGCCTCATCCCATCACTACAAGCCCTTGGAAATACCCCCTCCCTAGCTTCCCTGTAGGCCCCTTCAGGTACTGGAAGGCAGATATAAGGATTCCTTGGAGTCTTCTCTTCTGTGGGCTGAACAACCCAGACTCTCTCAGCCTGTCTTCATAGCAGAGGTGCTCCAGCCCTCTTAAAATTTTCATGGTCCTCCTCTGGATTCATTCCAAGAGCTCCATGTCTTTCCTCTGTTGTGAGCTCCAGAACTGGACATAGTATTTCCTCTGGATGGCCTTCCCTCCCTACAGGGTGTTGACGTCACCACAGAGTCTGGTGTGGTCAGCAAACCTGGTGAGGGTGCATTCAATCCCACTGTCCACGTTCCCAACAAAAATGTTAAATGGCACCGGTCCCAAGGCTGACTCCTGAGGAACACCATTCATCACAGATCTCTGCTTGAACATCAAGACATTGACTGCAACTCTTTGAGTGTGACCTTTTAGGCAATTCCTTATCCACTGAGTGGCCCATCTGTAACAGACATGGATCTTTCCAGTTTGGAAACAAGGATGTCATGTGGGACATGTGTGAATTGCTTTGCACAAATCCAGGTAGATAACACCAGTTTTTTTTCCCTTATCCACCAAAGCTGTAATCCTGTATGATCCTAATGACTCAGTGCATCTCTAAAAGAGACAACAGCCTGGCATAGTTGTATTTGTTGCCTCCTTTTCAAGGTGCTTTGCAGTCAAACTGTTATCTTCCAGACCCAAAGTATAAGGACACGGAACTTACAGAGAAAGTCCAGAGAAGGGCCATGAAGATGATCCAAGGGCTGGAGCACCTCTGCTATGAGGAAAGGCTGAGTGATCTGGGGCTGTTCAGCCTGGAGAAGAGAAGGCTCTGTGTGGACCTTATAGCAGTTTTCCAATACTGAAGGGGCTACAGGAAAGCTGAGGAGGGGCTTTTTATAAGGGCTTGTAGTGGGAGGACAAGAGGCAATGGATGGAAACTGGAAGAGGGGAGATTTATGCTAGACATTAGGAGGAAATTCTTTAATGTGAGGATAGTGAGACACTGGAACAGGTTGCCAAGGGAAGCTGTGGAAGCCTCATCCTTAGAAGTGTTCAAGACCAGGTTGGATGGGGTCCTGAGCAACCTGATCTAGTGGAAGGTGTCCCTGCCTATGCATGAGCATTGAAACCAGATGATCTTTAAGGTTCCTTCCAACTCAAACTGTTCTGTGATTCTATAAAGCCTACCAGATAGTTACTGTATGGTGGCAAGTCATATTTCTAACTCCAGAAAACAGTGGCTTGTTATACATTGTTTTCCAGAAGTTATTTTCTCTTAGGCGTGGTAGAAAAATTAGGATTCTAGTAACAGTTCATGGGCAATAGGAACAGTGTCTCTTGGCTAATTAAAGTCCTTTTTTGTAATGCAAAACACAATAAGCAAATAGGCCTCTGATTGGATCTGAAGGCCACTGATTCCTTGTGTGAGGATCTGATAGGGAATTGTTGTATGTTTAGTAGCATATTCATCAGGTACAGGAGATAAATTTGTGTAAAAATTAATGAAATTAAATGTATGCACATTGGGGTACCTAAATATTTGAGAACAAAAAGCTGAAAGAAAGTGAAAATCCCCTATTAAACCCCATGTAAGAACTGCTCTAGCATTTGTGAATTGTAGAGCCTCATTAAAGCCGCCATTCCTGGAATCCAGGCAAAACACTTCGCACAATTCAATTGTTGTTTCTACAACTAATTATTTTTATCTTCTAGTAAATGCCTTGTGCCATGAGCAAAGAGCAGATTTTTTTTCCCCTTTCATTTTGCACAGCTTCAAATGCTTACAATAAAGGTGAGTGCATTTTACTGCTCTTTGGCTCCAGCTAATTTTGTTCTATAACAAAATCAATTAGACTGGTGTAGTCCTAATTTTTTGCCCTCATTTCCAGCTGCTGAACTTGAATCTCTCTCAAAAGTACTTTCTGCCTCAACCACAATATTTTTTTAACGTCATAATAAATTGATTGTTGTTTGGTTTAAATAGAAGAGATGAGAAAGCAACCAAACAGGCAGCTTCAGAACAAAAATTGGAACATGAAGAGACACTTCAAGCCTTTGCTTTTCTACTGATGAGGCATTCCCTATTTATGAAAAATAAATTAATTCCCTGCTTAGGTTTGCTGTTTTCCTAGTTATACGTATTTTCAGCATTAATTAATGGAGAGATGAGAGACTGCAGCACAACAAGGCCTAAGCAATATGAATGGATGCTTGGGCTGACTGAAAAGCTTTTCTCCTTCAAGCATTGTTTTAGGTGGTGGCTGCATCAAGGAAAAGACTCTTTCTCCCTTTTTGTGGTGCATCCTGAGCAGCCTCTAGAGACCTGACTGTGCATCTGAATAAAGGGTAGGAATCTTACCAACAAGCAAATCATTAATAGGGCAGATAATATAATGTTGTGCATGTGAAAAGATAACAAATTCTGGTTTTGCTTATTTTAATGAAAAACATTCTCTATGGAGACTGTGGGAGATGATGAGTGAAGTCCTTTCTAGCAGTCCCAATGCACATTTACTGCAGTTATGCATGAGTACTGGCCTGGATTATAAATTGTCTTTGAAGTCCTCCTCTTTGGGGCCTTTGTCTGGTTTAGATGTATATTTCTTATTAATAACAGGTGCTGAGACCTTGTCTCATGTTAAAAGTGCAAGGGGTCAGTGAGACAGCGACTAGCCTTTTACTATCCATGTGCAGGTTGCACATTACTCGCTTTTTACAGGATTTAATTCTATTTTTGGTAGATATCAAGCAAACTTAATCTCCCTATTTTGTTAGAATATGGTTATAAGGAGTAAGAACCTACAGCACCTTCAGATTTTTCCAAGAAAATAGAGGGCAATAACTAGGAGGGGAAAAGCCTCCACACTGCTGTACCTCATGCTCTCCCTGCTAAAAACTTGTCAGGTCTTTAACAGCATTCTGCATGATGAGGCCTAAACCACAATTGAGACCTTTAGTAATGACAGTAGTATGTCTAAAAATGTAATATTAATACTGATAAGAATATATTCAACCAACAGAACAAAGGGAGTTGCAAGCAGTTACAGAAAAGATGTGAGACCACTTTGATCCACAAAAGCTTGTCACGGAGCTCTGTAATACAGCTAAGTCATGTGAATTTGTAGTTAAAAGATGAACCAATTAGAGACTGAATAATTTGTGATATAACTGATAACAGGTCAAGGCAAGGTTATTGCAGGAAATGGACTTGACTTTGCAAAGAACATTGGATATTTGAAGGGCTAGTGAAAACTGCTTCTCAAATTAAAGTGTTAGTAAGCAGTGAAAGAACAGAAGTGCATCTCATTAAAAATAAATATCAGAGCATACAGTCAGAATATTAGGCTACAGAAAACAGTCAGTGGAACAAAAAAAAATGTATTGAGGAGTACAATATTACATGTGTGATCTAAAAAAACATGCTTGGTTTTCATGCAAAAAAGTCCGCATTGCAGACATCTCTTAAATAAAGGAAGATGTTTTTGTATGCCTTTAGTATTTAGATAAAGCAAAAAAACAGCAGAAATAGGCCAAAGCTGTGTCTTGCTTTTTCACAAAACATTTGAAGCTGTCTGTGATATAAGACAGAAAGTCATACTAAATCGTCCGCAGCATAAGAAGAGTAATCTCTGGTGTGCTTCCAGAAAAATAGTCCTCACCAGGACAAAATTAAATTTCATGTGGTTTTTTTTGTTTTGGTTTGTTTGTTTGTTTTTTTAAAAATGTGAACAGTAAAGAAGCTCAAATAATTATATAGATAAAGGGGTGGGTGGGTCAAAGCTTTCCCAGCCCCAAAGCAACTCTCTGGATGTGTCTGCTGTAAGAAATGTGTGTCCATAAAAAAGGATGTCTACTTCCTTATGGAAATGATCTACACACACTTGGAGGAAAAATCTCACCTCACTTCCCCCTGCCTGTATGTAAACAGTTCAGGACACAAATCATATTGCCAGTGAGATGATACAGGGGAAGTATAATGTAAAAAGACACTGTATCATATATGTAAGGTGCGATATTTTTTAATTTAAAATTGCACAGAAGAACTATCAAAAAATGAAATATATACTCAAATATAGTATAATAGAATTTTTAGGGTCAGAAGGGAACTCAAAGGTCATCTACTTCTAACCTCCCTGCAAGGCCATGGACACCTCCTGCCAGATCAGTTTGCTCAGAGCCTCATCCAGTCTGGTCTTGAAAAATTCCAGGGATAGGGCTTCCACCACCTCTCTGGGCAGCCTGTTCCAGTGTCTCACTGCCTTCACGGTGAAGAACTTCTTCCTAATGTCTCAACTGAATCTACCTCTAGTTTTGATCCATCCCCCTTAGTCCTACCACTACCTGACATCCTAAACTGTCCTTCATCAGCTTTATGGTAGGCCCCCTTCAGATACTGGAAGGCCACAATAAGGTCTTCTTGGAGTTTTCTCTTCCTCAGACTGAATAACCCCAGATCTTTCAGTCTGTCTTCATAGCAGAGGTGTTCCAGCCCTCTGATCATCCTTGTGGGCCTTCTCTTGACACATTCCAGCATATTCCTTTCTTGTAATAGGGGCTCCAGAACTGGATGCAGTACTCCAGATGGGGTTTCACAGGAGTGGAGAAGAGGGGGAGAATCACCTCCATCAACCTGCTGGACATGCTTCTCTTGATGTAGCCCAGGATATGATTGGTTTTCTGGGCTGCAAGTGCACACTGATGGCTCATGTTGAGCATCTCATCCACCAGTATCCCCAAGTCCTTTGTTTCAGGGCTGCTCTCAAGCCAGTCACTGCCCAGCCTATATTGGTGCTTGGGATTACCCCAGCTGAGATGCAGGGCCTTGAATGTGGAGTTCTTGTTGAACTTCATGAGGTTGGCATGGGCCCACCTCTCCAGCCTGTCAAGGTCCTCTGGCTGGTGTCCCTTCCCTCCAGCCGCCCCACACAGCCTGGTGTCATCAGCAAACTTGCTGAGGGTGCACTCAGTGCCACTACATTGCTGACAAAGATGTTAAACAAGGCTGGTCCCAGTATTGATCCTTGAGTGACTACACTTGTCAGCACACTTACTCCCTGGCAGTAAATACGATGGCCCGCAGTTAGGTCTGTGTCAAATGAGAAACACAGAGGGCTGTAAATACAATACAGAGATCTAAATAACACATACTATTTTCCTTTAAAAATAAAGGCAGCAAAAGCATTTTATTTCTGATTTAGATTTGTTTAGTGACCACTTTGATAATTTTTCTCACACTTCTGAGCCATTGGTTCTAGAGCTGTCTACTTTCTTTGCCATATTTGGTCACTGTGTCATCACAGTATGACCTTAGTCTGTTTGGATTTTCCATACGTGTACTAGTAGGAACACAATCAAAATAAGTAATTTCATGTGCAAGAAACAAGGGTCTGAATCTATAGTGGGTGAGAAAAAGCAAGAGCTTTTCAAGCAAACTGTGTTTGGTTTGTAATTTGGTAGCAGGGTTGGCTTCTGTGAGAAGATGCCAGAAGCTTTCTTCCTGTCTGGCAGAACCAGTTCCATCTGGCTCCAAAAAGAATCTGCCACTGGGCAAGGCCGAGCCCATCAGCAACAGTGGTAGCTCCTCCAAGATAACATATTTAAGAAGGGGAAAAAAAACCTGCACAACAACCTGCAGCTGGAAAGAGAAATGAGAATATGTGAGAAACAGCCCTGCAGACACCAAGGTCAGTGGAGAAGGCGGGGGAGGAGGTGCTCCCTGCAGCAGAGATTCCCCTGCAGCCCCTAGTGAAGACCATGGTGAGGCAGGCTGTCCCCTTGCAGCTCATGGATGTCCATGGTGGAGCAGATATCCACCTGCAGCCCGTGGAGGACTCCACATTGGAGCAGGTGGATACCCCCAAGGGCATGCCCCCAGTGTGCTTCTGCCAGGATTTCAGGACCTGCAGCCCCATGGAGAGAGAGGCCCAAGGTGGACTAGGTTGGCTGGCAGGACCTGTGACCCTCCTGGGGGACCCACACTGGAGCAGTCTGCTCCTGAAGAACTACACTCCATGGAAGGGGCCCACAACGCCCATTCTCTGTCCCCCTGCATCACTTGGGGGAGAGAAGGTAGAGAATATCAGAAGTGAAGGCAATCAGGAGAAGCAGGGAAAGGTAGGGGGAAGGTGTCTTTAATATTTGGTTTTATTTCTCATTAGTCTGCTCTGATTTCATTGGTAATAAACTTAATTAATTTCCCAGAACTGAGACTGTTTTGCCTGTGACAGTAACTGGTGAGTGATGTCCCTGTCCTTATCTTGATCCATAAGCCTTTCTATATAATTTCTCTCTCCTGTCAGCTGTGGAAGGGAGTGATGGAGCAGCTTGATGGGCACCTGGCATCCAGGGTCAACCCATCATAATTATCTGCAGCTGAAATGAAGCACCAAATGGGGAGCACCATACAGTAACTTTCACCTCAAAGCATGTGCAGAGGAACAAGAACATCTGTTTAGTAACAACACTGAGCCATCCCATTAGAAGGTGGACCTGGATACTACAGGACCCTGCCAACAACACAAGTGCTCACTATGGTTTATACATTCAGATACTGAGAAGTACCACACTTCCAGTGAGAAGACTGCTGGAAACATTACATTGGCAATGGCTTTCCTCTTTTCCTTGTTCTCTACAACTCAGAGGAGTTGTCTTCAGAAGCGAAGCAATGAACTGAGACTTCCTTGAAAACTCTGCTCATAGCTATTATAACTCTAGAGGAAAAAAATTGTACGAGAAGATGAAGGAACGTGCTTCACACATTATGAAAACTGAAGGCAAGCATGAACTCTTAGAGGAAAATATGCAATTAAAAAAAAAAAAAGAACATTTAAGGAACACTGGAAATTCAGCCCCAAACTTTCTGCATGGCTAAAAGACGTACTTCGAAAAAGCCAACATAAATGATAATGTCTGTCTGACTCTTTAAAAAGAACAGGTTTTTGCTTATCACTTGCTTCAAACATACCAAATACAGTGCTGGGCAAACAAACTGCAACTTTTTAAATGGAAAGACACACAAAAAAGCTGAAGCAATCAAACTGGGTGCCAAGCTGTACAGAACTGCTTTGCCAAAAGGACCCTGAGAAAAGAAGAGAGCACGGAGATGTTGAGAAAGAGATGGTGGAATTTACTAACAATAAAATATATGTGCACTGGGAAAACTGATAGTAGAGATTGTGTTATGCTACTGCTTAAATGCTCATTACAGAACTTTTACACCTTCTGAGAAGCCTATAGTTGTGACCAGCAACACAGGCAGATATTGTGCTGTAGAGATGCACCACAAAATTGCTTTGATTCTCTGAAAAGACAGGAGTTGACAGCACTTAGACACACAAAACTCAGTTACTGGTGGTTACCACTTAGTAGCAACTATACAAGTACCAGAAAGTAGGTAATCTTGATTCAAGATATATGCAGCTCCACATCTTTATAATTGTGTGTGTGTGTGGTCACTTCACAGACCTGAGAATAAGACAGGTGGAACTGGGCCAGAAGATGGGAGCATAGGAAAGAGCAAAACAGAAAACAACTGAGCAAAACTGTTCATTGTTCCCTAGAGTCCAAGTATATAAATCCAAGCAAGGATCATATAGGATGAAAAGTCAACTAGACTTTAAATACTCCTAACACATTCACAAAAAAAAAAAAAAGGTCTGGAAATAATCTCATCTGTGTCATAAAACTGGATCAGTTGTACTGTATGTCATTCTTGGCAGATTATTTGCTTAACTTGTAATGATTTCTACTTCTGGAACCTCCAACAATCTCCCCAACAAGCTTCCTCCGTGGCTGTACTGTCCCTAGTGTCAGACAGCTTTCTTGTTCCTAAATGAGCCTTGCTGTGTTACTTCCTGTCCATCACAGGCATGGCTAACAAGCTATTCCTTCATTTTTCCAAAAGTCTTTTAGGTATTGGCACTGCATGCTACCTAAAGTCTCATGTATTATCTTCCATGTAGGAATAGTGTATATATAGCATCTGTATCACAAAGCTGGACCTTTGTGGTACTATATGCACCGGGAAAGCAGTAGCTTCCCTGAAGAGTAGAGCATACAAGCCTGGTAAGCTAACATACTGCATGCTGACTGTGAAACTGTCTTCTGGCTCATGGTGCACTGTTGCATGTGCACTGACACACAAGTGCATGCAGTCAGGTCTACTTCCTAGATAAGAAATCCAGAACTTTTCTTTGGCTGCCATGCACAAAATTTCTAAATTGTGTAGCCAGAGAGAAAATCTACCCTGGGCTGGTTCAGCTCCAAAGAAAAAAAATTATTGACTTTTTGCATCTCCAATGAATTGATACAAAGGCTAAGCAGTAAAGCACAAAATGGAAGGCTCTGTGTCAAGGTGGAGTGGCCACAATCTCACCTCAAGCAGCGTAGGTCTGCTTGAGACAGTGACATTCTTGACCAAGCTTGTAGTGAGACGAATGTCCCTACTTACAAGCCTGTGTGTACAGATGGATGCAGACTTTCCATTTGTCTCAGCTTTTAAGGTGTCTAAATAAAGATGGCCTAGGGATTTCCTTCTCAGAAGACTATGCATTGAACTGAGAAAATTAGAAACTAGAGTCCCCAGTTATAAGTGATGCATTTAAAATGATTCATTCCTTCTGAAAATGTACCCCATAACCCTTTTTCTACATAAATGTCTGTTCTCCATTTTTTGATTCTTCCTCCTGGTGCCATGTCAGGTATGTAAGTATGTAGATAGTTAGGTATCTAGTTAGGTATGTAGGTATCTAGTCCAAAGTCCCTCCACCCCCCATTCTATGATTTTAGGTCTCTACCACATCTTCTAAACTAATTTTAAAAGGAGGGGACTTAGTTTTAAAAGCAGAACAGCAGCTAAGCCCCCTAGATTAGGAATCACTATTTTTCTTAAATTCTCCATGTTGTCTTTGATAGGGACATTGTGCAAGATACTGTTGCCATTTAAAGTAGTCCTATAGTCATATTGAAGACAGTGATACTTTGGTTTCTACAACATAAAGTTTCTATAGATAGGTTTTTAAAACTGTCCACTTTTTCTAGGTGAGCCACTTGTCTGCTATTTTGGTTTGGACATTTCTTGTGTCCATGACCCAAAAAGAGGGAACTCGACTTGCCATAATACCACAGTTGGCTTTGTTTTTAAAGTTATAATCATGTCCTTACAGACATTTCTGGATCTATTTCTCGTGAAGGAAGACGGGCCTTTGGTTACTTGTCAATGGTAACCATGCAAAGCATTTGAGCTGAAGGCAGCCTGATAAAATGCAGTTTCTGCAATTTGTTGAATTATTAAACTATGCAGAAATTATTAATCATTCTAAACATGAGAAATAACTCATGGGCTTCTTCTCTTGGTCTCACTCAACTTCAGTTACCCTCTTTGAATTAATCCCCAAAAACAATTATTAATATTACAGCAACACCTAGAGGCTCCTACTGAAACCAGAGCACAGGAAGCAGTGTACACACCCACAGACATGCACGATCCTGTCCTATATTCGGTAGTCTAAATAGTTCAGCAAAAGAAAGACAAGGAGAGGAAGCAGTAGGAGCCAAGGCAAGAGGATACAGGTCATAGTGCTGGGATGGATCTTTGGCTCCTAAATGTGAATCCACCCAGTTCAGAGTCCTGCTCTCAGGAGCCATAACCAAAACCAAATGGACATTACTGCTGTGCTGATGCCAGGAGCTGTGCTGAAGGAAAAAAGAGTTCCTGGGCAGTCCCCACAGTGACCAGTGGGAGAAAAGCCTCTCTTAGGGAAAATACAGCAAAGACTAAATTCTATCACATCCCAGGAGGATTTCGGAGTCCAGAGCAGTAGTTGCAAGGAGCCTGAGAAAGGACAATGTATTGATAGCGGCTTTGCTTACCAAAATACACTGCAACAGCTCTGCTTCTGCTGTTTAGTCCTGTGGTATCTGCTTTGGAATGGACCAACAGAAAATCTCTGGGCTGTCTTTCTTCCTCGCTACTTGGGGTTGAAAAGGTCTACAAAATGTAACAACAATTGAAAATCACCCAGCACTATTCATTCATTGTTGGCTCCAGCCTTTATTAGTGGAGAGAGCTTCAGATTTGAGGCTAAATCACTGGATGGAGAGGACAGGAGCAGACAAAAAGGCAAGGAGAACCAAATCCAACCTGCAAGTTGGATGTGTAACGAGAACGATTTGGAAACACTGCAAAGCGCAAACTGATCCTGGTGGCAGTGTCAATAGCCTCCCCTGTGAGCACTAATTGTATTATTACGAAAACAGACTAACACAAAACTAAAGCACAGAAACATACATTTAAGATCTGGCCAGATGCCAGTGTGCTCAAGACACATTCCTCATATCAACTGAATTATGATACTGTGCTATTTGTTTTGCTGAAGTGCTCTGGACCGCTGATCATCAACCTGCATCCTGCCATGGTCCATGCCATAAAAATACAAAAGGCCAACACATCACCCGCCTCCAAAGAGCTCATAGTGCACATGTGAGATCAGAAGGGTACAGACAGCCTAAGGTGCTATAGCCCAGCAAGATGGGTATTTGTCTCCAGATATGCATGGTCCAGCTATTGTCAAGGCAGAGAATTTTGACAGAGCTTTTGAGGGAGAACAGCATGACTTTACTCATGTTTCCAGTGAGATTCTCATTAAAGAAGAGTATAGATTTTTTAGATATTTCCCCTTCTGCCTGTAATCCTCTTACTCCATACCTACCCGGTGAAATGTTCCAAAACAAATGTATTGCAATCTATTACAAAGAAACAGGTCACCCAGACAAGCATCAATAGCTGCTTGGGAGCAAATAAGAACATTACAAACAATACGTCAGGCCCTTTCTTGATTCTTCAAGTTTAAATAATAGCACCTTCCATTTCCTGGGTTTCAAATAGCAAGTATTTGCTAATGCTACCTTAGCAATTCACAAAGCAGGGAGGAAGGGGAGAATCCCCACTTTGTTTTCAGTGGATCAGATGATGCTGAAGAACATCTCTATGCATGTGAGAGTAGTGAGGGGCATGGGGCCAGAGCCACATGGAGGGGATTTGTATGCAATGGGAATAAATCTGTGAAAATGTGTAAGTGGAGCTGTAGAAGGAAATCTGCAGCCGCCTGAGCCAGGCGGTTGAATGGCAGAGAGGATGGAGGCTATTTGAATACTGATGTGGCCCTCACTTTCTTCCATTTCCATTAATGACATGCTCATCAAGGGCAAACAATGGGACCGGCTGCCTGCGCCTGTCACAGTGTGTGGGTGCTGGGAATGCCAGGCTGTCATCCTGGGGCTGCATTTAGAGACCTGCACGCTAATAAGAAGTGCTCTGTGCCGTCAATGCAGACAGGTGCTTCCGAGGCTGGGACATGCTCCATTCCCTTCCCCTGAAACCCTCCTCTCCCGGCCCCCTGACAGACACCATGAAATGCACAAATTAACAGCCCCATCATGTTGGGCTGCTGCTGCCTGCGGTGAAAGCAGAAAATCAAGTTGTCACCCAGGGTGCAGTGATAAAGCCACAGCCTCATTTCTCTGTTGGTGCCCTATAATAGCAAATGCCAGACAGCTGGATGGATTGGGAGGTTTTAGATTAGGGTCCTGATGCACTTTGGCCACTGAATTAGCAGTTTGTTTTCATGCAGATTATTTCTGTGCAAAGCAAACATCTGGAGAAAGCAAAGTCTCCCAGGTCAGATATTTGATAATTCTTTCCCCTAAAGAAGCAGAAATAATAGAAATTACACAGTGCCTTTGAAAAAAAACAAACAAACCTCACCACCAATGAAAAAGCAAAAACCTTCCTGGATTTGCCTTTTGAGACCTTCCCAGTGAATGCATGAGATAGTGTTTGCAAGCATTTGTCTACAGCCAAACTGAACAAGACTGAAAGCAAGACAAGCTCATAATTTTACAACAAAGGTGGCTGGACAGAAGACACAGTGAGTCATTCTGAGAAGACAAAAGGGAGGGTGAACTCTCCAAAGGCATTTTATTTCCACAGCACAGCATTCCTCTTTGGCAGAGGGTTCTTCCCACACCCAACCAAGGCTCACTGCAATAAGAGGGTTTAGCCATTTTCACGAACAAGTAGCTCAGCTACAGGTGAGAACTGATGTCCAGAGCTCAGAATCCAAAGTGGGCCCAAAGCCACTATGAAGCTCCTATTGCCTCCTCACAAAGGCAGGGCTTCTGAATGAAAAACAAAGCCAAAATGGAACCAAAGAGAGTCATTAATGAGGAAGGTGACAGTGACAGAGACTGGCCCCAGAGCAAGCATGGCACAAGCGGTAAGAAACAGAGGGGCCTGAGCCCTTCAGACTCCAAGGAGTTTAATGACATAATGGCCCGAGAACTTCAACATAAAGCAAGAAGAGCAACTAAAGAAACTTACAGCATAAAAGCCCCCTCCTGTCATTTTTATAGTAATAGTAAAACACTTTATTGAATTTATGAGCTACATAATGACTATGAAGAATGTAACTGGAATTAGAACCAACTCAGAAGTATAATATAAACTATAAACCCTTTTCTATTACTCCATCCCTTTATCATCATCCTACCCAGCTCTTTTTAAACTGAGGAATATTGCATTCTTCAAAATTTAGTCTGTCTCCTGACTTCTCAATAAATCAAGCAAAACCCTGAGGATTTGTAATGGACACAGGGCCAAAAAGTCAAGGTACGGCCCAGGAGCGGATTTTATAGCTAGATTGAAGAAATGATCTTAAAAACAAAAAGCAAACATTTATGCGAAGGTGTGCCTTGGATGGTGCAGGGGAGTATCCTGAGGGTTTTGGTTGTGAAGCTGCATAGCAAGGCACAGCATGGTGTTATTAGATGGTTCAGAGTCCAAAATACAAGTCATCAGCACAGACCTTCAAAACAAAAGCACAACCCCTTGATGGACCCCTGCGAAGCGAGAGGGGGAGTCCATTTAGGAGCAGGCACATTAGCAGGACTTTGAAGCATCCTCTCTGGAGCCCTCCCAGTCCCAGGGTTTTGACATGAGCAGTAAAATCTGCACAAAGCCAGAGAAAGCATTGAGGGGCTGTTTATATCCAGATCCATTATTTTTGCAGAGAAGTTTGTAAATGAAAGATTACAGGGGAGGGAAATGTACATAAAGCAGCTAAAGCAGCATGTTTTACTGTGTTTTCTGATTCCATTTTACTCCTTTAGTCTCTCTGGTCCCCAAGGATTTTTCTGAAGGGGCGATAAAATAAAATGGGTGAAACAAAGCCATAAGCCAGTTAAGTCTGAAAGACATGTCATCTCATCTAAAAAGAAGAAACGGACCATTTCCATGCCTGGGGCTGACAGCAACGCCTGAGCTAGCAATAGTGCTATTCCATTTGATTTATAGAATAATGGGGTGACAAATGATGACAAAAATAAACTTTTACTGCACTGAACTGCTCCTTTATTTATGAAATTTGGCCAAGTAGTGAAATCTTTTATCTGCAAGTTGTAACATGGAGTGGAAACGAGCGATTATGGTGTGGTAATAGTAATCCAGTGATGGAGGCCGAGTCAGTTGGAAATGGATTGAGGTAAAATAACTACCGCACCATGATAAATGTGAACAGCGCTTTGCTGACAGATGATCTAACAGGTGTTCATAACAACTATATAAGAGGATTTATTTATGACTAGCCACAGCCGCAGCACTGTAAATCAACTCCAGCAGCTGCACACCGCTGAAACCAAGTCCCTGATGGAGAAACAGTGCAAGAACCCAAAAGAACACAATTCACTCCAGAATCTTAATCATCAAATAACGTGTTTTTTAAAGCAATTACGCCACAGAGCAGAAATTAGAATGACTTTCAATTATGTGAAGCTGAGCCACCAACTAACTTTGCCCAAATCAGGCATTGGCAGAGGATTGCAGTTCTGGCTGGAGCAGAACAGTTTCTTTTGGGCATGGTGTCACAGAGATGCCCTTTTTTATTTATTTATTTATTTTACTATTTAAATTATTTTATTTTATTTTTTCCCCTGATAAAAGAAGCCACTTGGGTGCTGTGCTGGCAAGGTGCTGAAACAGTGAGGGCAAGCAGGAAGGATGGGGCTCCTCTCTCTGCCTCATCAGGGTGTAATCCCCCCTAGCTGTACTGAATCCAAAATGTCTGTAGTGCTGCACTCCAGACACCATCAGTGAAATGAACTGACCACCAAAACTAACTCCAGACCCCACCAAAACCAGCCTCACAGGAAAGGTTTGAGGTCTTTAAATCCAAATCATCCTACTGGATTGATTTAGAGCATGGAACTGCAAACATTTTAAAAAAAGACAGCTGAAGGAGGAATCAGCAGTTCCAAGTGGGACAAATACCTGCTTTTTGCCTGAACTGGGAAAAAACACCATCCTTTGTCCCCTGCAGTGAGGTATGCTATGTGCAAGCCTCCAGGCACCATGTAGGAGAGGATGTGGGGTTCTGCAGGATCCCTGGCAGAGCCAGCTACCCCTGGTGAAGCTGCAGCCCTGGTGCACCAGGGTTGCTGGGAATGGAGGCTGTCACAACACGGAGGCTCAGCCCCCACCTCCCCTCTGCTTAGAATTTAATTACAAACCTCCATTCAATCTGCACCCTTTTCTGGAGGTCAGTGTCGCCCATGACCCCAGCCCAGAGAAGGGCTCTGCTGCCTCTCCTCCAGCCCACCACCTTCCTTCTTCACCCAGGCAGGCTGCTGGCACCTGAGGTCTCTCTGGCACCCCAGCCAGGCCAGGTGTGCCCGGGCAGCTGCAGGGAGGGCAGAGGCTGCTCCCACCGGCCGGGGTTTTTTTCCACCCTGAGGGGCTCCCTGCCAGCCCCCCTGGCTGCCAGCACCTCAGAGCCTTGTGAACACGGACAGCCTGTAGCTGCTGCTGGTGCCTGGAGGCGACAAGGGGCAGCTATTTTATTCAGATGTGATGTGTTGTAGAAGGTGAAGAACCAGTGCTGCCTCTTCCGAGCCATCTGCCCTGCCTGTGCCTCCCTTGCCTGCTACGCTCCAGCTGTTGGACTCAGGTGCTGCCTTGAGCCCAGGTTAGTGCATGTCCCATGGTCCAAGACCTGGCTGAAGCTCTGTAAGGCAGCTGGAAGCCCCAGGGTGCTCCCTCACTTCTACTGGCCATGTTACTCATCCACCTGCCATTTGCCACGGCTAGCAGCTAAATGGCTGCCAGTCATGGCTGGTACAGGAGGCTTTTCACCACCTCTCCAGAGTCCATCAGTATTTTTACAGGGCAGGAGGATGAGAACGACCTGAGTGCACAAAGAGGTCTTGCTCTTTCTTGACTGAGCAAGGAGACTTGTCAGCTGGTTTTGCTTAGGCTAAATCTTTCCCATCAAGGAGAAAAAACAGGTATGGGTTGAGCCAGGGGGAAGATGGAGGTATGGATGGTAACTCACATTTATACTCCATTAGATGGTATTAAGAGCAGAGTTCAGGTCCTGCTCCCTTTCCTCTTAAAGCCACAACTGGGAGGGTGGATGAAGGAGCAGGCAAGTCACCAGCAGCAGTGCGAGAGCAGGCTGAGACTTGGAGAGGACTGCAAAATTGGTGGATGAAGCCAGCAAAATGAATATCTGTCCTCTTTCTTACACACGCAAAATGAGTAAAAGTTTAGAATAATGTTATTTGTAAATATATATGTACACACACCAGAGTAAACACAGGTATTTAAGTGAATCAGGATTTGGATCAGTGCAGGCAAAGCATGGGCTCAGTCACCAGCCACCTGAAGAGCAGTTCATCCTGCACCTTCTAAAGAAAAAAACAGTTAACTGTGGGACTGGAAATACAGGGGTGTTCACCATTTCTTTCTCTTCCAAACAGACTCACTGGACTGTGCTACATAAAGCACTACAAGTATACCAGGTAAGAGGAAAATAACAAGAAAAGAAGCATTGCTTGTCAGGGCTGTGTACAAAGGCTCCTCCCAGCAATGAAGCCATACTATGCAAACACAGCAAAGCCTGATGAGTGCACCACAAAACATTTATTGTAACACACGTGTTACAAAAACATGCTTTATGATAAAACAAACAAAACTACGGGGAAGGGGAAGACAAACCCACAGAAAATGAAGGTAACAGAGTTTGATCTTCATATGCTTGTTTCAGGAACGCAATAAAAGTGAGATTTGGGCTTGGGAGGCTTCATTTTACCTGTACATTGCTTACAAGAATCCTTGTTAGAGCATTTAAGTGCTAAGTTAAAATTAATTCAAGCCTAAGAAGGATGTGGAGGTGCTGAGCAAGTCCAGAGGAAGGCCATGAAGATGATCAGAGGGCTGGAGCTATGAAGACAGGCTAAGAGAGTTGGGGTTCTTCAGCTTGGAGAGGCTGAAGGCCTCTTCCCTGGAAGGCTCCAAGGAGACCTGACAGTGGCCTTCCAGTACATGAAAGGTACAGAAAAGCTGGGGAAGGACTTTTTACAGGGCACGTAGTGATAGGATGAGGGTGAAGAGTTTCAAACTATTCAAACTAGGTAGCTTTAGACTAGACATTACAATGAAACTCTTTACTGTGAGGGTGGTGAGACACTGGAACAGGCTGCCTGGGGATTGTGGATATGCCACGCCTGGAAGTGTTTAAGGCCAGGTTGGATTGAGCTTTGAGCAACCTGGCCTAGTGGAACGTGTTCATGCCCATGCAGAGGGGTTGGAACTAGGTGATCCTTAAGGTTCCTTCCAGTGCAAACCATTCTATGAGTCTGAATCTATATAAGATACTGTATCAAAATTAGAGTCCAGCAATTGAATATAAAAAAAAATAATTAATACTGATTACGGTAATGGGCCACTGCCAAACAAAGTGTGTGAAAGGATTTCATCCTGTCACTAAGTATCAGCAACTAGCTGAAGCCTCAGATCAAGATGTCATAAAGCTCTTGCAATTTTTTTATCCTATCCAATACATTCCTTTGCTAATGTACATTTCCAGTTTTTGGTCCACTTTTAGTGAGAATCACACTATCATGTGAGAGCAGACAATCAGGGCCTACGTACATATTGTATTAAAAAGCAGGGAAAAAACCTAATTCCTTCTTTCAATTTACATATATTGCCTTAGAAATATTACAGCATGTCACCTTGCTCCTGAGTTAGCAGAAAAGATTATCAGAAAAGGCCAATTTATCTTTTCTGTGCTATTCATTATATTATATCCCCTATCATGTCCATGCTCTGAAAACTTTCATTATTTCTACTACCCTTTAACACAGTATTTTGTTTTTATCTCCCATTGTTTTGTTCCTAGATCTAAACCCATTTTAATTTCTGCTATTTTTCTTTAGACATTAGTTATTAGAATTAAAGCAGGGTATGCAGGAAAATAGGTATTATTATTTTATAAAAAAAAATCATACAAGGTGAAAGGAAAATAAGAGGGAAAAAATTACACTATTTTGACTGTCATGCATCAAGCCTGTGTTTGTATTCTGCCATGCACAGTAACATAACAACTCTTCTCCATACCCTGTTCTTTACAAATGGTTTTCAGTTATTTTGGAAAAGTTAAATTTGAAAATTTAGTTATTAAAAAAATAAAATAAAAAAGGAAGAAAAAAGTCCTTCCTCTTCTCAAGGAGGAATGTGTGTGTGTGTGGAAACAACCAGGAAACAAAGAAGAGGTTAATTGTCAATCTCTCACTTTGCAGAAACTTTCTCATCTGTTTGCCTTTGCTCTTGTCACATAATTCTTCAATTCATAACTACCAGCATCAGTTTTAAAGCTTGGACTAGATCACGACAATCTTGGAATCTCTGTGAGTTTCACTTACCTTGGGCATGTGCAAGTTCACATAATTATACCTATATTTCCTGTTGATATTTCAATTTGTAGTTAATGTTTTCCCTGTTTCTGCAGGTTCCATTGCATTTGAACCCTTTGTAATTTAAATAATTAACCATCACTTCCTGCTCCCTAAAACAGACCTTGATATAATTCCCTAACCATTAGCCTTGCTCCTGCATCCTGACTCACACCTGCAGGAATGTTCCATGGCAGCCCAGATCTAGATTCTGGACTAAACAACCTGCCCAGAGAGGGAGGAGCTGCTCCTACCTGGTACAAGCAAATCACTCTGAAGCAAATGCTAGATTGCAATTTAGACTAATCATCTACCTTCTATCCTAACAACCTTTTCTATGCCTCCATAAATTAAGAAAAAGTATGGAATTGTTTGTTTTTTCCTTTACAAACATGGCTGAAGGTTTTGCAGTTCAGTCTTTTCTCAGGAAGCATCACTCTGCACCTTTTCCTGACCACCATCTCACTGAGTCAGTACTAAATAATCTGCATTTTCTATGAGATGATGGTATTTTCTACTATGACTCATTTGTCATCTGATGAGTAACTTTTATATCACACTTAAAAAACAGTAATTCAAGAAAAAACTTATTGCAGGATTAAGACTTCAGAAAATATAATAAATGTTGATTAAGAACATGTACATTTCTATTGAGGGAATAAGATTCTAGTTTCTGTGTTTGAGAAGGGTGCTAGCAAACCCCAGAACTACATTTCACACAGAAGTGGAACTTAAATGCCAAAAAAACCCAACTCCTCTTTGGAATTCACCAATAAACCTTGCTACATGTAGGAGTCACCTTTTCCTTCTAAGAATTTTCCAGTCTGCAAAATATAACAATTCTGATGGAGCAGTATAATCCAGAAAGCTAAACAGAAATAGCACCACTTGTTCAGAATCAAAAGACCGTGCAAGGGTCCTGGTGGCAGAGCAAGGGTACAGCTACCCAAACATCTTCTTTCATGACATGTATGTCATGAAAACATCTGTAGCAGAACCATGAGTTACTGGGAAAAGCCATGTTGGAAATGAGAAAAAGCTTAGCATCTTCAGTCACACCATGTAACCAGAATGTGAAGGAAGGTCAAAGTAAGTGACACCCAGGCTCCAGGCACAAAACTGGATTCAGCAAAGGTTGCACAGCTCTTGGTCTTCTCAGCCCTGGTACAGTAGATATGATTGTGAATTTCTCATTCACAGGCCTCGAGCCCTGGTTTATGCAAAGGTGGGAGACTTTTTAATCACAGTTTACAAAAGAAATTTGATGCAAAGATCACAATAATTTGCTTAACTGACTGCATTTGCCAGAATGCCTAATAATCAGGATTAATAATAATAATAATTTCTAATAGTTCAATCAGTATTTTATGAATGGGCCAATTTGAAAGCAGGCAGTTACTGGCTTTGTTTAACAAAAACATAACTGCATAGCAGAAAATTACAATAGGAGCACAAACACTGGGTACTTTGACAAGAACAGTTTGCTGATGCATGGGTAGTGTCCAACCTTGTTGGTACTTACTTTAATTAACCGGTTACATACAACACTGACGATCAAAACAAGAGAGAGGGAGCCTCTGCTCATAGCACTACTTTATTGGCATATTAACAGAAATACTTGAGAAAATGGCAGTAGGTGGGAACAATGTTCTTAATAGACGAGTTCAGGTTTACAAGAATTTCCAGAACACACACATCATTTTGCTGTACCTGTTGTACTTTTACACTTACGCAACAAAACCTCTTGGAACCATATAGCTGTCGTATATGCTACTGGAACCTACCTGCCATTTTAGCTCAATTTTCAAGCAGTGTGATTTCCCTGGAACCTTATTATCTAGTATTTGTCCACTACAGTGAGGAAAACCGTTGGGGAAGGGAGGTAGGGGAGAAAGGGAGAAGAGAGGGAAGGACAAGGGTAGAACAAATGGGAAACGCATTTAGAAGCGCAGATAACTGACAGTAAAATATATGTTCTTTGGTTAGCAAGCAGAAATACGGGAAAGGACTCGCATACATGAGATACACACTAGCATTCTAAAGCAGAAGCAAGAATGTCAAGAGCGTATTCTTCCCCCCCTGCCAGATGGAAGGGCTATTATTATAAATGAAAGGCAGCAGTAGTGGATGCCAGGCACTGTTGTTGTGTGCCAGATTCTGAAGTCCAGATGTAAGCAGGTTACCCCTGGGACAGGACAGGCTTCAGCTCCCGCAGCAGCACAGAACCAATCACGGTTTTCTCGGTGTTTATGATGAGCTGTGCTGTGGAGCTCTCCTTCAGCTCCACTGTGACTAGCATCAGTGACCCACTGTGCACAGTCTTTGCTGCAAACCTGGAGGGGAAAACAAAAATATATAAAAAAATCACTGAGGATCTGAAGGCCAGAGACTGCTAATATTTCTTTCTGCAAACATTAAATGAGCTAAAATATAATAAAATGTCTCCAATTTCATTAATGCATTTCAGGGGATAAACCATAAAAACCTCCATAAATTCTTCAGAAATAATTTGTTCAGCATTGCGTAAATATTTTTGCATTTAAGAAGAACAAAAAGGCATAATGAAAAAATGTGTTTTTAATAGTGCAAACTAAACTCTCTTTAGATAATATTTTTATATCAATTCTAATTCTTTAGTTCATCTACAATACTCATGCATATTTGCACCTTGAATTCAGCTGCATTAAGTTTTCTTTGGATAACTATCACTATTTGGCACTCCAAAGAAAATGCAACTATGCTAAATGCAGTAGAACCCTTCCAAAAAGCCAAATTGTTGTACTTTCAGGAAAGTGCATCCTTCTGCTACCTCTTGGAATTAATTAAAATTAAAAACAGTTATAAATATCCAATACAATAATTTGAAATTGTGGTAACAGCAAGACACAAAATAATTTTATCTGTTAATTAATCTCCAGAATATTTAATAATTAAAAGATAGCCAATATTTACAAATATCTCATAATAATTAAAAATGCTACAAAGCTGATTAAAAAAACCCCCAACCAATCAAACAAACAAAACTTAGGACTAATGCACCATTATTAAATTCCAAGACATGAAGTATCCACTAATTACATGGAATTAAAAGCAAAACTAGCCTTTTAAGCACCACCATTGACTGAAAAGCCATTTTAGGCACAATGAACTTCTGTCAATCCTGTTAATTCATTCTGCATGCACAGCCAGGCCCAAGAGACGGAAAGGAAGAGGATGGCAACAGAAGAGGATGGCAACAGCCTCATCTTCCATCTTCCACGAGGAGCACACCATGGGTTTTTTGCGTTCCCCTTCCCCCCCCTCGCCCTTTGGTTACTTGACAACAACAAAGTTGCTGCACATGGGCTTTTGAAAACACTAACAAGTGCAGAGCAGGTCTGTGACCCAGTCTGACCCCACTTTGCGGGGCCAATCTCCTCTCCTCTTTCTGAATGACACGTGTCTGAATCAGAGCCATCTGCCTCAATTTGCGCAACATCTTCAGCCACAATAGGACCCAGTTAGCCCTGACAACAGCTCACAATACAGAAAAATCAAACTGCTGGGCTGACAGCACGCTGTGGGCTATTCAAGAGCAAACCAACTGGTCAGTGTCTCATGTCTGACAATTAGCACGGGCCCTGCAAAGCGCCTACCCAACCCCTTGGGGATCTGTTTAATTACCATCAACATAAAGGAGGGAGTTTATCAGGAGATACTCAAAAAACTTCACTGCAGACTTAATTAAAATATTAGCCACTTAAGCAGGAAGCAGGTTCTCTTTAAACGAGAAGTAATTTCTGTCTTTTTTCTTTTTAAACTAAGCATATCAAAATCTCATAACACATTATACTAATTAAGGAAGCATGGGGCACTTCTCTAATGTCACCCAACACAGGTCAATCTATTTCTTTTGTCCAGATTATAGATACATTCAAAGATCTCTCTCTTTAACAGGAGGTTCTAAACCGGGACTGCTACTGTAAAAATTATCTGCTTTGCCAGTTATATCAGTGATTTAATCCATTGCACTGCGATGTAGGAGATCACTATTTCTTTTCCTGATCTTGACAGGGGGATAATTATAGAAACAATAGTCTTATTAGTCACTTTATTTACTTAACAGTTGTGTCTTGGGACAACACAGAAGCAGATTATGTCTGAGTATGCACACAAATAGGTTGGGAGTTGGCACTCCTGCTGTGTTTCACAGCCCCAAGGCTTGATTTTACCCTCTTTTATTACAACCTGAAAGTGATACAAAGTCAGCGTTCTGTGAAAGCCAAGGTGGCCCAAAGCACCAGAGATGAGTTTTGCACTGATACTTTCACATGTGGATTTGCAAAATCACGTAGGGGATCAATAGTACTTTTCCATACCTCTGAACAAAACACATAAAATCAATAAAATGTGAGTTCATATGTTGTTTGCAAGATGCAAAGCGTCAGATACTCAGAAAATCTAATGCAAAATGTTAGCATGCATAATTAGTAGTGTCTAATTGGTTTGTATTGATGATTACCAATCTGAAAGTGCCTAGTGAAAAAAAGAATTGGAAAAGAACAGGATTATTTATTTCACTGTTAAAATAGGGTGTATCACACAATGGGTTTACCACGACTTTTGAATTTCTGAAGTCGAAAACTGTTCCTCAAAATAGGGAAAGTAATTCTGTTCTAAAGAGCATTATAACATAAATATTCCAATCTATGAAACTAGATGCAGTTATAAAAAGACGATTTTTAGTTACAAGCCACTAGCAGTAAAACGGATTTGCTAATTATTCAGATGTTTTAAATATACCCATTATTGAAGGATTTGATTAATAGCTGTTTTTTCAACTACATACACGTTTACTCTTATCACAAGCCACGTGGATTTTCCAAAATATGTGTTGTGCTCAACTAAATACTTTGATCAGAAAGCCATTAAAAAAAATATCTCTCAGCAACAAATATTAATCACTCTATATAGCAGGTATTTATTCTTTGCCAGAAACTTTAATTTCCCTATAAGGTCATTAATGGGGAAAATGTGAAATTTTTTTTTTTTTAAACTTTTTCTTAAAGCTGATACTGCCTTAAAGGTTCGAATTTGAATTTAAAAAAAAGAAAACCAGTCAGAATTCATACTGAAATAAGCCTTTGAGCCTGCATTGTAGTACAACAAAATCTACTTGCAAATTGGTTATTTGTAGGTCCAAAAGAAAAAATTTGTCCAATGGACAACTCTTAATATAAAACATCCTATTATGAGCATGGTTCTGTCACAACAAAGGATGCATCAGTGAATATGAAAAAAAAATAAAATAAATGAGAATATCACTTAGAAAACAGACTAAAATATTTACTATTAGTTACAAGACAGCTGTTTCTACTATACTGCTGTTATTTTCTACTTTTCTTTCTATGATACTAATTCTAAACCTGATTTCACATAATTAAAAATATCCGGGAAGATATGCAGCTGTTAACACTTCTCTCGTTTTAAAAAATCGAGACAGATTAAAAATATAACATTGTGAGATTAATTTGCATATTTTGAATTTTTCCAAACATTTGCTTTCTTTAAAAAGAATATTAAATATTCTGAGGCTATGTGAAATGCAAAAAAAGAGGAACTCGTAGTTTATTTTACATAAATATAGTACTTGGCTGTAGGTAAGGGTATATATATTAAGAATCAAATTCCAAATCAACATCAATAAAGTACTGTATATTTTAGAAAGTCATTCAGCCTTTCAAGAGTTAAAAATTAAGTGCATATTCTTGGTCACTTTCCATGACAATAAAATTTGTTAGTGATTATTACACAGAAATATTTGATTTATAATTGATATAAAGGGAAAACACAGTACCAGATACTGAAGTGTGACAGCCTTTCCAAGCACTGGCTTTGGAATGATGACTAGCCTAACTACGGACTAGCAGTTATTTTCCTTTTATTTGTAGACAGAGGATAGCTACAATACACAGGATAGGCATTTTTATAGGGAAACATTATGACAATTCCATGACAGTGGAATACACAGCAACAGAGTAACTGACTCAAAATTTTCTCTTTAAAATTTAACATTTGAGATAGTAAATTTACACTTGAACTCTCACTATGGGGACATTTGTTTACAGCAGAACAGCCTTTGTTACGTATCATCAGCACTAAAAAATAAGTCTTCCCCTGTCCGGTACTATTCTTCCTCTTTGTTTTTTCTATTCAAGCTGAATGTTCTTCTTTTTCTGTTCTACTGCTTACCAGCAACAGTGACAATGGCCCATGGAGGCTAAAACTTTTTTTTCCTCTGCCCTTTCTTTAAATCTTGTACATGAAGCCTTCAATTACTGCCTGCTGAAGCAGACAATCCTATTAGTAAGAAAGACGATCAGAAGATGCAATGCCCTGCCTTAGCTGTAGAAAAATAATTAGTGCAAAGTTGACAAATGTGTAATCAAGTTATGCAATGAATATATTCAAAGAGGAAAAAAACCCCACAACTGCAGTGAATTAGTCTTCCATTTGTAAATATGAGAAGGAACAACTACAAGGTACCTTCTACTGTATCAACCGGACAACAAAAATATTTAGTTTCAGTACTCTGGAGCCTCACCTTACTCTCAGAAATTCTATCTATGTACAAGTTTGACTTAATAATTAACATTTCATCTAAAAATTGGCTATTTACTAGTATTTGTTCTCTGAGTAAGCCTGAGAATATGAAAGAGAAGTATGCAGAATAGCATTATTATATATTAGTTCTGACCTGGGGACAGAGTAAGCTTAATACTAAAGCAAGCAGAAATATACTCAAAAAAAAAAGGATATTTTTCTTAATCTAGTGATTTTAACCTCTCAGAAAAAAAACATTGTTTAACAGTAGTTATTAATAATATGATTAATATTTACCTTAAAAATAATACAATTATTATTTGGTGTTTTCTTTTTTCCAGTAAATTTCAGGCTATTTTAACACTATCTCAGCACTTTGTTCAAAGTACCTAATTCATTAGATAATGTAATTATTGCCAATAACAACTATATTTTGTTTAATAAAATCATAAATATGTAAAATAAATTGCAATTGAATCTGTATTATATTTTTACCATTTGTAGTTCTACTACCAAAATAGATTTTGAGTTTGTCCTCAGTTGCCAGTGAGCAGCTGCACTGTACATCTAACAAAAATAAAGGAATGCAAGTGAGTCTTCCAGATTTATTATCTAATACATAGCACTACTCCACATGTTGAGAAAGACACTGCATAAACTTGTTATCATCCTCCACATTTACTCTTAGTTAAAAAATTTTAGCATTTTTATATATAGGTATTTATATCATTTCCCCAAAAGTTCAAGAAAGCTAAAAGCTTGAATAAAAATATTTGGTCTTCACACCTAGAAAACTGTAATTTTAATACTAAATTTATTTTGTTTTCTCATCTAGTCTACTATCCTTATTTTTTGATAGTATTTTCTTAGTACTTGAGAATTACATACGGTTCACTTTTAAAGCAGGCTATAAATTTTAATTTGTAAAAAAATTATTTATTTCCAAGAAGGTAAGTTAGTTTACAGAAATATATTAAAATATTAAACTTGCTCCAAGATCTTTAAAATCAAAGGTATTATTCTATTTGGTTAGTCTTTTAAGTGTTAAGTGTTTTCTGTTTAAACAACTGACTCAGAAGGTTCCTGTTTGTTTTCCAAAGAAAATGCTGCACATATTTCTCACTTCACAGCACTCAGATACAAAAGCAGTGCTGTCCTCTAGTGGACAGCAAATAAGCTAGGCTAGAACAATCTATTTTGATTAACCTCATATCTAAAATGACTCAGTCATATACTTTTAATGTTGAGCTAAGATTTAATTTCTTCAAGTTATTTTAAAATTTTGCAATCCACATGCAAGCTTCTTAAATACAGTAATATATTTGAAATGCTGAAAGCCTTAAAATTATATCATAGAAACGCATTCTTTTGATCAAGTATTTTGTACCAGTTTTTAAAAATCTTCATAGGCTGATAATATGTGAAACCTATATTAATACATAGAGGGCCCTTTTGTTTGCAGGGAGGAACTTTCAAGGGAACATTACGATTTGATTAAGAAATTGGGGAATACTGAGTAGGAGGTACTGAATTAGTGCTTTCATATTTAAAAATTTCAGTTTTCATTTTCAGTAGGAATAAAAATATCTACCTAAGAATATTGACTACCCAGAAAGACTTCTAGTGATGGCTGAAAAAATAAATATAAATGGTTACCATAGCTGACATTTCATTTATTTATTTATTTATTTATTAAATAAATAAATGAATTCATAATTACTTCTATCCTAAATCAAGAAAACATTAAGAGTTTACAGCATCTACCTACAGGGAAGGCTGTAATATTGTGCACATGTATATACTATTTATTTAAAATTATGTCTTCTACAGATAAAGGCTACCAAAGAATCTGTTTTCCCTAATTAACTCCTGCTTGAGAAATCAGGAAGCAAAATAAAAGCTGCATGTCTATGACAAGTTTATTTACTCAGTTACCCATTGCAGCCCTCTAGAAGAGTGGAAAAAGAGGACTGAGCCCCACAGCTAAGGAACCACAGCAGCTGAACAGCCCACATAACAGCATCAAAGGAGCTACTGCCAGAGGCATATTTCACTTAATTTGAGAACGTTTGACAGGCCAATTTTTTAGTAAAAAAAATATTAGGAAAGATTTCTGTGTGTACAAGGCCTTTAAAATAGAATTCCTGGTTTTATAAGATGTGTTTGTCAGCTACTGAGAATATTTGGATTCAAATGGAATTACAATAAACATTTTATATTTCTCAATAACTTCTTCACTGTATTTATCCTTAATAGATGGGTGACATGCTGGAAACAGATGCAGTTATTAGTTATGGTAAGCTGATGGGGTCTGATCACCAACTTCCTGCTTCAGAATTCTAGGTGGACCCCTTTATATAGGGTTTTGTTCAATACAAACCTACCGGTATACATGCATAACCACATCCCTTTCTTCCCCACCTTAAATGCTGCTGGATTAAAAAGATGTGGGGAGGATAACTGATTACTAAGCACACCATTCTCTGATAATCAAAAATGTCTGTAAACAAACCTCTTTCCTTTGAGAATCAGTCTGCCAATGTACTATAAATGGGACATGACAGGTTGCAAAATGATAAAAAGGGGTGAATACAACTAGACTGTCAGGCTGATGCATGGGTGGGGAATAAAGGCTAGTGATGAACAAGTGTTGATCCTTGCAATTCTGCTTTTTTTTAAAGCATTTTATGCAAGTTTCTATGTTGGGTTCATGTTCTTCAGTATTCCAATGCTGATCCATTTCAGTGTGCTTACTGTCATTACCTGATTTACACAGTATATTTTGAAGTTTGCTAAAGAATAATAAAGCAAGCCTCCAAAAGACCAGTGGTAGGTGTTTTACATCTTATTCAATATTCGCTTATTCACGAAATTGCAGAGGTCATGGGTACAGTAAACAACATGACACATAACAAGCTCTGAACAAACTGTTGCATCTATACGGCACGACCAAGCATCCATAAAAATACAGGTACCCACAGCAGCACAGTCACTGCATGCAGTGCTTTCCTTCAGTGAGTTAGGCCTGCTCCAGCAATCAGCAGAAATGCTGTTTTGTGATTCTTGTTTAAAATCTACCTTCTTGGGTGCTAATTCAGGTGTCTACTATGACAACATGCTAAGAGAAGAGGATCTGCCCTCCATACGTTCTATTGATCTCTAGAAAGAAGAGATGGCTACCAGAATGACCACTTTTATGATTGTAATGGAGGGGGATATTAAACTCCTTATTTCAAAATGTGAAATGGCTGTTCTAATGCAGATTAAGGCTTCAGTGTTGTAAGAGCCCGAGGTTTGATTTTCTCCAAAACATCAGATTGTCCCCCATATTGGATTGCTGAAAGTACAAACTTGACCACCGCAAATTAGCAGACTGAAATTAATGCTGTCGTGTTCCTCAGAGTGCCAGTCAATGGTTAAGGCCATTCTAATGAACTGCACAATACAGATATGCAAATGACACCATGCTTACTTCCTAACTCAGCTACTTCCTGTCACTAATTGGGAATTCTTTCCAAAATATAACAGCAGCAATACACTAGTTCAATAATTACATGAGTTGAGGTTGACTAAGATTCATTCTTCATATCTGATTGGGCAACGTGCAAGTAAAGTCTTCAAGAATGGAAAATATGGAAAAGGCGCTCTACCTTGCATAATTTTGTAGAGCCATGGCCACTGAGGGAAAGAACCCTTTTGAGTACAATGCATCCCAGTTAAGAAATGCTTCAGGCAGTGGAAGGCAGAGAGGCAGGCTGTTGCCATCAGCCTGATTCTCCATCCCATTACACATCTCACATCAGAAGAATCACACAAGCATAAAACAAAGTGAATGACTGGAGAAACAGATCCGGTTTGTGATCCCAGCTCTGAATGGACTCATCTGCTGTATGGTACTGCCAACATATTAAAAGCTCTTACACTGTATTTTGTAGGCAGTGGGAAGAAATGCTTTCTATGTATATTTCCATTATTTTATTTCTAAGCCAATTTACCCTGAAATGCCTTCCTTCACACAGAGGGCCTTATGCAACAGCAGACAATATTTTGACACTTGCAAGAGGATCGTAAGAGCATTCAAGTCTTTCTAAGATTAGTCTGCAACTAGTTTTTTAATTCTATCACCATTTGTTGTCTTTTGCTATATTCAAAGTGAACAAAATTAAGACTGGTAGGATGTTGCGGACCTGAAAGTGAAAAAAGAAGGAAGAGACCTGAGGAACTTTCAGAATATTCATCTGAAAGGAATAAGCAACACAACTTGAAACTAACACTAGCACGAGGGGCATTTCTGGACAAATGAGGCTCTTGTTGGTTAAAAAGAAAATAACTTAAGATATTGAGTTAAATAGTGTCTTCATCTCATCATATTTTGAAATGGAAGAAAACAGCCTAGAATTTATTTTTGGTGGATAAAGCAATGAATGTTATTGCTGAAGTAGAAACAAGGAAGTGATGATCCACAGCAGAATCAACGAGGGACTAAATGTCCTCAATCACTTATCCTATTATTTTGAAGATGGAAACATTCCTGGTAGACTTTCCTCACAAACAGCAGACATACTTCAACAGAAAAGTACTTGGTCCCTAAATGGACTTACTCACACTAATTTAAATCCTTGCAGGAACAAAGACTTCTATTTCAATGACTTTCTCTTTAGATATTCAAATGGTGCCCACAGATGTGGTCTGAATCACATGACATAAGCTTGAAGTCTTAGCTGATCCTTTTTGAAATCACTTTGTCAACATCTATGTGCTCCTCAACCCACTTCCAGCCCTACATTTCTTATAATATTTTTAACAGCTGTTCTCAGAATACTGAAAGAGCTACGTATATTGCAGCAATCACCCTAATCACTCTTACAAAATAAAATTTTATTTAAAATAATACTTTTTTCCCCTGAATATTTGATATTTAGCGACACATGATATTTCCTGCTTGACAGAATTTATCTTTGGAAATGCATTTCACATTCTTGTTCCTAGTAGAAGCTTTTAAAATTGAAATAATGCTTTCCCTTGATAACAAAAGCAAGAGAGATCAATAAATAAAATAGTTAAATTATGAACATGAGAAGACACCATATGCAGCCTTACAAGGCCCAGTAATCTAACAGCTGATAAAAACTCATTTGAAGATTCAGGAAGCAAAACAGTACAGCAAATTTATTCTGCAAATACATGAATCTAAATCTGTACCTTTATATTCTGATACATACACTGGCTATTGAGCTAAAAACTTTTTTGCAGCTATTATTTAAAATAAAACATGTCATTAAAGAGAGTTTAAAATAGAATCAGCTGTATTCTCTGGCATTTTTATCTACACTCAGTTAATAGCTAAATTATTACAGATTAAGTAAACATAAAAATTCAGTAGCCATATGATGGAGAAAAAAACCCCAACATTTAAGAAAGTGTTGCTATACTGATATCTGGACTGATACACAGCTGATGTATTTGCCAGGTTCACATTTATTTATTTTTCCACTGGTGACTGCATGATATGTCATTGATACTTGTTTCAAGCATTTATTTTCAAATCTTCATTACAGTTGCTCTGTTTTCACTTGGTGCAAAACTACACTCCTAAATAGGGTTATCAATTTAAGAAGCAGTAATTGTGTCCCATCAGCATAACAACATCTTCGTCATGAGTAATAATACATTTAAACTGAAAAAGACCCGAAGAAACATGCACCTGTGCATGTCCATTAGATACACTTGTATTAAACTATATCATTTCATTTTCAATGAGTATATTGCATTACCAGGCAATATATATTTCTTGGCATTAGCTGTCATTAAATAGTAATACTCAAGTTGGGGTTAATATAATTTATGCTGCACAGTGCAGAACATCAGTTGAAAAACAGTACTTCTTTTCCTGTGTAAAAGCGTACGTACTAAGCACTTCCAAGAAGTGAACACAACTAGTCCTCACAGAATAGCACAATGAGATGAAGAAAGTTCTTGCATATAATTTTTTCCGCAAATACCATTTGCAATTAAAAAAAAAAGACAGACAAACAACAATACTGTAGAAAAAGAACTTTTAACATTTTTTCACTAAATCCATAACTGCTTTGTCAAGGTAAAAGGTGATTGTTTTATTTCATAATTCTGAAATGCTGTATGTTTCACAGAAACAAAATGTGGCACTCTTCTTGCATCCATAAGATTTTGCAAGCAGGAGCTCTTATTTTTGTTTACTCACATGGCAAAGTTGATTTAACCCAATGTATGTATACATTGATATATAAATATGTACATTTAAATAAATAATCCAGTAATTTGTTTCCAAGTTTTAAAAGTATTCATTATCTAATCTCCATCTCAAATATGCATTAACCTAAATCTAGGATTAATTCTAATGATAATGTAGTGCTATTTAAAAGATTACCAGGTTCATCACAGTATTGATTAGTTAATGTTCTTATTCCTGTTCTCAGTAAAAACTAGATGCAATTATGACTACATTGTATGTGTGAACTCCAGCTACTTATGGTGAAACAAACTGAAGGGCTATTTTCTGAAGGCTTATCATTGCTGGTAGACCATTTAAGTTGTTATAAACACTTTTTTTTTTTTTTTTCCCCGTGGACTTTTATAAAGGCAAACTATTCTGTAACTACTGTGGCAGATTGAATGCATTCTATTTTGAATAAAACAGAAGAAGGTTTCAGGAAGCTCCAAAGCACATTGAGTACTTTAGTCTCACCAGAACATGCCTTCAGCCATTGTCTCTGAAAGAGCGTACCCAACATGAACTACATCTTCCATTTATTTACTGTTGGTCACAGAATCTGTTTTGGGGAAAACCTCTATAAAAAACAAAAGAGCAAGAGAATGTAAGATCAAATTAGAAACTTCGCTGCAATCAGGAAACCTATGGCTGGGCTAGGAACTAAGCTATTATTTTAGGGAGTCTTTTTCAGACTTAGCCACAAAACAACACATCCCTACGCGTCAAGTCTCACGCGATGGATAGAGTAAAGGCAGAGAACACCTGTATACTGCATACACTTCAGTCTCTCTTGATTGACACTCTCACCTACGCTTTGTATTGATGTTGAGAATGCAGCCTGTATAGATCCCTCAGGGATGCAACAAATGAGGACTCTTTCACGGAGGAGCAGGTGTCAACAGTGACAATCATTTCAGTGCAATCGCACTAGCTGTACTATGTTTTTATGGCAAAACAGAATTTTATCATTGACCGTATCAAATACATAGGAAAATCCAGCTGGGTTAATGTTAATGCAATGCAATACAAATGCCCAGTGATGCAAAAAGACTAAATCCAACAAAGAAATACCAAGTTATTAGTCCTGTGTAGGCTAAAGGACTCACCATTCCATTATCTTGGTCAGCAAAATTTCAAAGAAAAATTTTGTTCTTTGCTTTAAAAGAAGACACTTTGTTCTTACTGATATACCAAAATTCAGGGGGCTAAAGAGATAATTCATACCCTGGAACAGTTTTAATAGATACTAAGAGAGACATATGTATTTTCTTATTCCATGACCAGCTTAACATCTTCCAATTATATCTTGCTGTTGTTATTTCTGTCCACATAGTTTTCCACATCTGTCACAATGAGAAGCCATACAGATTCAATGAATTAAATATTTTGAGTCAATCACATTAAAAGTTGTCATTAACCAGGAATCATACAAAAATTCATCTGATATTCTGTACCACAACTTTTGCATGAAATGGACTGATCTACAAGTACTATCTAGAATTTAGACAGGGCCAATGACTTTCTTCACTGATCACTGTATTTTTTTGCCTACATATATAGGAAGAGTATGAAAATGCTAAATTTAATGTTCAACCTGCATTAAAAAAGATCTTCATCCAAGTGAAAACAATAATTGGGTTCTAGGTATAACTAGCTGGATAATGTAGGTCTAAAATTAATAAGGGAAAAAACATCTATTTCTCACAGATGATAAACCTGAGTAAGCCATTTACTTTCCAAACAGAAGGAAAAGTCAAAAACTAGAGCACAGATGCTCTTGAGTGCACTGTGCTTTAAAAGTCTGCTTCTTCCTTCCTTTTGAAGCAAAAGCAGGAAATGACAATTGCCCCTAACAGTGTACAGAAAAGCCTAGGTATATGATTGTTCTATATCCATTAAAATAAAGAGCTCAGGAGTACTTCAGCTCAAGTTAATACCTGCTTGTGATTCTATGTTACAGTATAATCAGGTATGGTACCCATTAAAGGTGTCGATAATAACATTCCCTAATATTATCAAATGCTGATGACTTTTGAAATAACAAATTAATATTAAAAGATGATTTCACTATGAATGATTATATAATCTTACCTGTGTATGTTATCTTGACCAGAAGGAACTACACCCAGGTTTGCAGCCTTCACTACCCTCTCAATTATGACAAGTCTCGTAGAGTTCTGTGGAGTAACAGCTATTGTAGTAGAAGTCTCATTCATTCCTGTCAGCATCCCTGAAACATTAAATATTTCTTTATGAATGTTTTTAAAATTTTCTTGCTTATTAAGCCTAAAACCAAAGAAAGAGACTTCTAAACACAAAAAGCACATTCGCATTAAAAGTTAATTTATTGAGAAAACAAGTTTATAAGAAATTACAAAAGTATATTAAAGTATTGCTTGCAATGCCCTATTATTAGAAACAAATTACTAATACCTGAGCAATTATATGTGTGATACTAACACAACTGTGATGCCAGGATGTTTCTTTTAAAAAAAACCATAACTTAAATGAATAATGTAATCACAGGCATGAAATACTAAGTAAGACTGATTTGGGAAGGTCCAGCTTAAGTAAGACTACACACAAAGACACCTTCTAAACTGTCAACCTTTAAGCTAGTGCATTTAGTTATAACTTCTCATCAAACTGTTAAAAATATCAGCACAAAATGGAGCAGAAATATCAAGATTACATCCCAACACAAGACAATGAAAAAAAAGTAAAGCAGAACATGTTGTGCAAGTACATTTTAACAAAAAAACCCACTTTTATATCAACATCCATTGTTTAGAAGAATGACTTGCCAGACACTTCTTTTGATTAAAACCCTACAGCAACTACGACTTAACACCGTGTATTTTTATGCTATATTTAAAGGCTGAAAATGTAGATGAACAATGGAGCACAGTACTCCAGGCAGAAATATGAAGCATCTGAAATCCACGATAACATTAACAATGGAAACAATGCAAAAGTCTCAAAAGGCTAATATTTTAGGGTTGCACATTCAGTTCTAACCCAAAGCAAATGGCAGTAAGATGCTTAATAGAGCAATTAAAAAAATAAATCCAACATTTTAAAGCACTAGAATGTGCATTAGCTGCTGTCAGAAAATAAGGAATATCAAAGTAAAAATGGAAGAGCTCTTAAGTAAATGATGGTATATTTTTTAACATGATCTGCTCTTTAAGTGAACAAAAATAAGCACACAACTTCTGTAAAGATCAGCTTTGTCTCGGAAATAAAACTTTCTGTTTCAAATTGTTTAACTTCACTATCAGGTAAAAGCTTTAAAAACTACATATGCAGACAAAAACTGCTTTTAAGCAGAGCACAGGGACTGACATAACACTGCTGAGAGATGTGTGTACTCATTTAGGATTTAAACCTTCTCCATTAAGCTCTATTGAAGAGCAAATGCTGAATAAATGAATGCAACTATGTTTATGTTAAAAGCCTGTTTCCCGCAGCATGTAATTAAAGGAAATGTTGTACAAAGCCAGTACTTTTGTCAAGCTCCTGTAAATGGAAAGATGGATAGCACTCAGAGAAGTGAATGCATTGCTTCATATTTAACCTTAACACTCTTGTCATTAATGGTTTGTCTAACTTGTTCTATAAAAGACAAGGTACTGCTCCATTGAAGTAAAATTAAAAAAATCAACTAAACCATGCTTTTCAGAACAGAAGATTCATTATTGTCGACTAATGTATTGGCATAAAGCAAAGTAACATCCTATCAAGTAAGGCACACATTCAATCTGCCTTTTCACCCCCCTTTATTTTTAACTCATGCTGTTTTATTGTTATAGGCAATTTGTACCACTCAGCATGACAGTGTAAACTGAATCAAGATTAATTTACATGCAAAAGAACACTTAGGAGAGCAGCATGGTAAGCAAATGTATTGTCTCGATTGCCGAGGTGGAAAAGAACCTGGAAAGAAAAAAGGGTGCTCTAATTAAGGGGCATCAAATATGATTGCTTGTAGCAGTCAAGGGCCAGAAAATTGTAAATGTCCAACCATTTAAAGAATAAGCATCTTGCCTGCTAGGAGGACAAGTTGTATATATAAATCTTAATAAAATTAGGTAAACAATTTGTTTACTTAACCAAGGTGTTTGGTTTTTGTTTGTTTGGGGTTTTTTTAAAAAATTGTGAATCAGGTATACACTTACAGAAAAATGTGACAAAATTATTTAAAAACACATCAGGGAGGGGTGGGGGAGTGGGGCAGGAATAGTTTTTATACTTAAAGTAGTTTTAACTAGCTATAATAAAAACACCTTCATAAAAATTCTGATTAATATCCAGCTGTAACAATTGCATGCCACCTTCAATACCGCTTGAAACATGAGAATATAAGAAAACTCGAGTCAGAACACAGAGCAGCAATTAATCTGGGTTAACTAACTGATACAATAAATAACTGTACATACTTTTAAAAATAAAAGGAACAGAAATTGGAAAAATTACACAGTAGGTAGCAAGGTATGTTAGCTACCAGACTAGTCCTATTTTGAGGTAAGGCAAGGACTTTAAAAACAGAAGAACAGTCAAAATTTGGATACAGGGATCCCAACAGTACGTGTCTCACTCATACAGAATTCCTGGTACAGAAACTGGTCCTTTCATGGGGATGTGTTGTACAGGGTATAAAATCCCGAGGCCTCAAGATCAGTAAAAATATTTAACCAGAAAGGTAAAGAGTAGTTTGACAATACCATTTTTATCTGCTGCTTCCAAATTATCAATCACAACATCAATTTCTAATTCAGCTGCTGCTCTGGGGAATTACGTTACTGGAGGATTCCCTAGCTCAGGAGGGAAGGGAACATGGTGTAATGAGGCTAACTGTATCATGTGCTGTACGTGAATAAATCCAGATTTTGAGGTCCTGTCGCTACCACTAGATAACCTTCACAGCCATGAATATTCAATAACCTGCCTGTTTCCCTCTCCTTATGCCATCAGGAAGAATATGGACATATACAAATGTAACAGCCAATGCAAAACAGCAGAGCGTAATTGAGTAAAGATGTGTAGCAATGAATTGTCTTCTACATAGCAGTATAATACCAGCTATTTCCTCTTTAGCATTCTTATTAGGTTACACATGCAATTTAGATGTAAAAATCCTCAAAACCCATGCATATTTTCATTCTCCTCCAATACAATCTTGCATTTCTAATATTCTCCTCATTCTTTCACTATTTTTTACCTATTTGTTTTGATTGCAAATAAAATAAGGCATCTCCAGGTACAAGACCTGAAATATGTCCAAAAATGAAAAAAAAGCAAATCCAAAACCAAAAAACAGGAAAAAGCACGATAAGTGAAAACCAGTTATATAAATCAGATTCATTTGGAAAATACAGACAAATCTAATTTAAACACAAAATAGAATAAAATGAATCAACTTCTAAATTGCCATGCATTTATTATTGTAATTTGGATTTTTTGTTTAGCAAGATGATATAGTCATTCTCCCCAAATGCTTGCCGCTCCTAGATCTTTAATAAATACTTATGTAAAATGTAGAACTGAGACCTCTATTACCATGAACATTCTAAAAAAAAGGTATGTATAAGAAAAAAAAGATGCAAAAAAAAGGTTTTTAAACCTGTGGTAAATTTACCAGCATCAAGTCCTGCATCAAAGAATGAATTCAGGAAGACAGAGAGAGCAATACAGAAATGCCAAGAGACCTTCACAGATTCACAAATACTTCATATAAACAAATTTTCAAATAGCTTTATTCAGAGTAGCCTTTCTGCTCTATTAAACATAGCAAACAGCTGCCAGATTTATTCAGACAAATAATCAACAACCATAGAAGTAAAATGGCAGAAGAAAAAGGAATTTTGGCAACAACTCCACAGAGGACCACAGCTATTCTCCAAGTACACTTCTTCTATGTGCTCGTGGTTCTGTATGGTCAGTCAGGAGGAAAAAAACCCCTCAGTCACAGTAAAATGTATAAAAACTCTATCAAAATATCACAAAGCAAGCAAATAAAAAAAATGAGGAGGGGGGTATATGGGGATGGGGAGGGTGGGAATGGGGTGAGAAGCACAGTAATCTGTGTTCCTTTCACTGTAACCTCAGCTACAATTTTTAGAAAGGAACAGTTTAGAATAAATGTGCCACGGCCTCATTTGATCACTCACCTTGGACTGCTGAGCAGGTATAAAGCCGAGAGGCAGACTTTAGCCAGCAAAGGGTAAGAACAGCAAGTAAGTATCAGTTGGTTAAGAAAACAATGCACAATCCTAACTTTTCACTGCA
The DNA here is from genome assembly GCF_000747805.2 of Chaetura pelagica. NCBI lineage: Eukaryota > Metazoa > Chordata > Aves > Apodiformes > Apodidae > Chaetura > Chaetura pelagica. Next base: position 7,038,429 of record NW_009954567.1, on the reverse strand, counting down.
GCCCTAAGCTTAACTGAAAATGATCTCACCAATATTTAAACTACTTTCCTAATAGCTAACAAATACAAAAGCAAGAAATGCTCAAAAGCAGTAATTAATAACACATAGCATTACTCATTGTTGTTCTTGACTGCTTGATGGATATACTGAGTTTCTGAGCCTTACCCAGCAATGAGACAGGATCCCATGGGTATAATCTCGTCTCAGCGTGAAGAGATTTACACATGTAAACCCCATACATTGAGGTAGATGAGCAAACACTATTACATATCAATGCATCCAAAATGTAACAGTTTATATTTTAAATTATCCAAGAATCATACCCAATTTAAGGGTAGCAGTATGGACCGTTACATTTAACACACAAAGCTTAGTTTTCTCTAATTATTTTGTATAAAATATTCAAGTCACAAAAGCTCTTACAGAGTTTTGTGTTTGGACTAGCATCAAAACTTACATTCTTTAAAGATGCAACATCAGAAGTATGCAGAAGTATATAAAATATATCACTGTTCTAAAACAGTATTGCAGCAAGAATGTATTTTTAACTGAACTGTTTGAAAAGAAATAAATTAAAATAATCTTCAAAGTAGCTGAGGAACAGGTGCACTAGAGGTATTTAAAAGTAGCCTTAGAATAAAGATGAGTAAAGACAGACACCATACCAAAGTATATTTGGTTTATTTTCTTGAGCTGGGGTTCCAACTGTCTGCTTTACTGCTAGCACGAAAGACTTCACATTTCCTGAGAGGTAGCTAAAACTCTGAGCCAAAAGACTGCTTCAGTGTAAAGGGTGGGCACTTAAAAGCAAACTGTCTATGCTTAAAAGGGCACACTGAAAAGTTGTGAAATATCTCTGCACAACCTTCTAAAATATTTAAAAATAAAATAATTAGTATCAGACAGAATACTAACAGAGACTATTCTAGAAATATGCTTTACACTTGGAAACTGAAAGGCACACAGCCCCTTCTCATCCAAATCCATTTATTGAAGCTACTGAAATATTTCTCACCTTGCTCCTTCTTAAAGTCTTTCTCGGACATAGTGACTGGCAAAAGCAGTTCTCCAACTGGGGGCTGAATGTTAACATTGAAATGATCATCCTTTGTGCTAGGAAAAAAGAAATTACAGGTAAACAAACAAGTGATTCAACATAGATTAATATACACACATGGGCCCCAAATTTACCACGGAATACATAAACAGTGTAAGAATTACCTGCATGATTTCTACCTTGCTAATCCAAAAGGCTGCTAATTTCTTACATCAGTAAAGCTGATCCATTTTCTCCAGTATAATCATAGTATTAACACAGTATGCATGCTCCTGTATTTCTAAAAATGTAACTTCTACTCTTATTAGAGAGTTTATTTGTAATCTGTGTGGCATCACATGCAAACAAAATGCAAAAGACAAATTATTATGCATTTTACAATTCCTTTGAAAGAACTGTTATTCACAAATCCTGTCACCAGCAACAGCCCAAGAAATAGGTCTAAACCTAAGAAAGGTGTAATTTCAGACAAAAAAGATTATTATTGTCTGAATAACAAAACAAACTGAACTATACATTTGGGAGTAAAAAATAAATATACTTAATAATTGCAACTTTGTACCATTTTGTATATTTAGACAAAAACATACAGCATACTGATAGATGTAAAACCACAGTGGAAAACTGCAGAATTTGAGGCAGTTTTTGTAATGGCAGAGAGTTAAAAAAATAACCATTGGTATTAGCATACTACTATCAAATACTGTAGATTCCTCCTTTAGAAATAAATACTTAAGAAATAAATACAGTGAACTTGCTCTCCCTATTCATTCAATTCTGCGAGTTTCCAACTATCTCATCTTGTAGTTCTCCAAGTCTACAGAAATTCAAGATTCATTCACCGTACTGTGTTTGATTGACTAACTATACTGTCAGACATTTTACATCCAGTCAGAATCTCTGGTATTGTTTTGAGGCATGAGGAATTTTTAGAAAAGAATGCTTTTTTTTTTTTTTTGCTGATGTATCAACTATTGTTCCATACATACTGATTGATGGCACATCTCTGATATACTACTTAAATACAATAGTAAAAGCATTCAAATGGAAAACATAGTTAATTAATTATTTTTCATGTTATTTAAATGAACCTCAAACATTTGATACTGATTTTAATTCTGAAATAAGATAGACTGATGGAAAAAAACAGCACTAGATAAGTAACAGAAAACAAGTGACTCGCTCCCAAAAACACATGATAAGCCACCTGAAAACAGGAAACCATTTTATGGAGTACTTACAATAATCACGTACTTTCACAAGCAAATGCTTAGGAACTAGCACATTCTTACTTGCTGACTTGTGATGTGTTACGATTATGCTTATGGATGCAAATTCAAGCACGGGCTTTTCAAACAAAATTCAGTATTAATGCTAACTTTGTTGAAAATTATTATTTAGTAAAAGAACAGTGAATCAATCTCCTCAAACCTGGCTGGTGTTTCCTTTACTAAGAGTCATTTATGAAATGCTGCTTAAAAAAATTTCCTTTACTAATGAATTCTTACTTTTCCTTATACTCCTTTAAATACCATCCATCTCTAAAGTCACTAGCATACTAAAAGAGGAGGGACTGTTTGACTGGCTAGCCTGATCAAGTGCACGGCTTCTTTTTACTGATCTGAATCTCTTTTAATACATCTTTATATTAGAGATCTAGTAATAGCTAATTTAACAGAAGTAGTTTCATCGTTCCATAGAACAGTCCAGATTGGAAGAGGCATCTGGAAATCACCTGGTCCTACCTCTTGCTCAACCCAGGGCCACTTTTCCATTTGAGCTCTGAGTATCTCCAAACATGGAGATTTCATCAGGGTAAGTTTAATAATAAAATTGAGCCTTGCATTACAACTACATCATTTTTCCCAATACCTAATGAACTAAATTCTAATGCATGTATGTTATTTATTTATACTTTGAATACAAAAACTGCAGAAGTGTTCTGAAGCTTGAACATTACGAATCTAGCAGACGATTGGTTTAAGCTTCACTGAAACACCTCTCAGGAGGTATTGTTCTTACTTTCCTGGAAGTTCAAGAAACTTATCAGAAAAAACCAAAACAAAGCAGTGTTTCTCAAGCCAAGAAAACACAAATGTTTTTAGATTTTAAAAATGACAGATTGCATTTTCTGGTGTTCACGAGTACAACTCATCAGTTATATCCTTAGTGGAACATGCATGCTGAATGAGAAGCATTCAGGAAGCTCTAAAAGAACTAAATAAATAGGGATGTCTGAGAACAAACGGTACCTGGCCACTGGTTTGTGAAATCTGTTTTGTATCTAATTGTGAACTCAGGAGCAAATGTTAGACAACATTACTCTTACTGTTGCCTTAATAACTGCTAAAATGTACATACTGTATTTTTAAAAGACACCACTTTCATGTTCTAATTCCAAAGATCACATTAATTTATCTTCTTAGGTACCCAGTTATGATGAACAAATGAGAGATCATAATGCAACCACAGAAACACAGGGAGATTTACCATTGCCCTGATAAGCGATACCACAAGACTAACATTCAATCCTTTAGCAGACATACAGTCTTAACTCTTCTTCAGACGGCTGCAGTGGCAGCAGCTAGCACCTGTTATTTGAAACCAGCATCCATTTTTCTTATTCCCTCTCTCTTAATTTTTTTTAAAGCATTCGCTCCAAAGGGCTCCTGGGAAAAAAGTTCTCTGCCATAAAAAAAACTTGATGACAGTGACGGCGATATCTTTAAAACTAATACAAATAATATTACTTGTAAATGAGCTAAGATCTTGCAATGGCAGTCTTTAAAGTCTTAATTTTCAAAGCTTAAAAAAAATTATTATTCTAATAAGAGGCTGGGGAATATTCTTCTTGCTAATTATATTATCCTTTTTTGTTTCCTCCTAGTAGCTGCTTGACCCAGAATAAATCTATCCAAAACCAGCTCAGTATTTTTGTCTTGCATCCAAAAAATCTCCACAGATGATAACAAAAAGAATGGAAGAGGAAAAGCAACAAACAAAAAGTTTCTGCAAAATATGGGATGAAGAGTATGGAAGACTTTGCTCATAGTTTTGCTGAAGAGAGGAAAAGGAGCATCCTGCTTTTACAAGAAAAAAGGCCAGGGTGATAGAAGAAATGAGAGTACTTGTTCATGACCTGCCTTGCTTTTTCCTGGTCAGTTATCTATCTCGATACAATTGCTTTCTGGAACTGGACCAACTGACTACTTTAGAGTAATGAAGTAAAGTGAAGAGTACCAGACTGCTTGTCTTAATATCCAACACCTGTAAACAACTTAGTGACCTGCTGACAAAGCACAAGAGAATGAAACAGCAAAAAACAAGTGAATATGCAAGTGACAGTGATGCAGTTCTGCATTTCTAACATTAGCTTTTAATATATTCCATATTTTACAAGATATATTCCATAACATATTCTACTACACAATTTTAATCAGATGCTTTTGTGCAAGCATCTATACCTGAATGCATGCTTGAGCTCAATACAAATACTGACCATTACCCAACTGATCCTCTTCTGTTATGTCTCTTTGCAGGTAGAATTTCTGCTTAGCAAGATTCCTCTATCAACACACAGTAAGGTAAGAGAATTTCACACTGTAAAAAAATCTCTTCCTTGGAAAACAAAATTTAGAGCAAAATCTTTTACAATAAGGTAGAACAAGGCTTTCAAATCTCATTCATGGAATTCACTTCATTTAAGAAAATGCTGTATTCCTCCTGCTACACTAAATTCTCCTGGAGTAATCAGCAAAACACGCTCTTTATACAGTCCAGGGCAAATTAGGTGAACAGCTTTCTCTTTTTTTCAGCATAATAACAGTAGAAGATGAGGTAACTCAAGGACTAGAATCAGCTGTCTCAGGAAGTGGTTGACTTACCATTACTGGAGGTATTTAAAAGACATGTAGATGTCACACTCAGAGAAACAGGTCAGCATTAGACTTAGCAGTGTTGGGTTTATGGTTGGACTCAATGGTCTTAATGTTTTTTTCCAACGGAAATGATTCTGCTTCTATATATATAGGGGGTCCCAGCTTTTCTAACACTGAGACACAGGAAATGCCAACGTAAGGTAAACAGACCATGCTTGTAAGCAGCTCTGTCATATGTCACACTATTTTTCCCCAAGCTCACTACTCTGAGGAAGAATGGAAGGCACAGAAATCGTTGCTTTCATTTCACTTGTCTTTCTTCTTGGGAGCTCTGTTTGTGCTCTTTGCACTTAAACCTTGAGAACACCAGGGGAAGGTGCATGGCATGGCCACGTTCCCTATGCCAAGTTGTTTCAAAGAGAGCTAAACAACATCCTGCATACTTTTCAAAAGAATGAGGAGAAGATAACAGCTTCTCCCTAAATTAATTTTATCTCCAAGTTGTGGTTCTTTCATGGCTTTGGAAAGAGTTAAGAGAAATTGGGAAGAGAAAAAAAAAATAATAGGAAAGACTAGGTAAAGACAAGCTTCCTTCTGAAGCTCTCAATGTTGCAAAGAACATATCACCCCTTCCCCTTTAGTCTCTCACTGTGCACCTACAAGAAGCTGGAGATTTGCCTTCTAAGTTTTGCATTTGTAGACAAGAATATGAAATGCTAAATACACAAAATACGATAAGGGCATCTATGTTGTAATCCTCTGTCTCTGCAACTTTGCTTGCCCTTCTTCTCTAGGGATTCAAATGTCTTCATTCCAAGGATCCAAGGCCAAATTCTGACCTGGCAAAGCTCCCAGATCTTTGTTCAGACATGTAAAGAAACTGGTAAGCTTTGAGAAAGATCTGAGAATATCTGAAAAGTAAAGACATGCAAGATAATAAAGACAAGAGACAGTAGTAGGATTATTAAAACAATTACTGGGATCTCAAGGATACAAGAAATAACACACCAAAAAATCTGACAAGGAAAAAAAGAATTCCAGTCAGTAGACTACTGCAATTAGTAACATAAAGGAACCATTCCAACATTTCTTCTTGCTCACTGATGCCAACTTCTTAGTAGAGGCAGAGGCCTTTTACTGGGATGGTAAATACACCAATGCATAACTAGGATTCAACAAACTACCAGACTACCTTGCATGTGAGTTAGCTGTGTATAACCTGCTTGCAGAACAAAGTAATCTCAAAAGAAAAAGTAATGCTCATGAAAATCTTTTAATAGACTAAGTTCCTCCACTTATTCCTCTTTAACTTTCTGCTTGAGATCCATTATTGTGCAGAACATCAGTGTGACTGAAGTTGTGTGCCTCTGCAAGGAGATGGCACAAGAAAAAAAGCAATGAAGAGAAGTTCTCATTTGAAATACACAGTGAGCATAATAATACATATTCTAAAAAAAATGCATTAGGCATAGTTCTCAAGGCATTTCACCTATTTTTAAATAGATGTGTGATCTTGGTAAGCTTTGCTTAATAAAACTAGTATTTACAAAGGAGGTCCTTCAAAGTTCAGTCTTTTGAACCTCTGGACTGCAGTTTCTCCTTCACTGTCCTTGATTTACACAACAAATTCAGAAAGAGATCTAAATATTTTATTGCTCATGTTAGTTTTTGTCTTTATACAGTTTGTATTTATTGAACCACCAGTACAACGGCACATCCCCAAGCAGAAAGGCAGTGTTTGCTATGCAAAACACACAGTCCATGACTGGCATCTAAGACCAATTGATCTACCCATTACCACTATCTCCCTACCCCCACAAGCTTTACTACAAAGCTATTGATTTAAACACTGCCGATCGGTTTCCATTTTCTGATTTTGGGCAGGCCAATTAAGAAAGTGAGTAATTGTGATTACACTGCTTCAGGATCAATTACATTTGATGCAAGACAAAGTGCTTCTCTTAGAACGACATAAAGAAAATTGTTATGATCAGGAACACTTTACTGCTGAATACGCTTGCAAGAAAAATGCAAAATAACTGACAATGTTTTTCATAAAGATATGTTACCAGGAAACACAAGAATATCGACACCTTTGTGTGCAAGGTATTTCAACTACATTTTGACAACCTTGTATAATTCATTTCTCATTTTGGATGGAAGATTTTTTAAGAAGTATGACAAGATAAAAAGACTGCAGCTCAGTTGTCTGAGACATCACCCGCAAAACATCACACTGCACAATTTTAACACTAAAATAGCAAATTTAATGCAAAAAGCATTCTACCCATCTTTATACCATTTTCTAAGAACTAATGGCAAAGAGAAAGGCCTTATCAATTAGCAAGAGAACAAAGTAAGCAATTCCTATTCTTAATTTAATTTTAAACTTAGCTTGAGCTTTGTCATTGGACTCACATTGTCCAAATCATTAAAATGAATACAACACTGAGGTCTGAGGCAAATCTATTTACAGTGATGTTACTCATAGTCTGGTAGGTGTTCAGGAATATTGATCTGTCTTGTTTGACTAATAGGAAAATAATAAACAATTACTAGGCAATGTTGGAGAAAGTAATCAGTTTTTATATATCACTAATACAGCAGACCTCCCAAAACATAAAGGTGATGATCTGCATAAAATCAATATGTTATGCTACATTGCTTATCCTCATCACTGCTAAGATTCTTAGCAATAAATGGTATGAGTTTGGAATAAAATAATTAGTATACTGAAAATATGTACTTGAAAGAAAAATATCTGCTCTATTTAAAAAACAATGTTCCTGCTTGATAAACTGAGCATATGTTATAAAAAACCCCCACAATTGCATGGCCTAGAAGGGAACAAACCAACCTAGTAACAGGAAACAATCCAAAGCTGTTTCCAAATTCCAGCAAACAGCATGCAGACCAACTACAACAATGTGACATGCATAAACTACATGCTGCAGACATCTTACTGGAGGTACTGAGATCTTTAATATGACTATGCATGCATATTTACTGTACAGGAAAAGGTTTGAGGAGTGGGAAAATAAAATCAGTAGTAAAAACTCCTTGCCCCTAAAACAAGAAATTTTATTTTAGCACTGGTTTATTTGGAGTTACTCAGGTAAATACTTTTTAAGATTTTCATGCTATCTTTAATAACTTGTGAGTTGTGCAAGTGGCATGTAGTATAAGTACACTAAATTTTCTACAGTATCCAACAAAGGGGCACAGAACTTTCTCAAGAGGGCTTACCCTAAACTGAAATGCAGCAACATGAGTGCTTTTCAATATCCTTTTTTTGTGCAGAAGATAGAAAGTGATGCTTCTTGCAAAAAAACTCAAATGAAGAACAAAAAAGAATCATACCTTCGCATAGTTTCAAATACTATTTAAGCTCCAACAGGTCTTACATGGTGCCTAGCTCTTCCCCGTCTGTTAATTCCTGATATTTGGACACTGCCACTGTAATTTATTCCTGCTTCCAAATGCTAATCACTAACAAGAGTTCTCACTGGGTGACCTGGTTCTCTGCTAGCCTGGAATGCAACAGGAACTTATACAAAGGAGGATCTTAAGTGTGCCATTAATACACATAAGAAGTGTAAACCAAGTATATAAGACAAAATCTAGTTGGTCAGTCAGTTACTTGTTTTCATTCTCTAATAGTTATCTACAGCATAATGAATAAGTTCCTTTGGTTAGCATATTTTGGACTCAGTTTCATGCAATCATGTCACCTAAGTCACAAACAGCCATAGTAAGCACTTGAGGTGGTAAAATTGCTCACACTATAAGTTTTTTTAATTTGTGACTTCTTACAAGGAAGAACACACACACACAAAACACTCGATCTGACTAGTCAGACCTGACTGCCCCCTTCAATGTGCTGTTATTAAGAAGAATCCCAAGAAGAGGGCAAAAAAATAAAAATAAAGTTCAGGAATGGAGAAGTAATTGTAAATCACAAGAGGAGTTAATGTTTCTACTTGGTATCACTTACACCAAGAGAAAAACATGATCTTGCAAACAAAACCTGTCAAAGAGTTTTTGAACTTACACATGTGACTACAAACCTAGATTTGAGCTTACCATCAAATCTGTGTTTTTTAGAATCAAGTGCGTAAAAAAATTTGGAAGACTGGAGTAAACTGATAATCCTTGTAAGAGTAAAATGGAGCACTAATTATGTCTTATTTATCTAAAAACATCTTGGGTATACATCATGTTTTGAACTGCTGTTCAATTCTTTATATAGCTAACAAACAGTAAGTCTGCCACTGCGAAATAAACTTCTGATATACAATGGTTTTGCATTTGAAGAGTTAAAAACTACCCTCCCTCCCCAAGAACTCACCATAATTCGAAACTGGCCGTCTGAGTAGAATCACAGAAGTCTATACCCATTGAAACAGTAATGGATCCTGCAGGCTCAAGGTACTCTACATGAAAACATTTTGAACAGGTAAAGTACACATGTAAAAACACACAGAACATCCAAGTCTTACATAATTAGAAAACCTACACTAAAAAAAAATCCTCCATAAAAAAAGAGCCAATAATTGTACTTTTATTTCTATTTCAAAATGTCACACATGCATGTCTAAGTGTCTTGGATGCCCCCTTCCCAGATAGTGCACAAGAAATGTTGCCATTTCAATCCGACAGCTCTTCTGTTAACAAAATAGAGATTTGTATTGGAAAAGCTAGGAAAACTATTTACAGAAAACATATATTGAAGTTACACCCTTTTACTTGTGTGCAGATCGTAATTTCCAGTAATATCAGTATAGTAAAACACAAATACAGTAAAACACAACAATCATTTGAGGGTAAAGAGGCTCTACAGAGAGACTTGGACAAGTTAGATCGATGGGCTGAAATCAACTGTATGATGTTCAACAAGGCCAAGTGCTGGGTCCTGCACTTAGGCCACAACAACCCCATGCAATGCTACTGGCTGGAGGAAGAGCATTTGGAAAGCTGCTGCCCAGCAGAAAGGACCTGGGGGTTCTGATCGATAAGCAGCTGAACATGAGCCAACAGTGTGCCCAGGTGGCCGAGAAGGCGAAGAGCCTACTGGCCTGTATTAGGAATAGTGTGGCAGGTAGGACGAGGGCGGTGCTCATCCCTCTGTACTTGGCTTTGGTGAGGCCACACCTTGAACACTGTGTCCAGTTTTGGGCACCTCAATACAAGACAGACATTGAGGTGATGGATCATGCCCAAAGAAGGGCAATAAAGCTAGTAAGGGGCCTGGAGGACAAGTCTTATGAGGAGCAGCTGAGGTAACTGGGGCTATTTAGTCTGGAGAAAAGGAGGCTGAGGGGAGACCTCACTGCCCTCTACAACTACCTGAAAGGATGTTGTAAAGAGGTAGGCACTGGTCTCTTCTCACAAGTAACTGGTGATAGAAGAAGAGGGAATGGCCTCAAGCTGTGCCAGGGGATGTTTAGACTGGCCATTAGGAAGAAGTTTTCACTGAAAGAGTTGTCAGACACTGGAAGATGCTGCCTAGGGAGGTGGTGGAGTCATCACTCCTGGATGTGTTTAAAAGTCATCTAGATGTGGTGCTGGGGGAGATGGCTTAATGCTAGATTGGTAGAGTAGGGTCCATGGTTGGACTCAATGATCTTGAAGACCTTTTCCAACCTAAGCGATTCTGTGACTGTGAAAATTTAATTATATTAAGATTCATTTCTAAAAAATATGGAAAAGATAAGGGACGACACAGTCAGGCAAAGACTAAACTAATACTGTGGAATTAATAGAAAAAGTCTTTCAAGAAAAAAAGTCTGTGTGAAGCATTGAAAGCTATCAGATTCCACCTCAAAATTCAGAGTACGTTTTACCAAAGTCTTCATGTTTTTAGACAGGGTTTCAAAGACAACCAGTCAATAAGAAAATACTGTGCCCAGGAACACAGGTGAAATAATTTGGCCCATTTCTACTGGCAAAATCAAGACAATTACCAATATTAATTGCAGTGATGGAGGCAAAACTAGATGTCTGCTCTAGTAGGAATACCTTTCTACACTGACACTTCTTCTATTGGTTCCACGGGGCAAATTATGTGTTTTGCAAATGCTGGAAACAAAAAGGGTGGTAAAAACAGGGCATATTAACTGATTTCTAGATAAAGAGACAAAGAACACAGAAAAGTTGCATTCAAGCAAGAACATTTTTTGAAGGGACTACAGAGGATATACAGCTTATTTTCTGCAGAAGAAATCAACAGCTTCACAGGATAGATACCACAATAATGTCTTTCTTGGGGAAATAAACAGTGGGACTGGATAGTACTGTGTTATGGAACTCAAGAAACCTGAACTGGGTAACTTATTAATTCCATATTTTTTCATGGTTTTTATGTGAGAGAAGTGAATGCTACTGTTCACTGACCATTATTGTGAGTACAGTATGTCCTGATCTGATCTGTAGTATTAGTAGCTTTCTGCCTGTAAAACTTTTGTGACTTTATTTATTCAAATGTTTAAAGGGAAGGACAGAAAATTAGGCTGATGGTCAAAACTAACTTGAAATCAGAACTCTGCACTGGAGTTCTTATCTTGAAAAATAAAACACTGAACAGTTTCCTTATCACAAAAATTAATATATTTCCTAAAAATAACTGTCCTGATCAAGCCTGTATCTTTCTAGAAAAGTAAATATTTCTAAAATGTTAGCTTTGAAACAAAGTGTAGAATTGTACAATTGCTTCTGTAGCTATTTGGTGTAGATCTGCACAGTCTTTAAAATGTAAAAAAAGTATTTCAACGGCATCCAGTAATTTAATACTACACATCTTTTTAACTAATGAAATCTTTACTTCACTGTTGTGCTTTATGAATACGTTATCAATTAATATAATAATGTTGCTCATTAGAAGACAAGAAATGCATCTAAAGAAAAGAAACTAGTATGAAAAAGAAGCATGTCTGTCTTTTCCACTTATATTATGAAACAGAGACACTTTTGTTTCTTCTGACTACATCACAACATCCTAAAGCAAAGAATGCTGATAAAAGAAAGCAGGCTATATGCACAGATGCTACCCTTGCATAACAGCTGCTATGATGAGTGTTGTTCTTTCTTGGGTTTTCTACTCTTTTCCACTAACAGAAATTTAGCACAAAATAATCCTGATCAAAAGGCAGAAAATAAAACATTTTAGGTGGGGACTAAACATAGCATTGTTTTCTAACTAGTCTAAAAAGCCACACTTGGAAGTATGTTAGATGCAAACTAGACTAAAACACACACTTGCACTCCACTGCCAAAAGTTCCCAAGGGAAATGAGAAAGCTCTGAGCGACCAAACTAAATAATACATCTACAAATGTTCTTTTAAGCTTGGAAAGAAAATAATTGTGAATATATAAATAAAACCCTCATTCTTAGTAGTAGTCTGTTATAGTTATGCCTGACTAAGGTAGTAAGAGAATGAAAGTCTCTGGGGAGAATTCAACAGGAGTTGACAGACGTGGTTGCCAGGCCACTTTCCATTACTTACCTGAAGTCCTGGCTAACTGGGGAGGTCCCAATGGCCTGGAGGGAAGCAAATGTAACACCCTTCTATAAGAAAGGCAGAAAGGAGGATCTGGGAAACTATAGACCTGTCAGTCTGACCTTGGTACCAGGAAAGGTCATGGAGCAGGTCATCCTGAGTGTTATAAGAAGTCATATAGAGGATAACCAGGGGATCAGGCCCAGTCAGCATGGGTTTGTGAAAGGCAGGTCCTGCCTGATGAACCCGATCTACATTTATAACCTGATGACCCGACTATTGGATGAGGGAAAGGCTGTGGGTATTGTCATTTGGACCTCCAAAAAGCATTTGATACAGTTCCCCATAGAACTCTCATAAAAAAACCTGGCTGCTCATGGCCTGGATGAGCACATGATCTGTTGGATCAAGCACTGGTTGGACAGTCGGGCCCAAAGAGTGGTGGTCAGTGGAGTCAAATCCAGCTGGGGCCAGTCACAAGTGGTGTTCCTCAGGGTTCAGTGTTGGGACTGTTTCTGTTTAACATCTTTATTGATGATCTTGATAAGGACATAGAGGGTATTATCAGTAAGTTTGCAGATGACACCAAGCTAGGCAGGAGTGTTGATCTGCATGAGGACAGAGAGGCTCTACAGAGAGACTTGGATAGATTAGATTGTTGGGCTAATGTTAATGGTCTGGGCTTCAACAAGGCCAAGTGCTGGGTCCTGCTCTTGGGCCACAACAACCCCAGGCAAGGCTGCAGGCTTGGGGAAGTGTGGCTGGAAAGTGTCTGGCAGGAAAGGACCTGGGGGTTCTCATTGACAAGCAGCTGAATATGAGCCCATATTGTGCCCAGGTGGCCAAGAAAGCCAATGGCATCCTGGCTTGTATTAGAAATAGTGTGACCAGCAGAAGCAGAGAGGTGATTGTCTCCTTGTACTCAGCACTTATGAGGCCTCGCCTGGAGTGTTGTGTCCAGCTTTGGGCACCTCAATTCAAGAGAGATATTGAGGTGCTGGATTGAGTACAGAGGAGGGCAATGAAGCTGGTGAAGGGCCTAGAGAATAAATCTTATGAAGAATGCTTGAAGGAGCTGGAAATGGTTAGTTTGAGAAGAGGAGGCTGAGGGGAGACCTCATCAGTCTCTTCAGCTGTCTGAAAGGGCATTGTGGAGAAGTTGGTGCTGGTCTCTTCTCACAGGTAATTAGCAACAGAACAGGAGGGAATGGCTTCAAGCTGTAACAGGGGAGGTTTAGACTGGACATGAGGAACAATTTTGTCACAGAAAGAGTGGTCTGACACTGGAATAGGCTGCCCTGGGAGGTGGTTGAGTCACCATCCCTGGATGTGTTTAAGGGTCATTTGGATGTGGTGTTGGTGGATGTGGTTTAGGGGAGAACTTAGTAGAGTAGGGATGATGGTTGGACTTGGTGATCCCAAGGGTCTTTTCCAACCTGAATAGTTCTTTGATCCTATGATTCTGTGAAATAATTTGAACAAGCAAGTAAGTTTTCTAGCATGGAAGTTCTGATGTAAGTAGTTATTTTCAAAGTCAGATAAAAATAGGGGAAAGTTGTATTACGCATGAATGTGTGTGTCTGTGTATAAACACATACATATGAGTGTATGTATAACTGCAAAACCACTCTTCTATATTTGAAATTTTGCAAGAGATTAAGATTCTGTATTTTAAAAGTTAGGATATGATTACCTATTGGATTAAACTCAAGCATCCTCATGCCTGGTAGTAGTTTCTTCTCCCCGATGTGAATATTTTCTATCTTCTGATCAGTTGTATTTGTTACTGTCACTTGCACAGGTATCATATGATCACCAAAAAGGCCTGGCTGTCTTGAGAAGTGATAATGAGCTGCTAATCCTTTTCCACTCATTCGATGAAGCAGTTCATGTCTTTTTGTTGGCACAGGGACTTGGGTAGTGACCTGTTAAGTACAAAACAACAGTTGGTGAATGGTGAAATTGAAGAACAGATAGAATTACAATTAAATATTGCACTTTTCACTCAGCTGGAGTGCATGCTTTCTAGTGGGAATCTTTGCAAACTAGAAACACGTAAGGACATATTAAAATCCATTAACAAATTGCAGTAATAGAGATCAGATAACAGAGCCTAAAAAGAACACTTCTAGTGTTGAGAAACAGCATCTTTAACTTTGTTGTATTTCATTCACTTTCCTTTATGAATCTGTTTTCAGTATTTTAACTCTACCATTATCATTAAATTAACAGAGGACTTGTAAAGACTTACAGTTAAAACAATGTTATTTCCAACAATAAGTCTCTCTCCATTCTATGTATAAGAACTGAACAGTGATCCCAAACCAACTGCATTCTATGAAAGTACAGTGAGAAATTGTCTTTTCCTTCTCTCCTTAAAACCATAAAATGTGTTGCCTGACAACTACACCACTTGCATACTAAAAAAGTAGTTTTATAGAGCAGAATGATGTTGTCACTTTTTAAACAGTCGTCCACTCCATCCTGTGTAAGTATCATGAATAAAAGACATTCAGTGTGCAAATTCAGAGAAGATACTGCTGATAAGGAAATCTGTAATCATGAGTTCAAAAGTGCAAAAGTAAGGAATATGCAGAAAACTCCAGAGAAGTGCATTTGAATCCTTTAAACAAGTTTTAAGGAAAGGCTAGGGAATTATATGAAAAATAACACCATACAAACAAAACACAAATGTTGAAATGTCAAATGCACAGCATGAAAAATCTCATTTGTCTGATAAATGCAATATGAGCTACTGAGCTTTACTGTGTATCTGTCAGATGTAGCTGCTGATCTTTTCCTACTGATGAGCGTCCATCTTCTCTTGCCCTACCCATAAAACCTTAATGTGTAACTAAGTGAAAGAGACAACTGCAAATAGCAGGATGTTCAAGACTCCAAGCAGCTAAGCAAGGAGAACTTTTATCTTGCCTTACTTACAAAACTCTTACAGCTAGTAAGGTTTTCCTGACTGCCACATTTAACATTGAGAGACTGATCTGAAGATTTAGTGAACACTTCCAGTAATATGGGAAGCTGGTAACAGCTGGGATTTAAACCCACAAGGTGCTACAGAAAGGAGAGAGTATCTGGAAAACCTAAGGCTGTAAACAATCCTGTTGAAAAACTTCAGAAGTTAGCAAGGACGTAACAAACCTGATCTTCACCTCTGAGCATCAGTCTCTGAATTGGAAGGCCATGCTAGTAATACCCATCACCTCATATGAGTATCTGTAAAGATGTGTAGAACTGTCAGCACTACATTGACGAGGGCTGAAGAAAACTGCACGAGGAACTGAGCGAGTTAGTATTCAGAGGTGGATTTGGAACCTGTATTAAGTTTCATACATACCACACTCCATGAAGAACAAATAATGAAGGAAGAAAGACAGAAAGACTTACTGTTCTCTCAAAACTCAATCCCCATGTGACTATAAATAAAACAAGATAAAGAGGATGTGATCAACAAACACCTCTGCAAAACTTCTACATCAGATTATGCTTCCAACTTTTACCTAGTCTTTTTTTCTCTAATGCACAAGAAGTCTGTTCACAAGGACATGTAAAGATAGGACAAGGGGTAACGGTTTTAAGAAAAGGGTAGTTTTAGGTTGGACATCAGGAAAAAGTTCTTTAATATGAGGGTGGTAGACCACTGGAACAGGTTGGCTAGAGAGGTGGTGGGAGCCCCATCCCTGGAGACATCAAGGTCAGGCTTGATAGGACTCTGAGCAACTTGTAGCTGGAAATGTCACTATTATTGTAGTATTACTTCTCATGTTTCAGTCATAACTTCAGTCATGAGTCTATTCATTTTTATTTTCAGTATATCATACAGAGCAGCAGACATGAAAAGTTCAGCAAGAATTAAGACGTTTTAACCATCTTCCTTCCCACTGAGCATTAATTTTCAGTTGCATTTTGCATGGCAGTATTATAAAGAAATAAAACGTATCTATGCTGAACAAAGGAATTTAATTCTGGAAAATTAGAATTGTTAAGTCCTCTATTTGTTATCAAAGGTTTTCAGCTGGCAAAGGCTGATGTGGTTGTAATGCAATGTATTTAATAATGGCATCAGTTTAATAATCGCAACAGAGGTTTTTTTTGTTTTGATTTTTTTTATCCATACATTTGCAATACTTAAGGAAACCCACAGGTTAGATACCAGAAATCACTCTGGAGTTAAAATAATCCTCCAAAGAGTTAACAGAACAAGAAGCATCATGTACCCAGGAGATAATCCCCTACAAATCTTACACAGCATATGTTTAAATAATAGAAGTCGTTTGTGTACCTTTGGATGGTTTATGAAAATAACCAATCAATTCTGCAGACACAACATTATTTCTAAAGGAAATCTATGTGACTCATGATGCCTGCAGATACACAGAGACAAACCACACATATTTTATCAGTTTATTACAGTAAGCAAATAAGCGTGGAATGAGAGTGCACATAACTGTCTACTTAACGCTTACTGAAACATTTATAAGAGCTGTTATCTCCCTAATAACAGACAGACAGTGTGCAATTTTAGAGAGGAGAAAAGCTTCATATTTTTTAACACTTCACTAAAAAGTAACTGAAGAGTGTAAAATGAAAAATACTCTGTGCAGTTAGCTGGTAATGGACCATATTATCAACTCAAGTTAGATTTATAGGATACAAACTAGTCACTAATAGTTATTTTATGACATAGCATGTCTGCTTTTTTGGGAGAAGATTATTAAGATTAAAATTGCAAAACTTTTTTTTTTTTTCCCCCAGCTGTTTAAAATTACAAGAACCGCCCCCCCCCATCCATCATTCCATTTTGACTGAAAGCCACCATGAATTAAAATGGCAGTGCAGGGACTCCACAGTGATATGTTATAGGAACACTGTATTGGTAGGAGTCAGACTGGTCCCTGTACCAACTGCACATGCTGAATGATGATCCATCACTCTAAAAGAAGCTACAGATATTTTAAAACTGCTTCTTATATAAGAACAAGATGGGCAACACCAAGATTTTGCTTTAGAAGTCCACCACTCATTAACCGTGTAAAGGAAAAGTGATCACTGATATAGTTTTGTCTTTATCAACAGAGCTGACTGGTTACAAACCACTAAATCCTCTGCACATGAACATGCTTCTTTTTGCCAGCTCAAGAAGTTCTTACTAAGTTTAAGTTAAAACAAAAAAACCTGTTTTCTATAATTATTTAAAAGAAAAAGCACTACAGGGGTTATTAAACCTACTAGAGGAAAAAGAGCTGACTTTCCTGTATGAAGTATTATTATTATTATTACCACCAAGCACAGAATTATGCTTTATGTCTTTTTTTTCCTTTTGTATTTGTTCCTTAGCTTAATAATGCCATAGTAATAAAAACAGATATTTTTTAAAATTTGTTCCTGATTCAGATATGTATACATATTTGGATAAAACATATATTATTGGAAAAAGAATAATTGCTTCCAAGAATTATTATAATTATAGGCCTATTCCCTAAATTACATTCTGTTAAAGCGGTGGACTGAATCATTTAATCTAAGTACCCCTTCTACTGCCCTCCTATTGGCAATATCCATGACATAATCCAAGAATGACCTACTGAGCTGTGAGAGCTATATCCTCTCTTATACTCACTTTAAGGCTATGCTCCGATAACTCCGCAACAGCTAAGAGGAGAAAGGCCATCATGTATCCCAACCACATTTACATGATCTTTCAACTGAAGCTATGGGAGCAACTTAACCATAATTTTATAGTACTAGAAGAAAGATGGAAAACCAGGCAAACAAAGGAAACACAACTACTGGCAAGAAACATTATATTAAGGATCTTTTGGTCCATTACCAGTTACATATTAGTCACAAAGCTATGTCTTCTCTACACAGTTCTCACAAAAAAAAATAATTCATAAAAATATGTAACAAAAAGCAAATAAAGAATTGCAGAAAGAATGTTAACATCCTACTCTGCATTATTTCAAGAGCCTGTAGCAAATCCCAGCATTAGAGCAACTTAAGTCAATAGACTGCTAAGCAAAGGGCTGCATCCCTCTGACAGGGAGCAGGGAAACCAAACAGCAAGCAAGAAAGCCCATATTTTTGGCAGTTTAGAAAAGCAACAGGATACCATGATTTAATTTGGACTAATTTATACATTAGTCAGACACCTGAGGATATCAGTCAAATTCTAGAAAATACTTAAAATAACTTTCCACTAAAGCCACACTTCACTGCTTGGCATCTACTAAATACCTTCTAAAAGCCATATCTGCTAGGAATTCCTTCAACTTCTAATATATCTTCCCACCCTTCTTTTTGCATTGTCACCAATTTCTAGGTTCTACACTTCACTATTTTTTTTTTATTTTTATTTTTAAATTTTTACTATTATATTTATATAGTCTCAAACAGGCATAAAATTATCCTTTCAAAGAGCAGGGTATTCAAGGTAGTCTGTAATCTAGAGATGATAAATATCTTCTCTAATATTAAATTATCAATTTTCTAATATTTTTATGATCCTTAGATTTTTCTATAGCTCCCTTGAAATACAACCAATTAGAAAGATTTCCAGTATCAAAAACTACTGCTCTTAGACCATAACAATAATAATGACACAAAAGGAACCAGAATTAGGCCTTAAACTGGAGTTCATGAACAGCAGAAAACTCTATTAATCCCACACCAGATTAATCAAGCATTTTTAAAACTGAGCATGCACTTGTTTCTTATTTTACATGTGACTGGCAGCCAGTGAGACAGAATGCATTTTACATGTATAATGGAGCTTAACATTTTATATTACATCCACACATATTTTTGTTTGAGATTTGGCATCCTTGCCTTTTCCTTCTGCTCAGCATAATGAATCACATGAATAATGAATGAAAATATTAGTGAAATCTTTTAAAGAGCCACAAAAGAAAAAAATTCTGTAGCAACAAAACAGGAATATTCTCATGATTGTTAGGATTATTATACAAAAGTGAAGGGCTGAACTTGGTGTCATAAATATGGGCCACAAACCCTGGTCAGAAGCGCACATAGTTCTGCACAGGGTATTCCAGGATCATCAGTGGACTACGGAAAGGGCTTAAACATCTCTTAAGGGAGAATTTTCTTTTAACTCCATTGGCAGAAAATGCCTATATTCAAGGCCTGAAACTGTTTCCCAGTGCAGGTTTCAACTTCTAAAATCAAAATCATGGTGATGAAATCAAGCAGCTTGGTATTTTAAACTGCTTTGCAACAGTCATTAAGTGTTTCAAGGAAAAGGCATTCTCCCAATATACAACAAAGTAACTAACTTCAATTTAGTGATTTAACCCTTCCACCAACCACGTAACTGAAAAGTCTGAGGATTAACTGAAACAGTTTAAGAATTAGAAAAACAGATTAAGATGGCAACCTCACCTTGTGTCTTAATTATGAATTCAAAATAGTGGATGTTGCCAAGAGGGATTAATATAGATGTTGGCATTGAGTCCAAATGACATCTCTGAAGTTCTTACAAAGAGTTTCTAATGTATTATTTTGATTTTGGCGAACAGCCAGTACTCTAGGGACCTCTTAAGTGAAAACACACTGAACTCTACTGGTTATAATGTTTAATTTTACAGCTGAAGTTGTACTATTTTAACAACTCCTGCACATCTGTTTCTTCCAACTGAAGCACCTAGTTAAAATTTTTCCCCAGACATTTTGTGTCAGGATAAGTGTATAATACAAATTGGAACACTTACTACAAATTATTACCTACAAGCCAAAGTGAACTCAGCGCATGTATTTATGACTGCTAAATTGTAAATTACATCTCTGCTGGTTAAATCAACTATATTTGAAACTTTGCCACTGTATTTTTGTTGAAGAATGCAATGTATTATTTTGGGCTCTATCAGGATGATCTTAATGCACAGTACTTAATGTGCAAGGACAAAAATCCAAAATCAACACGGAGCCTGCTGCACTTACACATCTATATTAGCAATTCCTCAGTGTGGGAGTAGAAACTCTGCATGCAGTGGAATATGCATACATGATATCAATGTGCCAATTTTTCCCAAGTTTTATTTCATTTTACACATAATGTTTTGACCTGAAAAGGATCTGTATTCCTTAGTCTGTGAAAATTACAGTTGACCTAACTGAGACCATTGCAAAAATACAGTTTTTCACATTTCATTTTCCTAAAGCTTCATGTTTTGGCTTTAAAAAGAAAGAAAAAAAATCGTCTGGTATCATTTGTAGTCTGTTAAGAGAGGTTTATTTACAACCAGCCACCTTCAGTTACTTTGTTTACATTCAAAAGCACACTTCTCTTTTTTGGACGTGGAAATTCATGGCATCAAATGAGTAATTCAGCTTCCATGAGGACACTTCTTTTCATGCCCATTAAGAAATGCCTCTCAACCCTATCCACACACAGCTCAGAGTAGTGTAAGCAACAACATGCACAGCATACTGCAAACAAAAAAACTCACCCTATGGATATGTCTAGTAAAGGCTCTACAGGCACAGATCCTGAATACAAGCAAGGTTCCTTCCCACCTTAATGATTCTATGATTCTGTGTGATCTGTCTGGACTCCTGCAAGGCCATTGGCACAGTCCCCCTCAACAACTTTCTAAGTTGGAAAGATACGCGTTTGATGGGTGGACTGCTCAGTGGATAAGGAACTGGCTGGATGGTTGCATCCAGAGATACAAATACAGGCTGGGGGAGGTCACACTTGAGAGCCGCCCTGTGGAAAAAGACCTGGGGATACTAGTGGATCAAAAGCTGGACAGAAGCCACCAATGTGCAGCTGCAGCTCCGAAGGTCAACTCCATCCTGGGCTGCATCAAAGAAGTGTGGCCAGCAGATCGAGAGAGGTGATTCTGCCCCTCTACTCTGCCCTGGTCAGACCTCACCTCTAGGTCCAGCTAGCTCTGGTGCCCCCAGCACAAGAAAGATGTGGAGCTGTTGGAACGTGTCCAGAGAAGGGCCATGAAAATGATCTGAGGGCTGGCGCACCTCTCTTATGGGGACAGGCTGAGGGAGTTGGGGTTGTTCAGTTTGAAGAAGAGAAGACTCCCAAGGAGACCTTATACATACATACATACATATATATTAGAGCCTTCCAATACCTGAAAGGGGCCTATAATAAGGCTGGGGAAGACCTGTCCACTGAGCGAGTTTGTATTCAGAGATGGATTTGGAACATGCATTAAATTTCACATGTATCACACTGCATAAAGAACAAACAATGAAGGAAGAAAAGCAGGAAGACTTATCATTCCCTCAAAACCCAACCATTATATGACCATAATTAAAACAATACAAAGAGGATATGATTGAGCAAAAACATCTGCGAAACTATGATATTGCTCTGAAGTTCTGCTTTTTGTGCAATTCAAGCTTCTGTTAAGCACAGATCAATCAAGAAAAAAAGAACAAAAGCAACTTACACCTATTGTATCATATGTAAAATCATTAGCTGTAACTCAGAATGGTTTTGAGACCTCACCACAACTGCATGTTGAAATCCACAAGACCTCCTCCTCTGAGAAAGAAAGGGAGTTTCAATAAGTTGCTTTTAATAGGTTCTCTATAAATTCTAAATTTGGAGTGAAGAAATAAAAAATTCTGTTTCTTCATTTGAGATCAGCAGATTATGCCAATAAACATGCTTTAAATATATGGAATTATATAATTTAAAATTATAAAGCACCTCTAGAGTTTTCAGTGTCATTCTTCACTGCAAAAACACAAAACCCCCAAACTTAAATCAGCCATCTAAAAAAAACATATCCACAATCTATTACTTCAAGTAAAGGAAAGAGGCTTCTAAAGAACATATGTTACAATAGCATGAATCTTTGAATGCAGTTTGAAAAATTGTGGTTTTATTAATTTCCAGTTAAGAGCTTGAAAATTTTCTTCCTAATTTGATGCGTACTCCTTAGGATACTCAACATAGTCTCACAATGCTGTGCTGCAGGTGACAGATGCAAACATCTTAACATCAGGAAAATAAGTTTTCTACTTTACAAGTTTTATATATAATACTGTGCAAACAAATATGAAATATTTGTTAAACAGCTATCACATATATAGGTTTAAACAAAATAATTTTTGCTGCTCCCTAAAGAAAAAGGTATTAGGTATAAATTTGTGATGAACTGGCTGCTACATACAGTTAATATATTTTATAAGAGAAAATAATATCGACAGCCTTCTAGGTGCTGTATAAATCCACATTCTATTTCTATTACAATTCTGCTTTTGCAGTTAAGTAAACTTCTTCATAGGATCATCATTTAGTGTGACCCTCTGAAAAGAAAGTGAACACTGATTAGCACATTTTCTGGCACATGTCGTGTCTCTGTCACTAAACAATGTCTTAATTTTAAATTCTTGTTCAGAATCACTACTTTGACAACGACTGTCACTGTTCAAGGTCTGCACGAAGCTTCAAACTGCATATTATCACCCATTGACAAACTCGACATTTTATGAAGCGCCCATTCTCACACTGACTTATACTCCTTACCCTGTGTAAATAAGTAACAATTCATTTTATAACCTTGACTTTAAAGTCCAGCCCTTCCACCCTCTTTTTTCTTCTTCCAAAACAAGTGACAAAGAACAAGGAAGCTGATTGAAGGGGTCCATTATGTATCAACTTAAAGAAAGGCAAAGTGATTGATGAAACTAGCAGTCACCTTCACTGCTAGCTACTGCACCTGTATCCTTTTTGTCAAATGACCTGAAAATCCTGCTGACAGTTTAACATTCACCACAAGGATACACTCTCTAGTACTGTAGTTTTGAATATTTTTATTTGCTCAGAAATTCACAGGAACATATTTTCATGACAGAATAACACATTTAAAATTAGTAGCAATTCATATTTTCTTCCTGCATATCTTGTGTGCTTTCTAACAGTTTACTTGGCAAAACTATTAAATGATACTTGCCAGAAAGCTGGCATCCTACAGCTCCACTGCAGGTGTCACACAGTTAAATCATTGACATTACGATTGCAATTTCAGTAAAATTTGCCAATGGTGATAAAAGAATCTCAGATAACTTCTGTATCAGAAAAAGAAGCCAGTTTACAGTTCTCACACTAAGTTTCAGAGCTTTTCAGCAACAACTGTTTAAAAATATTTTTTTCTTTTTTAATTTTTTAAAATTATTTTTAAAATAATATGTCTACCTTAACACAATTCTGGGTTAGCAGATCAAGCAGAATTTCCTTTTAGGTTCAAAAAGATGATGAAAAATGCCAATCCTAAGCCATCCCTATGGTACTAGAGCTGGTCTACTACTCTCCGTATGAGATAAAATTTTCACTGGGAAAGTGACAATTGAGAGGCAGGAAAATCTCAAAAATGGTAACAAAAAAAGCTGCTTTACTCTTTGTGGGACACAGCACCATTTCCTTTGGGCATTTATTACCTGTTAAAAACCAATCTTTTGGTGAGTGGCAGTTCAGGGTTTTTGAGAGCAAGCTGCAATATTTCTTTGGGTCTGCAGAGTCATAATTAAAGCTGAACTGAGTGGAATTGGAGAGGGAAGGTCAGCGAGGTGCCGTATGAGAGATGAGGCTGGGCTGATGGGCACCAAATGAACAAATTATGATGGGCCCCACTCAATGTGATGAGGTCAAATGCTTGTTTCTACCCACTGACAGTTCAATTTCCCTGAAATGTCTCTCGGTTCTCTATGAGCTAATTATGAATGAAAAGTTATCAACTGCCCTCACCAAAAAGAGCTTTCTTGGAGCTTTTAATGTCAAAATATTGTTAGAAATGCATGCTGGCCCTGCTTTTTAGCCAAACAATATCCAGGATAACGAAAATACCACTGTCATCCTATATACTTTTTATCTGCAGTATAGATGTAAAACATTCCTCAACTATTATAAAACACATAAATAAGTTTTATAAAGCAAACTCACATTAACATTTGTTATCAAAACCGTGCTTATTATGATAACCGAGCTTATAACTTGGCATAACATAAACAACATACTTTGAAGTATTTCCATTTAACTATTAATTTCCAAGAAAATATTGCTGGATTTTTAAAGTACCAATGCTCAGCTGTATTCCAGCATCCAGATGACATTTCAGCACAACTCTAAAGCAACTGATAAAAATACATAGTTCTATCATGGAGCCTCAGTTTTCAGAGTAGTCTGATTGCCTTTGTGAAATACTATCTTTTGAAAATTCAAGTATGTATGGTAGCATATATTTCCAAAGTTTTAGATAAGCAGTAAACTGATAATTTTAAACAGACTATTACAGAAATCAGATCTTTCTAGTTAAACAAGAATAGAGAAGTGAACGGACTTATAAACTAGCAACTGAGAACTGAAGTGTCTGAGAAATTCCAAGCTACTTATCTGCATAGAGAGATAATTATGAAGGCTTTGTTTTTTGGCCACAATTACTTGCTACTTCAGAGTTAAGAAATTACAGTGGTATAGAGTTTCCATTCAGAATGTTACCTGGTTTCCCTTTATTACAAAGCTGTTCCTATTTGATATGCATACTCACAAGTCAGAAATTTTAAAGGAAACTCCTAGGAAGAGGTGATCAGAACTTTATTTTGCAATATATTTTTCTATTTATGCAAGTACTACCCATGTACGTGGCACTGCACAAGATAGGACTCCACAAAAGCATCAGTAACAACAACTTTTAAATTATACTAATACAGCTGCAGCACACATAGTTAAAATGGGATGTTAAAGTCTGATATACCTTGATTCATAAATTAAAATTATTTTTCAGATGTTAAGAATATCACATAAAATGAGTAGGGATAATTTAAAGGGAAATTTTTAAATCACTGTTGTTTAAAAATTCAATATAATTTTGAAGTTTAAAGAAACTGGCTAAAAAAAGCAACTGTAAAGAAGTATCAGAAAGAAATCTTTAATTACAAAGTTTGAAGCAGTTATCTATGTGTGTAGCATGTACAGCTATAATATAAACGTAAATGTAAAGGTTTTCAGTACAGCATAGTATTACATTTATCAATACAGCAGTTGCTGGCATTGTAGCTGGCATCTTATATTATTAGACACACTGTTGATCAAGTGTTACCACAACAACAAAAAAAACCCTGTGCTGCACAGTCTTCATGCTTAAGTACCACAATTAAGAATAGAGAAATGTAGTTCATTCATTTCAGGAAGTTGATTTTTTTCTAATTCTTATTGTAATTGCATTGTTCTAATCCTGTATTATAAAGGCAGCTGCTTGCCTATCATTTGTACTTTCCTCGTTAATCCTGACTCAGTGAATTAACCTTTAATTACAGCCGTTAAAATTGAAATGAGCCTCTTGTCTGGCTGGGGCTGCCCCCTTCCAGTGCATGAGACTGATGAAAATTTTTAGGGTCAATGAATATGTCCCATGTCATGTCTGATAGATGCTAAAGATGTGAGGAGGTAAATGTTACCTTAGAAAGATGTGGTTGAAATTTTTAAGAGCTAGGTTTTAATGACAAAGTAAAACAAAACTATGGCTTAGGTTACCTGTTTCTTCTGCCTGAGGTACATAGTGTAACACACATACAGACACACTCGGTTTTACATGCATTACCATGCAATGTATTTGAAGAATAACTTATGAATCCATCATCATGCTTATTTTTAAATACCTAGCACCCACCCTGTTTACAGCAATCCTACTTTTAAGGAGCATGTTCGTATCATGTTGGAAAGAAAAGGAAGCACTACTGTAAATTCTCTCACAGATTTAAGCATTTAATTCTCAAAAAAGTTGGGTTAGTCTTAAGGACAGTACTGACTTTTAATGGAAGGCAGAAAAAGACCAAGAGTTTTCCTCACAGTAACTTATCTAAAGGTGTTTCTTTTCTGCAATAATGCCCAATTTATTTTCTATTTTATACACAGGATTGGAATTCTGTAGCTGTAATTTACTTTGCAATTTTAGCACTTTTATTTTTAAACACAATATTAAAATATAGGTTTAACCTTTTGTACTCTAGAACAGCAAAATAGCATTAAATCAGAAGCACTGCTGTTAACTGAAGACCTGGTTACTCAGAATATATTTTAATCAATATGCAGGTTGCTAACTTATTACACATCATATTTATATAATTATACATTGTATATATAGTTTATAAAAGATGTATAATTTATATAATGCATACAGTATACATAAAAGCATAATTAAAAGACCCAATGTGGAGAGTACCCAGTAGTAAAACACATGGTAATCAGCTAAATCAATGGGATTATATATTGTAATAATATATGTCTCAGACAAGGCATACTACTATTTGGGCCAGTGTCTTCTATCAGAAACTTGTTTCTGACTCAGAAGAAAAATTATGTTTGAGCTTCCAAATTAAACTACCTAAGTTGTTTAAAAGAAAGAAAGTTGAAGATCCTTAACTCTTACGTATAGAGCTTTTAAATAATTAATGCATTTAATAAACACATGACAGGTATTTTGAACACTAATAAACACCACAAATATTGATAAATGGGTTTCTAACTAAAGAATAAAGATGAAATGACACTTAAGGAAACAGTATCATAGCAAGTTAGGTTTTTTCAAGTTATTATCTATTAAATTATGTAGAAGCAGTTTCTGAAAGGGCATTATAACTTTCAAATACTGGATGTAACACATAAACTGTGCTATCAATTTAAGAACATCCTCATATACAGCAAATTTATGCAAAAACAAAAATAAAATTAAGCATACAGGAGGTCTGTGTTTCATTCCTTCCTCTGTTTTGGTACTGGCTAATATCTGCTGATGAACAGCCACATTCATTTCTAGATCTCCAAGTGCTTTCCCAAGGTGAGTAAGCATCATTATCCTCATTTTTCCGATGGAAAACTAAAATACTAAGTTACTCTCTCCAGATCACATAACTAGTAGTAAGCCAAAAATAGAACTCATTTTCCATAACACCCAGTTCTGTATCCACTGGACCAAGCTGCCTTCCCACAAGCATCAGTCACACCTAATCAGCTGCACAGCTGAATTTTGGGTGGCACTAAGAGAAAATTGCTTTTTAACTCTTAAATTTAAGACTATGCCTTTTCAGTTGCTTCCCAGGCACCCTACTGATATTCAGTATTTGTAAAATGTGGTTTCAAATAAGCCTTACACTA
Source organism: Chaetura pelagica (assembly GCF_000747805.2). Classification (NCBI taxonomy): domain Eukaryota; kingdom Metazoa; phylum Chordata; class Aves; order Apodiformes; family Apodidae; genus Chaetura; species Chaetura pelagica. The sequence continues at coordinate 7,010,843 of NW_009954567.1, read as the reverse complement.
GTTACCAACCTTGCAGAGCACAGAGTAGGGCAAAATGGACACGACACAGATTCTTCAAACTGTTACCCAAGGAAAAAGTACTATCTTAGGAAATTAAGCTGGAGACTAAACAAAACTCCAGAAATACCCCTGCTCAATATGCAAGTGTTGCCAATAATGCAAACAAGTTATAAGCACACACAGAGATAGGACACTTGTAGACTATCTTGTGGCACATTTCCCATTCCACCTCTCCCCAGTAAACCTTCCCAATTTCAACCTTTCTAAAAAGGTGGGTATCAGAAGTGCAATGAAAACATTTAATGCTTAGATAAAAGCTCTCTAGTGATGAGAAACCAAAAATGTAAGACATTTCTTATAGGAAGCCGGAAAACAGAAGGACAAATGAGTAAAACTGTAAAAAATAATAAAACTAGATTCAGGATACCATAAACCTGTGTGTTATTCTGACACAAAACCACCACAGAAACTTCTGATAAAACAGAAGATGTGGCTTACATTAAAAACCAATTTAAAAGGACAATCTTTCGGTTCAGTGAAAAATTTTAGAAGCCTCCTAGGATGGACTGGATGTATATTTACAGAATATAAAACCAGTTCCTTAAAAACAATGGTAGTTGTTTAAAATCTCTTTGCGAACACAGGGCAGAGTACCAGGAATCTAGGTGAACCATTTCTCCAGGTGACTGCTATCACAAGTGATTGTACTACATCTCTTTCATGACATGAACAAGTTAATGTTTCCTCTGATGCAGTCATTCCTGAGGTAAGAACTCAGACCAGATCTTATATGAATAATCAATTTATCTAGTTACAGAATAATGACTGCTAATAAAGCTCTGAAAAAATAAAACTCATGAAGTTGAGTACACACCAGTAACTATTTGGAACAATTACTACTAATTTCTCCACTGTAGGATATTGCAAATTTTTAAGCAGCTCTAAAACGTCTCCTGCAAGCTGCATACAAGAGCCATGATATAGTCCATTATTTCAGTCTTTGTGTTCCAAATAATCCTAAGAAGAGGTCCTTCACATAGGAAAATAATACACTTCAGAGTAAGTCTTAAGACTTGCTATAGTGGAATTAGAAACAAGCTACAAGGACAAAGCAAGCTAAATTATAAGAAAGTTTTCCCCTGTAAAGACTATTTCAACACCTTAGAAATTATAGTATCATTTAATGTGTTCTCCTATCCTGAAAAAAATCTCTAGTTGAATATTGTAGGAGTTAATGTTTACTGTTTCTAAAGGAATTCTGTAACTGCGCTCACTTTGAAATTAAATGTATTTATCACCTGGTTTGACTGGTATGCAGCTTGACCTTGACTTTTGTCAAAACCTATTATTTCTGCTCTATGCATCACCACTCTAAAGAAGTTCTCAAAGTGGATCTCAGTCAAAAGTTTTGTAGAAGACGTTAAGACAGAAAACAAGACTATTTCCTCTTCCCATCCTAAACAGTTTTTGTGGAGCTCTGAGTAGCAGGAAACAATAGAAACATAGGGGAATAACTACTATCAAGAGAATAAACTGAACACGTAAGTAAAACAGTACCACTTTACATTTACATCATAATTCCATATGCACAATAATTAATGGCAACACTGAATTGTTTAATCAAATATTTTAAAAAATAACTCCTCACTACAACAACAGATTCCACCCCTTTTGCTACATGCTTTTATCATTAACTTCTCTTACTCATCCTCGACTATTTTTCCCAAAGTATCCTCTACCTGGGACAGGACAAACAATCTCCTCCCCTCAAACACGATTCATCTCAGCCCATACTGCAACACTCTTTTTGTCCCATCCAACTGCTGCTACTATCAGAGCTCATATCCAGCTGTCAATGCTCCCTTGCACTAACTCTGTTCTGAATCATAAGAAATTTCTTGCTACCAAAGCACTATTTCCTTCCAACCAATTCTATTTTTATAAGTATCAATCAGATGCAGCATACTCCAGGCTCTACATATTTAGGAGAGCAGTTGTTCATGTGTTTTTACCATCTAAAATCCTAACAAGAAAAGAACAGGTGGTTTAAGGGTTTTTTTTCTCATCTGCTGTGTCATGGGTAGGAACAGATAATCACTGTCCTATCTGGTTTCTCTCCAAGACCATAGCTCTCCTTTTCCTTCTCTCACTGTTCCTGTTCTAAAAAATACCATTTCCTGCAGCAGTTTATAACCCTCCCTGTCCATATGTCATTCACAAGTTTTGCTTCTGATTTTCTCTTACTTCATAATCTCCCTTTAGTGGACAACACTCACTTGCAGTGTTTTCAGATAACCACTTTACACTGACAGTTTCCAGCTTTCTCTTGCCTCCTAGTTTTCATTGGCACTGCATCTTCAAATACTCCAAATGCTGAGACCTCAAGCACTTAGGTCTGACTTCTCTTGCAAGTACATCCCAAAAAGCTACAGAACAGCCTCTGGCAACCTCAGTTACCTGGTTCAGTTGAGCCACCTGATGAGGGACCACACATATCATGTTAGAATCTTGCACAAGGATTTACAGTTTTTTGCATCCAGTAGGAAGAAAGCTATCCATAAATTACCAGACAATTTTATTTTTCCTGGAACAAACTGTAATATGCATGTGTGCATTTATATGAGAGGGAAATTTGCTACATGTAAACACGAATCATAAAAATAAATGAGCTGTAGGACAAAGCATCAACTTGTGCACTGCAGTTTCTATTCAAGGATATTTTGGTTTTGTAGGTTTAAAGAGAGCCATCCCGTTACCATAAACATATTATTGTATTTATACTTTCTATAATGCTCAGAAGCTATGGGTTTGGAATTTTAAGTTTTCCAAAAGCTGTATCCGATTAGAATGCTGCATGATTTGAATAACAGACCGTCTGACATATTCCAGGATATGCAGCTGCTACATTTCTTTGATATTAGGGTAATATACTGTACTTATCTATTTTTACTCCATGCTCTTCATAGTGTAGTAATAAATTAATTTCTCACTGGTAGGTTGGCATGTGCCCTACAGTTACATCCATTTTTCTCTTCCATTGAAGGAAGAAAATTTTTCTGAAGTATGACTACTATTCTCATTTTTAGAATTAGTCATCACAGATTAAATTCAAAGTATTATTTTAAAAGTGACATTCCCACATAAAGTCTTAGAAGCTGCTTTTTTTAATTTTCGTTTTTAGAAAATTACCTGATGGTGTCAAACAACATGTGAGGATACTTACTTATAAATATCTGCATGCAAGACTTTTTACAGTATATGGATATAATTTCAAAGAACAGTTTTAAATTTAGCATTTAATTTCTGTTGCTTCCTCTGCAGAAAACTTAGCAAAGGACCTCACATTCATGTGCAATCATTGTCAATGACAATGAGAGCTGTGCTTAGATCTGAAAACAGAATACAGCCCAAAACATGTAACCACTATCCAGGCAATAACTACTAGTTGTTATGTGGCTTGGGTTGTTTGCACAGCAGGGAATATAAAGAAATGTTCCAGCCTCTCTGCTGGTTACGTGTTTTATCAGCAGTGCCAAAGAAGTGGCCTTTTCCAGAATCAACACTTTCATGCAGAACCTCTGCTGTCTAGACTACACCTCCTAGATCTTTCTACTTAACACCTCTATTTCATAGCAGGTATCTTCTGAAGAATGGGGAGAGGCAATTTAGAAAATGAATCTTGGCAATCAAGAGGAAAGCAAGCATGAACGGGAGTGGAACATACATTCATGTACTGTAGATGATGAAAGGACTGAAGACACTGGCAAACATGGGGTGTTACTGACTCCTATCTTTAACTTACCCTCAAAGATTATAATTCTGAAGTAAAGCAAAGGCACAACAGTAAGTCTGAAGCTAACCCACAGCCAGGAAAACAGATAATTGCCTGTGCTTTGAGCTGTCAAAGCCATAAGAGATGGCAAAGAAGCAATTGTGGAACTGAAATCACAGAAGTAAGAACACAGTTGTAGTTAAACTCAGGCTTGCAACCTATCACTGCATTAGCACTGCAAAACAGCATGGAGGAGAACTACTGGCATTTTCAAACTGTGTGACAGGTGAACACATCAGGGAAAGA